>NC_048304.1:105677895-106009884 GCF_013100865.1 Trachemys scripta elegans | reverse complement strand
CCTCCAGACCCTGTGCCCCCAGCCGGGCACTTCCCCTCCCGGGCTCCGGCGGCGCAGGGTCTCCAGGCACGGGGCTGCCCGAAGCCGGTAGCGTTCAGGCAGCCGGGCTCTTAAACAGAGCCGCCATTTTCCCGGACATGTTCCGCTTTTTGGCAATTCCCCCCGGACGGGGGTTTGACTGCCGAAAAGCCGGACATGTCCGGGAAAAAGAGGACGTATGGTAACCCTAATCCAACTAAATTTCCTTTTACATCTTCTAGGCTCTTCCCTTTCTCTGGAGGGGATAGATCGGATCACCTTCCTAACAGCCCCAGATGGCCTTCTTTCAATATGACTAGTTTGGAATGTGAGGACGTGACCGTTTGCTTCCCAGTTTATGGCTGTCCCCACTGCTTAGCCAAAGGCCTTGGCTTAAGAACAGGGCCTCAGACTGTCCCAGTGAGAGAAGGCCCTTCCACAGATTCTCTTTTATACCTCCATAACTAGCTAAACGATAAACATAGACCTAAATTCTTAAAGTAGAGGCCTTTACTGACAGGCCTGAATATCTATATCCTAACACCTAGCACTTTGATTGGCTTCCTCTTTTAACTAGGAAAATATGCTGTCATGTCCTCTTTTTGAATCAATCTTGAAAGCTCCCACAGGTTTAAATGACAGGAAAAGGGTTTGCTTGCGCCCCCTCGTCTCACCACTCTCCCAAAATGAATTGTGAAGTTTTGAAACTCTTCAGCATCATCACCCTTCCCTATTATTCTTATTGAATACTTATATGATAGTGGCATTCAAAGGCCCTGATTGGGATCAGGACCACATTGTACCGAGTGCTGTGCACAAATAGGACAGAGACAATCCCTGCCCTGAAGGGCTAACAATCTAATCAGCGGGAGGTGGGGGTTGCTTTGTTTTCTGATTTGTTCAAGGTGTTATCTTTTGAAAGACTTCACTGAACCTGCCCTTATTCTAACTGACCTGGCTGGCCCTATGGTTTCCAACCTACTAGAAGAGGATTTAGACCAGGAGATTTATAATTCCCTTGTCTAGTAGCACTGGAGGCAAAAGCATTCAGCCAAGTATTTGCAAGTCTGCACGCATCCTCCAAAGCATGAAGCCTCAAGAAATCAGTGGCATTCCTTGTGTATTAAGGGGCTTGATCCTGAAAGGTGCCAAACATTCTGCTTCCACTCCAGTGAAGCACTTAAGCATGTGTTTACTTTGGCTTGTGAATAGGCCTAATGACTTCGGATCAGGCCCTAATTAGATGTTATCAGAGAGATAGGAAGGGATACATGAGAGATTGGATCATCTCTGGAGTAAGTGTATAACAAGACGACCCAGCAGGGAGGGTTTTATTGGGCCATTAATATGTGCCTCTGATCCTGGACAAAGCATTTGTCTATTTGCACATTCACATGTTCCTTAATCACACAGAGAGTTCCAGAGTTTTTTCCTGTGCGCTTTATTGTTTGCTTTTTAGTGAGGAAGGTGGTAGGTCTGTCCCAAAATATGTTCAGGCTTTAGGCTGCTTCATTTTCTTTAGGCCGGCATCCTCAAATGCATGTAAAGAACATGATGTATTGCTGGACATTTTATACCTCTATTCCTCAATGGGATTTCAACACTGGGGCCAAATCCTGACCTCAGCGACACTTGTAACCATCACAAAATAATTTCACTGGGGTTGCATGGTGCAACTGAAGGTAAAGTTTGGCCCATCTATCATCAGCATGGGGTTTCTTATTGTGGGGGAGGCAGAGCCCAGGCAATGCCACAATTCTGAGACTGCAGAATTTGAGTGCCAGAATCTTATTATTATTATTATTATTATTATTGCTATTGATTTGGCCCGTTACCACTCAATAGTCTACAGTATACTGGATGAAGCCAAAACATTCCTGCTCAAACTCATGTACCCTGAATTAAAATCAGTTGAATTTAGTCCCTAATAAAAAGCATTTGTCATTTGTCTAATTTGCCTCTGGACTCCTAGTACTTCAGTAAGGGCTTGATCTTGGGACAAGATGCAGATTTAGTAGAGCATCCCATGCCATCCCACACCAACTCCCCACCCCCATGAAGGGTCACAGGTTTAGACCATGAATTAACATCAATATGGATGGTTCTTAAGAAATTTGATATTTTCCATGACTCACACTTGAGGGTTTTTTCCTCCAAGCCCTCCCCACATCCCCACAGTCCTAGTCCCAGTTCCACTCCTCACCCTATGCTATCTCCCTCCCTTTCCCTGGTACAGTGTAGTCTGCAGAGAGCACCTGTATTGACAGCTGTACTCTTTCCCCAGCCTTTGCTAGTTCCCGCGCTTCTGCCTCTTCATAACGCTGAACTCTCTGCAAACGAGCACAGAATGCAATATGGTGGTGCTGGCAGACCAAGGCTCATTCTTGGGCTCAAAATATGGTACCACCATAATATCTGTCACCTTCCTCCCCGATGGGGACTGCTATGCAACCACTCATGACAGTGACTGGCAGAGAATAGGATCCTTAGTAAGGTATCTGACTGTAAAAACAAGACGGACTGGAGTCAGGGTTGCGGCTTGTACACTGAAATTTGTCCATGCACCTGTAGATCTGTTAGATGTGCCATCTGTCACCAGCTAGACCCCTATAGTTTTTCAGGACAGACATTCACACTAAAATCACTAACCCAGCAGGTACAATTAGACACTGTGGATGCTGGTGCTATCGGGAAGTGGGCAGGTGAAACTGATACGGAAAGGAACATTCAGAGCTGATTTACAGCTGTAATGCATTTGATTCAAAACTGGGTAGGCCATGGCTAACCTACCAACCCAGAAGAGTATCCACTATTGAGAAAAAAAGAGAGAACCTGTGCTGACAAACCGCCTGATGAACAAAAAACAAAATGCATCCTGCCTATGCAACAGAGGCTATTCCTAAGAAATTAAAATTGTTTGGCATACTTAACAAATGGCTACACATCTCTATGATTCATGCCTGCAGATGTAAGAAAGGAATTATTACTGGCAATAATCATCTTGGAAGGAGACATTTAGTAATCACACTAATAAAATAGTTTCAGTTCATCTTCACACAAGGGCATGCAGGACAATGCTTTTAGAATGACATTTTTGCATTATTTCCTTCTCTAGCAAGAAGCACTGGTACTTGGGAAGGCCACTATCTGCATCAGTCGAATGCACTGGTGGGCAAGCATGCAGCCCATCAAAGTAATCTGATTGCGGGCCGCGAGACATTTTGCTTACATTGATGTGGCGAACCACAGCCACTGAGAGCTGTGGGGGGCCGTGCCTGTGGACGGTCAATGTCAACAAAATGTCTCATGGCCCGCAATCAGATTACCCTGATGGGCCACACGCGGCCTGCGGGTTGCCCACCACTGGTCTAATGTCTTTCATAATGTAGATATCATCCCTGGAAATTGAGTGACTGCACAGGAATGCCTGCCTGGGATGGTTTTAATCTTGTTCTTATTTTTGTGCTTTTGAAGGTTAACTTCAGAGCGAGGAGTTCAAACCTTTGCTTTGTTCACAGCCCAGCTAGCATGCAAATATCAGCCATTTTCTCACAGTGCCTAAAAGTCACTAACCTTGATAGGAAGGAGCTGTTCCCTGCAGATGTGAGTATAAGAGATCAGGAAGTGTATCAGCAAGACCTCATTCCTCAGCCTCTCTTCAGATGGTGTGACATTTACTGCAAGCAGTTCAGACAATACAAAATCACCTAGTTATACAGCTCTGGTTCATGCTCAGATTTGACCTCCCTCTGGGACGAAGTCAGCCCTGCTGTAGCAGGACACAATGCTATTGAAGCCAATAGAGAAGCATCTGTTCACAGTACTGTTTAATTGGTCCTTTATTTTTTCTGACTATTCTCATTTGAAGACTATGTTTTAATATCATGGCAATAAAAACAGATTTCAATCCTATTCACGCTGGCACTGTTTACATGATGATTATTTCTATTAGAGGCCCTAAATGAGATTGAATCCCCATTGTGCCAGGCACTGAACATATCCATAGTATGAGACAGTTCCTGCCCCAAAGAGCTTCCAATCTAATTAGACATGACAGGCAGATGGCAGGGAGAAGGGAAGTATCGTCAGCCCCAGTTTACAGATGGGACACTGAGCCAGAGAGAGACTAAACATCTTGCCAAAAGTTAGATAGAAAGCTTGCATCAGAGCTGGGTGTTGAGCCCAAATCTCAGGAGTCTCAGACCAGAGTCCTAACCACAAGCCCAGCCTTCCTCTTGGATACCCCTGTGTTTAAGGCAGAGGAGGCAGGAGATCTAGGTTCCCTTCCTGTCTCTGACACAGACTTTGTGGGTAACCTTCAGCAAGACACTTAATTTCCCTACGCCTCAATTCCCAAGCTGTAAAATGGGAATAATTAATACTTCCCAATCTCACATGAAAGGCTAAAAATATTTGCAAGTGCTTTGGGCTCTTTGAGTGGAAGTTGATGTTTAAGTGCAACATATAGCTACCCCTTTTGCCCTAAGCAGCAAGTCAATACCTTGCAGGTTCTTTCTGTTAGGAGGAGAAATTGATGTCAGGTATTTGGTTGATTCAATCCTATTTATTTACAAAGAATGTCCGTAAAATTCTGTTGCTCTGAATACAGCAGGAATCAAATAGCAAGAAACCATTTCTGTGCTCACAGTTCTAAGCCAACTATCACTCTGCCTAAAAAGCTGTTCTCTCTCTCTCTGAGCAAAGTTACCAGTGCTTTATATTGCTGTCTGCTTGGGTTATGGATGCATGTCTCTGCCTGCTTCTACTAACAGATACATCCAGGGCTTTGGAGCTGTGTTCCGACTCCACTCCAGCTCCAGGCAAAAACATGAAGCTCCACTACTCCGGAGCTGCTCCGTGCTCCAGCTCCGCGCTCCGCTCCAAAGCCCTGGATACATCTCCATCAAACAAAACTGCATATAGCTCAGTTTCTGACCAGTCTTGCATGAGACCTGCCCTGTGTTTTGGGAAGTGGCTCCTCTATTGCATTAGCTGTGTTATTCCAAAGAAGGTTAACTGCTCTTACACTTATTCCAAGTGAAGGGCATGTATCACACCAACCAATGAGGTTCACTCAACTTCCATCATAAGATTTATGAATTTATCCATTTGTAACACAATATGGCCCCTGATTTTCTGCCGGATGTTTAGCTTTGTTTATGACATTGTGTGTCACATTTGACATACAACATGTAAAGTTGAGGGCTTCTGCATCTAGATAACACCACATGAATATACAAATAAATACAAAATCCTCATCCTACATCCACGTGGGATGTCCGAATACATGGGATCCCTGTGGAACATATTTTATCTTTGTTGCTTAAGACTGTGTTCAAAGGAAGGATGCTCAGCTATAATCAGATTGGATAAGTTTGATGCCATGTTATCTCTTGACAAAAGTTGTGCCTGATCAGAGCTCAGGATAATAGCTGAAGTCTTTATGATTCCCTCAGATATTATGCTTCCATCAGTGTGGAAAACAATGCCCTTTGGGGGAAAACTGTGATAGTCATCACATTTTAAAAAAACAAAAGCTTTTGAAATATCAAGTAATTCATATTTAATGTCTGTGCAAACCTGCTATTCTCTGATTGCTACTTGGGGACAAGACAAAAGACAAAATATGAGGGAATGCTAGAAAACAGACCCTGCTACCAGTAACCCATTGAGCAAAGCAAAGGACTAATATCCCCAACCAATGGGATATAATTTAACAGAGGTTACCATAAATATATTTATTAATAGTGTAAAGCACTACGGAAGTGTATCTTATGCTAAGATCTCAAAGCACTTTACAAATATGAAGCAAACTTTGCAGTATCCTCATTGAGGCTGGTCTCTCCTATAATGCCGCAAATCTAACTGTTGCTGTTTATACTGGCCAACTACAGGATACAATATTGCTGGGGTATATGTTATGGAAAAATGAAGATAATGATAGTGCACTACCTGATCCTGCCCAGGTTGGATAGGCTATTTAGGTTCTTGTTTCCTCCAGAGATTATTTCTATATACATAATGCTAATCATAGTTCCTACTGTGGGGCCAATTCCTGTTTCTCTCCACCTCCAAGCAAGTGCAGTCTCAGTTCCTACTCTGGAGAAATATGACAGATGGATGGACTAGATTTCCTAAAGTGTTTTCCATCTTGCATATTTATATTCCCCACCTCTAGTAGCAGTGATGTATGTTAGAACAACACTAATTTTACATACCTCCTTTTACTCTGAATTATTTCAAGCTAAATTTTATTTACAATTTTCTTTACACCTTTCATTTAGGATCTGTATTCATTTTGAATAAATGACTTAACTTTAGCATAGTCCCTATGATTTGTAGGATACTAGAAAAGAGGTGAATGTTTGAACATGATGAAATTACACTATTGGGTACTGTGTTATCTTTAGGGTTCATATGCTTGAGGAGTGTTAAGTAGCCTAAACCTTGGGAAATTAATGGGACTCCTTGTATGAGCAAGGTGAATAGGAGTAAGCTGCAGTCTTATTTGCGATAGTAGCACGAATGTGCTGGGCATTTTCCAGCCGGCAGAGTCCCTGTCCCAAAGTACCCTCAGTGTGAAACTTCACTTTATCCACATAAAGACAGACAAAAGGTTAGGGAAGGGGAACAACAAGAGGGATTTTCCATACACATCAACAGAATTCACTACAGGCCAGTATTATCTGGTCTATGTTACTGTCAGCATGATAGGCAATTAGATGAAAAGCCCAACTGACTAAAGTATGAAATAAAAAGCATGTTTACAAGTATTTGGAAGAATGAAAACCCCAGCTGACTAAAGTATGAAATAAAAAGCTTGTTTACAAGTATTTGGAAGAAAAACAAAGGAGCATTTTCAAGAAGCAACCCAACCTCAAGCAATCCTTCCTTGACCCCATCTAGCTTAGTGTCTAAACACCCTTGGGAGTAGGGCTTTATAGCTGTCCAGTTCCCACAGTGCTTTGCAGGAGAGGAAAGAAAATAATAAAAGCAATTACTGTCTGGCATCTGGCACAGATGCTGAGACCCCAGGTGCATAGTAATGCTTCAGTAGTTTTGCCACGTTTCTGTTAAAACACAAGTGACTTATGACTAGGATTCTTTAACTGCAGAACATTGCTGGTACCATTAACAACTCCTCTGCATTCCCTGCCTTAGGATGAGCATACATTGTGTAAAACATCCCTTTTTACATAGTAAAAAATATTTTCCAGTAGATCACCCTGGATTGGACGGCCACACAGATGCATATACTCTGTAATAAACAGAGATTACAGCCCCACAAGCTAACTGTCCCAGTTTAGGAGTGCCAGTCCCACTCTTTTGAACAAAATATTTATAATTTTGCCCTCTTCATCTTACAAAAAGGTCCCGCAGTCCCTGTATTTCCAGGTTATTAAAAGGTGCAGTGTAACCCACACACCTCCTGGGTGTGGTGTTCTATCCCACCTCATGGCACTGAGACCACCTAAAGAGAGATTAATGAGTCTGCTCCACAACCTTAGCTAAGCACCATATGGCTTTCGGCTAGGGTGACCAGACAACAAGTGTGAAAAATCAGGACAGGGGGTAGGGAGGTAATAAGCGCCTATAGAAGAAAATGCCCCAAATATCGGGACTGTCCCTATAAAATAGGGACAACTGGTCACCCTACTTTTAGCTCATGCACTAAGCTCCAGAGATCCCAGCTTTGATCCCACCCACCGACAACCAGGGTCTTGGCTGGTGGCCAATTAGCCCTATTTTTCTTCCGAGATTTCCCTAGTTATAGCCTTCACATGTTGACAGGTATGAATCACATGGTATTTTTTAGTAATAAGGGATGGGAATCCTTTATGGGGGGGGGGGGAAGAACACTCTGCTGAATAATTCCGTCTTGCTGGAGACATTGATTGATTGATTTTATGGGTTTTTTTAAAAAAAAATCTCCCATACCTATAAAGTTAGGATGCAGTAAGAATGCCCTTGTGAGTTTACTTTGAGAGCTCTTACAAGTAATTTTCTTTGCACTTTTTAGAGTATCCTTTTTAAATGACCTAATTTGTAAAACCGGGATGATTTGAATGTAGCTAAATTAGTCTCCTTTTCATAGCCCCATCCATACAAAGCTTCACTACCTCACCATACACTAAGTCACACTGCCTGCATAGCACACAGAGATGCCGTGGTGTAGCAAGCATGAAACAGGAACAAGTTCCACTAATTCTACACCCCTGACTTAGCTCTCAGCACAAAGCTGAGCTTTTGGCTCCATCTGCTGACTGAAAAGTGAAAGAGACAAGGAATAAAGCAGTAGCTACTGCAAAATGAAGTGGAGAAAGAAAGCAACTGAGGACATGTTTTTCTCTTTAACTGAAGTAAAAATCAAAGCCAGTAACTTTGCTGTTGAAATACAAATAAGAGGGTTTGTTCCACCGTAGACACTTCTAACACGTTCAAGATATTGTGTGGCAGAGTGGCCTATGGCATAGGCTTAGTATGCTTCAGGAATATGTGAAGGGAGCATAAATGCTCAGACATTGAATTTATAGAAGGAAGAGGTAAAGAAAGGTTAGGTGCCCACTACGTGGGGGGAGGGATAGCTCAGAGGTTTGAGCATTGGCCTCCTAAACCCAGAGTTGTGAGCTCAATCCTTGAGGGGGCCATTTAGGGAACTGGGGTTAAAAATAAATAAATAAATAATAAAAGAATACACAATAACTGTCTGGGGATTTGCCTTGCTTTGAGCAGGGGTTGGACTAGATGATCTCCTGAGGTCCCTTCAAACCCTGATAGTCTACTTCTTTTAATATAAGAACCACCTTGAAGAAAATTTCTAAACCTAACTAAAATTCTGGAAAATGAAACAGGAGGGGTTTTTCTTTGGCTTGCTTTTTGTTTTGTTCTTTAAAAACAAGAATATCCATTATTATTTATTTATATCCATAAACTGGAGAGACTACCGCTATGCCTGTTAAAGGAGGAACAAGAGAAGCAGAGAGAGAATAATTTAACCAAGGGAAAAATCAGACTCAGTGCATGTGCGCGCACACACACACTCACTCTCTCTCTCGCTCTCTCTCTCTCACTGGGAATCTAATAAGGCCTTGGCTACACTTACCCGCTAGTTCGACGGCTGGAAATCGAACTTCTGGGTTCGACTTATCGCGTCTAGTCTGGACGTGATAAGTCGAACCCGGAAGTGCTCGCCGTCGACTGCGGTACTCCAGCTCGCCGAGAGGAGTACCGCGGAGTCGACGGGGGAGCCTGCCTGCCGAGTGTGGACCAAGGTAAGTTCGAACTAATTCGAACTAAGGTACTTCGAACTTCAGCTACGTTATTCACGTAGCTGAAGTTGCGTACCTTAGTTCGAATTAGGGGGGTAGTGTAGACCAAGCCTAAGTGTATTATGACATTACCCCTTTAAAGAGTAGGGGAGTGGGGAGAGAAGGAATTTTGATATTTCCTAGTGTCATCCCAGCTGTTGCTACTATCTTGCTAGAGCTCATTCCCCAGTCTTTTATTGATGATGAATAGAATGTATCCTCTCTCCAACATCTTGACCAGCTCCACCCTTTTAAATAAAAGGAAGTGAGATGGGGTTAGTTTGCTTTCCTTGTTCCCAAAGTTGTATGAATGTCCTGTCAAGTATGTTTATAGCACTAGCTTAGTAACAAATATAACACATACCGTCTTTTGTTTAAGGCTCTCAGACCTGCTATCATTACTAAGTGAATATGATGCATGGAGAAGGCAAACTTCTGTGCCAGGCTCTAGGATCAGACTTGAGATTAAAAAGGCTTAATTTTAATAAAAATAACATCTGACACCAACAAACACACACGTCACTATAAAACATTAAAAGATTCATAGGAATCTGAGGTCCTGCTTCCACCTACTCTCCATGATGCTACAAGGCTCCATGACTTACTTTTTGAAGGGACTTAGTCAGTCATGGATTATATACCGCTTTCTTTCTGTTACACCATTAGCCCTGTTTATATTATCTGGCAATCTTACACCTCTCTAAGGGTACATTATCACTACCCACCGTATCAGCAGGTAGCAATCGATTTATCCGGGATAGATATATCACGTCTCGTTAAGACGCAATATATCGATCCCCGAATGCGCTCACCGTCGACTCTGGAACTCCACCAGAGCGAGCGGCGGTAGCACAGTCGACGGGGGAGCCGCGGCCGTCGATCCCGCGCCGTGTGGACCCCAGGTAATTCGATCTTAGATACTTCGACTTCAGCTACGCAAATAGCGTAGCTGAAGTCGAAGTATCTATCTTAGATCTATCGATCGATCTAAGTATCTTAGATTGATTTCCCCCCCCCAGTGTAGACCAGCCCTAAGTGCTATTGACATCAAGCCACACCTTCCAGCATTTTGTCCCTTATCTCCAAACCCAACAATCACCATTATGTCTCTCTCTCTCAAGTATATATTCACCTTATAAGGAAGGCTTCACCCTCATCTACAGCTGATACTCATCCCATTCCTTTATCCTAAATAATGTACATTGTGAGCCAGCATAAAGTTCTCTAGTTCTGCTCACTTCCATAAATAACCACCAACTTGCATCTGATGAAGTGGGTTTTAGCCCACGAAAGCTTATGCCCAAATCAATTTGTTAGTCTCTAAGGTGCCACAAGGACTCCTCGTTGTTTTCACCAACTTGATGTTGCCTTTGCAAGATCCGTGTACACCATTTTTATACACTCTTCTACTATTTAGTAGTCTTGGTTCATAAACTTTTGACTACAGTTAGTAGGAAGTCTTTGCACTGGGCAAACTGAGAAAGGAATTTTTTTTAAAAGAGTGAGATGCATGGCATTGATTGACCACTGACCTACCTCAGCTGGAACTGCATTACATGGTCCAAGAAAAAACAGTTACTCGCCTTCTCGTAACTGTTGTTCTTTGAGATGTGTTGTTCATGTGCATTCCAATCAGGTGCGCGCACACCATGTGCATGACAGCCAGAAGATTTTTCCCCCAGCAGTATCCATAGGGTTGGCCAGGGCACCCCTGGAGTCGCGTCTTTATGGCACCAAATATAGGGCCCTGCTGACCCGACCCCTCCTCAGTTCCTTCTTGCCGGGTACTTCGACAGAGGAGTAGGAGGGAGGGTATTGGAATGGACATGAACACCACATCTTGAAGAACAGTTACGAGAAGGTGAGTAACTTTTTTTCTTCTTCAAGTGCTTGTTCATGTCAATTCCAATCAGGTAACTCACAAGCCTAAGTTCTGTATGCAGGGTCAGAGTTGTCCACTGATTGGAGTACCGCTCTACCAAAGGCCGAGTCGTCTCTGACCTGCTGGGTGATTGCATAATGTGTGGTGAAAGTGTGTATAGAGGACCACGTCGCTGCTCTGCATATTTACTGCGTAAGAACCTGCGCCAGGAACGCCGTTGAAGAGGCCTGCACCCTGGTGGAGTGCACAGTGATTGGAGGGGCAGGTACTCCTGCCAGGTTGTAGCGCACTCAGATGCAGGACGTGATCCATGACAAAACCCATTGAGAGGAGACTGGAAGACCTTTCACTCTGTCTGCCACAGCCACAAATAGTTGAATGGACTTTTGGAATGACTTTGTTCTCTCATGTAGAAGGCTAACACTCTGCGGCCATCCAGCAAGTAAAGCCTCTGCTCCCTACCGCTCGAGTGCAGCTTAGGATAGAACACTGGGAGGAAGGTGCCCTGGTTGATGTGAAATTGGGAGACAATCTTTAGGAGGAAAGCCAGGTAAGGCCTGAGATGAACCTTGTCCTTATAGCACACTGTGTAAGGAGGCTCGATGTTAGGACCTTGAGCTCAAACACCCTCCTGGCTGAAGTTATTGCCACCAGAAACGCCACCTTGTACGAGAGGTAGGTCAGGGAACATGTCTCCAGTGGTTCAAAAGGCGGCCCCATCAGTCTGGAAAGGACCAGGTTGAAGTCCCAAGCTGGGACTGTCTGTCTGACTGACTTGTGGGTATAGCCTGTCAAAACCTTTGAGAAAACAGCTAACCATACAGTTGGTGAAGACTGACCAGCCCTCTGCACTTGGATGGAAGGCAGAGATGGTGGCCAAGTGAACTCTTATTGACAACATGGATAGCCCCTCCTGCTTGAGATGGAGAAGGTAATCCAGTATGAGTGGCATAGAGGCGAGCGTCAGGGATGAATGATGCCTGTCTGCCAGAAGTCTTATGTTCATCGCCACGTCGGTGCCGGGAGTCCTTAGCCTCCTTTCTTGGTGCCGGTGCACTGCGCGTGGAAGAGGCAGTGCTCAGCACAGGCTCCGCCAACCTGGGGTCGGACTGGGGATGGAGGGCTGCCTCCATGAGAATTCTGAGTCTCTACTTGTGATCCTTAATTGTCCTCAGCTGAAACCCCTTGAAAATGCAGCATTTGTCTTTTTGGTGACTCTCGCTGAGGCACTTCAAACAAGAAGTGTGCGGGTCACTCTTCGGCATCAATTTCCTGCAGATGTCACACGATTTGAACCCTGGTGACCGAGGCATGCCCTGGTACTGGAGAACAAAATGGAGGGGGGGAACCCCCACAACAGAAATTTAGAGAAACTACTAATACTACTAACTAATAATCTAACTGTATACAACTGATAGTGGGACACTGCTAAAGGCACTTGCAAAAGCAAGAGCGAGGGAAGTTCCAGCTAGTCATCACCGGCGGTAAGAAGGAACTGAGGGGGGGGTTGGGTCGTCAGGGCCCTATATTGAGTGCCATGAAGGTGCAACTCCAGGGGTCACCGAGGCCGACCCTACGGATACTGCTAGGGGAAAAATCTTCCGGCTGTCATGCACGTAGCTCGCATACACCTGATTGGAATGGACATGAACAAGCACTTGGAGTATCCTAGTGAAAGATTAGCAGTGACCATCACATGTGCCTGTTTAGTACTATACCCAGCAATTTCCAAAAGGCAGGAAGGGTTAAAAGCATTAGTCCTGAAGGGAAGTAAAGCAGAAACCTCCAATGTTAAGGTGGCTGCAAACAGATGGGATATTCATTAATATGAAGGAGCCACTTGGCCATAGCTACTAAGAAAAGCTCTTGTGAGGTTCAAGTTAGGCTAATCCTTTTTTAATGTATTGACAGTTTTAATAGAACATGGACATTTCTTAATACAAGATGTATTATTATAATGTAAATAAAGCATCAAATTATAGAAGGATAACAATTTTAGAATGGCAAACCAAGATCTGTACACTGATTAGTTTCACAATCTGTAAAACAGAACACTGAGATCACATTCTTGAAAACAATTACTATTATTGTCATACATTCAAGAGATTTTACACAGAGAGTATAAGCTCGCCCAGTAGAACATCCAGTTTATCAAACTTTTACAGTTAGATGCCTTTTTATAATTGCAAAAGAAGAACAAAAAAATTGTGCCATTCTTGATGCTTTGAAGATGGGAGCCAGGATTTCTTGGTGTGACAACCAGTAGTGTCCACAGCAAGAGATTCAGCCCTAAATGTACAGCACCAAGTGAGATAAAATGCCAAATACAAACCTTTGTGCAGTTATACGAAAGGGTAATGTTTATTATTAATATATGTGTAAATTACACATTCAACTTTGGCTGAGACCTTCAGCAATTTAACAGATGTCTACATACAAGCCCCTGTCAAGATGTTTAACTTAAAGCATACAGTACATAATTGGTTGAATATAGCTTCACTTCTTCATTTGCAAATAGTCACAAGAGATAGGAAACTTCAGAGTCATGATTTACCTTCTTCCAATCCATTATAATTTAAATACCTAAACATAACTAAGTTTTAGAAGTATAAGTCCTTTAAGACATACAGGAGTGGATGTTTGCTTTGAGAATGGGGTCTTTATAGCACATCTTTCAACTGCATCTACTAGTTGACCCAAGATGATGTGCTGAAACAACGTCTTCAGAAAGACAGAATAGTTTTATGAATGATTTCAATGCACTCTCTGATTTCATCCTCCTTGATCACAAGTGGGGGTGCCAGCCTGATGATGTCACCATGCGTGGGTTTGGCGAGAAGTCCATTATCACGAAGCCGCAGACACACTTTCCAGGCATCATAGTCTGAAGCCAAAAAAAAAAAATTATGCTACAGAATATTAAGTGTCACCATGTTAATCTGTAGTGTGTGGTACCAGATTGCAGCATCTTTGCTGTCTGGCAGTAATTAGATTACATATGCAGTGTTCTTTATCTTAGGTGGCCACTCCATTTATGAGCTACTTCCCAGGTAAATGTTAGCAATGCACACATGGAACAGTGGCATATCATATTTTGTCTCCAGCACAGGTTTTCTGCTATTCTGCTGCTGAGAACTTGACACAGAAATCAGATACAATTTATTCTGGACTACAGTAGCTAGATATACGACAGACAGGGATGGCGCATCCAAAAGTTCTGTCCTCCACAAAACACACATCCCTTGCTCTGATGAGATTACTAACGATCTAGGCCATTCCCTCCTTCCTAATCACTGTAATTTTTAGGAGTCCAAATGCTAAAATCTAAATATAAACAAAGTGGAGAAAGAGAGGAGGACGGCTGAACAGAAGTTCCAAATAAGGTGCACATAATATACCTAAATCAGTGCATAATGTCTTAAAACTACCAAGGTAACTGCAGCATTTCCCTGCAGCACTTTACCACAGAAAGCAATAGGACCAGAACCAGCAGAAAAAATGAATGAGAGTATATGACAGCACTACTCTGTATTCTGCACTTTCAGGTGCAACTCAAGGTGTTAGTCAGTGGAAACTGATGTTCTCAGGGGTCATCTCTTCCCCTCCCAATACCTCATTGTACTCATTTGTGACACTTCATCGCTTTATTCCAGGACTGACAACCTGGGAGTACAGCAGCAATGCATGCTAATAGTGTGCCTTCAACTCTTGAAGCTATTCCCTCTCTTTGTGTGGCTGGGATGGACTTTCAAGGCACAGTGCAAAAGACATCGGTATCTGTTCCATCCACCTTTGTTTGGGCATGTCATAACTATAAAGGGAAGGGTAACAGCTGTCCTGTGTACAGTACTATAAAATCCCTCCTGGCCAGAGACTCCAAAATCCTTTTCCCTGTAAAGGGTTAAGAAGCTCAGGTAACCTGGCTGGCATCTGACCTAAAGGACCAATAAGGGGACAAGATACTTTCAAATCTTGGGGGGGGGAAGGCTTTTGTTTGTGTTTTGTTTGGGAGTGTGTTCGTTCTCGGGACTGAGAGGGACCAGACATCAATCCAGGTTCTCCACATCTTTCTAAACAAGTCTCTCCTATTTCAAACTTGTAAGTAAATAGCCAGGCAAGGCGTGTTAGTTTTCCTTTGTTTTCTCAACTTGTAAATGTACCTTTTACTAGAGTGTTTATCTTTGTTTGCTGTACTTTGAACCTGAGACTAGAGGGGAGTCCTCTGAGCTCTTTAAGTTTGATTACCCTGTAAGGTTAATTTCCATACTGATTTTACAGAGATTATTTTTACTTTTTTTCTTTAATTAAAAGCCTTCTTTTTAAGAACCTGATAGATTTTTCCTTGTTTTTAAAATCCAAGGGGTTTGGATCTGTACTCACCAGGGAATTGGTGAAGGTTTTTCAAGGCTTCCCAGGAAGGGAATCAATTGAAATGGTGGCAGCGGAACCAGAGCTAAGCTGGTAGTTAAGCTTAGAAGTTTTCATGCAGGCCCCTACATTTGTACCCTAAAGTTCAAAGTGGGGATTCAGCCTTGACAGGGCAATTAGCTGGGAGGGAGTTTATTGACAGTGATAAAGATGTGTGATGTCTGTCGCCAGATTTTTTTTTTTTATATAGTTTAGCATTTGTCATATCTGTGGGAATTTACAATGGTTGATGTAACAAACTAACCAGCTTTTTCTGCTTGAAATTACACACACTAGAAAGGAAAAGTATCTCTTATCAGAAATATGCAGTTGTGTGGACACACTGCCACTGGAGAGTAAGATGAGTTAGCCATGATTTGAAACCCAAGGTGCCGTAATTAACTCATCCTCCATTTCACGCAATATCTGCAAGTCAAGTTAAAAACCTGTCACTCACTTTAGCTTTGCAACTGGTTGAGAGTTTTCTTACCTTTAGTTTCACGGATAACAATAGCATTTAGCAATCCTTTTCCTCTTACACTGGTCACAATATCTGATGGAGTCTTCATGAGCTCACTTCTTAATAGGTTGCCCATTGCTTCTGCGTTTTCACTTAAGCTTTCTTCTTCAATCACCTAAAAAGAAGTTGAAGCTGAAGATAACTGAAGGGCTTTTTGGTTGTTTCAGTTTCTCTGCTAACGTGGAATACACCATACTGGTATGTACAAACATGAAATATATTACCCAGTACAGCACTTAGTGTTAGGGTACAAAAAAAACATATCTGCTAGAGAAATCATGCTGGAGGCTGACCATCCAAGCTGATTACTTGTACATTAGGGATGCTTAATACTTCATGCTGACAAGCTCTGAATTGCTCTGAAATTTTAATCTAAACTCTGCCTTCTTTTGCTTGTTACTTTCACGTTGTTTTTTTAAACCACACACAAGCAGGTGGACACTCTTTGAAGACACAATCTATTAATCCATGAATTTGCCTGAATCAATATATTGGACAATACTTTAAAAAAAAGCTTCATGATTTACTGGGAAACTTACATTAAATAATTATTAAAGCATGGATTCCTTGACATGATATTGTAACAGCATCTGTTTTGAACTCTGACACCACAGACATTTGAGTAAACGAACTATAACAGACTAACATCCTTCTACACACTATAATAAAATGACAACATTTAAAAGCTTTTTTATTAAAAATGGCATAGGAGAATGTTATTTTATTAACTCCCTATAATGCCATTGAAATAGTTGGTTTTCCACTAGACAAAGCTGATATGTAAAGTATTATCATCCCCAACTTTTTTATACTGGAATATTTAAGAATTTTAAAACAGTAAAATTAATAGAAAGTAGAGGATACATTTCTAACAGTTATTTTAGAATGTGTTTTGTAACAATCAATATATACAAATTATAGTAGCTACCATCAGTTTTCCACTCCTATCTAAACATAAAATTCAAATGGACAGCACCACTAGAAATGCCATTTATTTAGTAAAGTTTTGAAGTCATTATTCTCCATTGTTTATACACATCAACTTTTGCTAAAGTGCATCATTTAAACAAAAACCAACCATATCAAATGTAATATCATCCCTGGAATGTCAAAATCTTAGCTAGAACCTACATACCTCAAGTGCTGCCATAGCCACACGGCAGGCTAATGGATTTCCGCCATATGTAGATCCATGTTCACCTGGCTTAATGGTCAGCATAATTTCATCATCACACAGTACTGCTGATACCTAAAAATTGGGAACGTCCACCAATTCACTTGCATATATGTCATGATCAAAATAATTTTACGCTTAGACCAGACTTTCTTCAGTACCTAGAAATTGGTAGTTTTCAGTCTGCATAGTTTGTTACAAACATCCACATTCCTGCATAGATTCCACATCCACAGATCTATATATAAGGAAAGCCTGTCTAGCAGTCATATGGCACAATATAACTAAGTCTGGAAGGATTAGATTTATATCAGTAAACGTCAGTAAACATTGATTTCACCATGCATACACAAACTGATGAAACAGTATTTTCAGTGATAATAGAAATATACAGACAAGCAAAGAAAGAAGAACTCAGCTTGAGAACTCAGAGTTTAATTTAAGGATATTTACTTTGTATATTTTGACATAATGTTGGTAATTTGTGTTTTAATAGTTATAAAGCTTTAACTTTATGAATCAATGTCTACTGTCATTAAATAATTGTCTAATTTCCCCATTGTCTGATCCTCCCATAATTCCCAGCAACTGTGAAAATTTAAAAATTAAAAGATAAAAAACTGAAAAGCTTAAAAATAAACATTGACATTATAAAAAAAGAAAAAACAAATTCTGCCAAGCCTAAATATAAACCACTTAACTACACAGGTACTGTATAATGTCTTAGTAGATATGAGAAGCATTTTGCATTGTTTAGCATTTTGGGGGGATTTTAATATTTAGTATTCTGATTAACAGCTCAGACAGAGCTCCAGTCAGCAGTAATGCTTAATTACTGGTTGTTGCTTTCCTACTCAGCAGGAATTTCATTACATTAGAGCCATTTAAGCCAGTTCACATGAGCATTCTAGACAACTGAAACAAGATGAAGACTAATGCTCACTCAGAAACAAATCTTTAACAGAAGCCATTTTAATGTGTGCGTGAGAATTTTCTTCAGCTTTCAAAGTTCATCCAGCTCAGCACAGAAACGGCAATGAAATAGCTCTATGAGAATGCGTCGGAGTACCGATCAGAGAGGAACCCTGCCCTTAACATTTGATAGTTACAGTTGTTCCCGCTTGTTAGGATAACATTCAACAAGACACAAGTGACATACTGCAGTACTTTGAATGTCAGAACCACAATACCTTAAATCACCATCATAAGAACTAGGATAGTTCACACCGTTTATACTAATTTGGAAGTCAATCCTCCAAAGAACAAGTCTCAGTGGTTGGCTTGGAAGATGATAAATGTCCTGCTCTTTTGGCAGGCATACCATTAGTCCAATCATTAATATATAGTGCTTACTATACTAACAGTTGGACAAGCAACTAACAAATTGTGTATTTCATGAATTTCACCTGTATTTCTAGCAAGTTAGGGTATCTGGTTCAGAGTACCTCATAATTCTGGAAGCAGTTATTCCTATATGTACATACATCACCTTCCCCAAGAATGCCACACATCAGATCAATTTTACATTTAATTTGTGACAATATAGTCTCTCCAATATGAGCAGTTAGTTTAAACTGAAACAGTGTTTTGCTACTTACAGGATATAAGCCACCAGAAAGGGCCTTTCCAAGGAGCACCAGGTCAGGTCTCACATTTTCATGGTCAACAGCCAGCATTTTTCCAGTTCTAGCTAAGCCAGTCTGTATTTCATCAGCAATAAACAGAACCTTTACAAAAATTCAACAATGAATGACAGTTTACTCAGATATCGAATTAAGGTTTAGACATACTGATCTTTCAGAAAGTTAACATACAACATAGCAAAGTCACCTCTACTACCTGAAATACCTGCCAACTAACCTACACCAAGCACTCTTCTTTTTCCTCCGCAAAACTCCTGAAAACCCATTGTTTCCATGACACACTGACTGTAATGACTGCTCGACTTACTATACGGTAATTTTTACATCAAGACTTCTTTAGGGCAGACAAGAATTCTATTCTACATTTAGCACATTCCACATTATTTTATATAGAACTTCAGGTGTTATAGCAGTTTAACAAGAGGTCAGATTTTCCAAAGCCTTCATCATTGGTCTAACTCCACTCTCACTCAAGTCAATTCAGTGACTGCAGAAGCAGGCTAATGCCGAGCACTTTTGAAAGCCCTAGGTAGTAAGTCTATTGGTCTTGTAATAAAATAGATTACAAACACTACAATCTTAAATTACTTTATCCTAAGATGCAACCTATAGTCACTTTGCCACATGGCAAATGTCCATGGAGGAGGAGGAAGAAGATGACAGCCTAAGGAGAGAGAAGCATTGACTATGTCTGGAGAAAGAGATAATTGTGTATTATGCAGGAAAGTCTAATTGCTGGTATTATATTTGTCCTTGCTTTAAAAAGAGAGGGATTATGGAGCAGATACTCCACTATGAAGAGGATGCACTGTTTGGATTTTCGTACAAAATAGCTGAATAGGAAGAACATAAGATAATCACTGTCAGGCGAAAGACACTAACAGAGGCATGTGGGATATTAATGTTAATTAAGTGCTTTATAGGGACCTAAAGTTGTACTAGCTACACATTAATTTTTTGACCACTCTCTTAGGAGCGAATTCCATGTGTGTCCTGATCCCAAATGATCTTATCCGGATGGCAGGATCTGCAATGGCAGCAGTTGTCTCACTGACTCAATTAACTGAGGAGATAAACAGACAATTCCACTAATTTGAGAGAGTGACACCAGTGATTAGCCTGGCCGACTGTGTTTATATGGAATGCAGAACTGGGGTTGGATGTAGTCCTGAGTAGCTTCCCTAGTGCCAGTGAACTTTGCCAGTTGCATTATTTTAAACCTGTCCATTGCATGGAGATATCCCATCTCCTAGAACTGGAAGGGACCTTGAAAGGTCATCGAGTCCAGCCCCCTGCCTTCACTAGCAGGACCAAGTACTGATTTTGCCCCAGATCCCCAAGTGGCCCCCTCAAGGATTGAACTCACAACCCTGGGTTTAACAGGCCAATGCTCAAACCACTGACATATCCCTCCCCCCCCTGCAGGGACCATGTAGCATGGAGAAATAGAAGGTATGCCTCTAGCACCAAGAGGCTGAACACAGCTTTTGGCTAGCTAGCATTATTCCTCAACAGCAGCTATATTTCTCTAGGCACAGAATTAATTAAAAAAAAGGACAAACTCAAATGCTTTACACTTCCTTTTCATCTTGACTACTGTTAATATCATGACGCACTTGATTTCACCCAGACACATCATGTTAGATCTAGCCCATAAATTTGATTCCCATCATTGTGAAATTTAAGAAGTTAATAATTAGATAACACACTACTGAGAAACAAAAGAACTAAGTATTAACTACTGCTGCTCCAAAATACTGTAATGGCTTGTCATGACGGATCTGAAAAATGCACTGTAGTTAGTCTCATTTATACTGGAAGAAAGCAAATGGTTTAACAATACACCAAGGCCTCAACATTGCATTTTGACTTAAATGCATCAATTATTTGCAAGGGCCTCACAGGCCAAGATTCTGGTAATTACTCAACTTTGGCAGGATGTATTTTAAATTATTTAGCTAAAATGAATTACTTACATTGTGTATTGTGCAGAGCTCTCGCACTCCCGTTAGATAACCTTCATCAGGGACAACCACACCTGCTTCACCTTGAATTGGTTCAACCATGAAAGCTGCTACGTTTGGATCCTGAAGTGCACGCTATGAAGGACATATGGATTGGAAGGAGAAAAAAAATCCACTTACTAAAGTTTAATCATGGAAGTAGATGAATCCCTGTAACAGAACCTAAATCTAACCCCAAATTTTTACCTTAGATAAGCATTAACTATGTATTTTAACATTTATTGGCATGAAGGACTAAAGGCTAGATTTCAATCACCATGTACCTCAAAAAATTAGTCTGTTTGCATAAGAAATTAGAAGCCTTAAAAGAGGTTGGGCACCCAGACAAGGGGCTTATCAAATCAGTTAAATGTATTAACTTGGTTAACCTCTTGTGAGAGCTCTTGAGAGAGAAACGCAATTGAATAGTAGCTCCTGGATCTCCTCACAAGAATGTAGCCATTCAACATAGCAGGGTCTGCAGACATGTCCACACATTCAAGCCTTAAAAGTTCGAGGAAATTCAGAGACTAAGCATTCATAGAGGGGTTTTGCTACAGCTTTCTCAATAAACTTTCCCCCATAAGGGTAGAGACAAGGTTAGAACTGGCAAGATTTGTCAGCATTAGAAGTTTTCTTAAGCAAAGATCCAAAAATTGCCAGCATGAGATGCTGGCACCTTGGCCACCCAGAAAGAGATAGTCAGAGCCTCCCTTTAACAACACAACCAATGTATGTTTATTATCAGACAGAATAAGTATGGGTCTAAGTTACAGACCACATCTCAAAGCACCTCCAGAACCTAAATGAAGTTGACTGAAACCAGATAAATACAGAGCTTCCACCATGAAGGTTGATAGTCTGATCCAATTTTGAATAATCTTATCCTCAAAGCAACTAAAAATATTGAAAAACCTTTGTTTCTGTAAGAATTAAGTGTGTAGTCTCAGTTGAGTTCTTAAGAAACAAACATCTCTACCACATCAGTCTATCGCCTCTCCAAACCACTGGCATCCTTGTTGGCACAGAGACTGAACTAACCTCTCACCCGTATAACCTCTCACCTCCAGATCATGGCTAAAGTATGAGAGAACGGCAGATGGTAGAGCTTGCACTCCCACTGAGCTTTACTTGTGTTATGGCTGAGGGGAAGCCTTCAGTCTCCAAGGCTACTAATCCAGCATCCTATTAGCACTAAGATGCACTTATTTATTTGGGCTAACAACAAATCTGGCTAGTAGCTTGATGGGAAAACTCCCAAGAAAATCCAGGATGTTGCAGGAAGTGGTGCTGGCACTTCAGTTAGGTAAGTAAAACACCACCCCAGCATGGTTTTAGGGGACATTGTGCTACTGGAAGTGACTTAAATTCAAATGTCAGGCCTAATCATTTGGCCATTCAAAAGCCGTTTGTCAGAAAAGTAGGTCAGAGTATTGGGACGAATATCAACGTTTTAGTTTTTGTATTTATTTTGCCTATCCAAATTCCTCCTGCTGTTCAAGATATACATGGTATTCTTCACTCATGCCCTGAGCACTTTACTACTGTGCAATCTACTGCAGGTAGTATAATTCTCCCTTTGGGTTCTAAAATGAAAACTGCAAAAAAACTAAACAAGTACAAAAAGTTGTATTTTGTGGTCATAAACATTTGTTCCGAGGGTAAACCATGTTCACTTTCTTTGCATCAGTATTTACTATACCTACAAGGAGAGATTAAGAATGATATTTTAGAGGAAGATATTGTGAAATACCTCAAGAGCTGGAAGGTCATTGTACGGAATTACTTCAAAACCTGGCATAAATGGTCCAAACCCATCATAACTAGTTGGATCTGTAGAGCTAGAGACAGCAGACATTGTTCTACCCCAGAAGTTCCCAGCTAGAAGGAGGGGAAAAAATAGATATTGAACACTTGTAAAGGCATTCAACGGTAGCACTTAGTTGAAAACATATAATAAGTCTGTCGGCTATGGGATGGTTAGAATCTTGTAAAGTACACCAGTCAGTCAACAGTCAGTATTGGTGATGGGGCAGCAACCAGAGTTCAAGCTGGTTGATTTTTGTTTTTTTTTTTAAATGAGTTATTTAATATCTCAGGCCCTTTGCTAATTTATGAGTTTACAAAAACACACTAAGACTATTTCCTGCCCCATTGCTATATGAAAGGCACCAGAAACAAAAAAACAAAAACAAAAACAAAAAAAAACCCATGCCACATCACCCACCAACACCACAGGAGAAAACACACTATTAAAGGAGAAAAATTATTATGCTATAAGTCCTGGAAAGTGAACAAAACAAACTGAAAAAGGTTAAAAATTTGTTATTAATCTGAGCTGTTACAAGTAACTAGCAGATAAAATATTCAGAAAGAAGACCAGTTTTTAAGTGGATGGTATCCTTTAACATGACTGCCGGTAAGAGACCAGAGTTAAACTGACTAAATTGATTATAAACAGAAGTGAAATATTAGTACAGTTTCACTGCCCAAGTTAAGAGGAACAGGTGTTCAGTAACACAGGTAAAGAATTAAGATATGGGGCCAAGTTCTCCAGTCTTATTGTGCCAGGACAGATAAAATAAATATTATTCCATTTTTTAAACATCAGATTTTTGTATTTTTCTTTTAAAAATAAACTCGTTTAAATCTATAGTAAGGCCTAAACTTACTAGAATCTATCCGTTTCACATATTATATAACGAATGCTGAATTAATGAGCCCTCAAATTTTAATGAGTTAAAGGGTGCTGCTTTTTAAATTATATACAGAATTGGGGGCGAAATAGCGTTTAACTTTTGAGGTTAACTCAAGCTTTATAAATACCACTTATTGCATTAAGTATATTATCATCACTCTTTACAAAGGAGCAAATGCTGGCATTTACATTTTTACAAACGTAAGTACTTTACATTTTCTTTTGTGCAGAACAGCTTTTACCATAATTACTTGTGGTTTCAATTTAGCTAAGCAGGGTAGACAGAATATTTTCCTCACCTGTGCTAGTTCAAAGTTAAGAAACCAACTGGGAGCTGAAAAAGCAAGAAAGCTTGATTTCCTCTTCCAATTTATAAATCAAAATCAGGTGAGAGAGGATCAGATCTACTAATTCTAAGAACTTAAAGGACATGGGGCAAGATTTACAAAGGAAATTAGGCACTTCAGTGCCTAGCCTCTTGGAATTTTCAAAAAGCGCAGAAGCAGATAAGGAACCTAACTCCCATTAATTTCAATGAGACTTAGGTACCTAACCTGTTTAGTCCAGGGTGACCAGAGACAATCTGTCAATTCACTAACTACGCATAATGCTTCTTTTGTTTAATAAAAATGTTTTTATAAACCTATTTTTCCTATGTACCCAGCACATTTAGGTAGTTTTATTTAACTAATTTTAAAAAATGCTGGTGTTATACATTAGTTGAATTCTAATTTCCATCCAGTGCAGCTTGACAAGTCCTGCGTTGAAAAAAATCACCTTGTAAATAAAAACTGCTTCATTCACAATTTTCTAATGTAGCCCCTGCTTGTAAAAATTAATAATCAGAATGTATGTTAAAATATATAATTGCTTAAATAAGTGTATAGATATACCATATCCTTCTGGTTAGCAAAAAGTAGTACCAAATCTACTAGGAAGAGTGTATCTGGTTGCAAATCAGCATGTTTTAATAGTTATACCAACAAATGAGATTGAACCTTTCTTTATGAAAATAAATAGAAAGTACAAATGCAAAACAAGATTAAAATAGACTATTTAAATCAAGGTTTCCTCCTTGCTTACTTAAATCATAATTAAAAAAAAAAAAAAAAATCAGTGACAAAAATTAATCCACTCTTTGTGCCAATTTGCTGGTGCAAAGGGGCCATAAAAATCAGCGGCTCTAACCAGCTGAAGATCATAGGGGAAATCCCCAGGTGCTGTAGAGCTCATAAAGCCAGCTCTAGACAGCCTTCCTTCTGGTCCCCAACATAAGGGGCATGGCCAGAACCACCTCTGCACTGCAGCAATACCCAACTGCTGAAGATCCCCTGGATTGTTACAACAGCCATGTTACTACAGTGAGCCACATATACATGATCTGTAACTTTGGTTACTACAACACACTCATCTAGGATCAAAGCACCACACAACAAAATAAGTTTGAATTGGTACAACATGCCATAGTTTGTCTACTTAACATCACATCGCCCTAGTACTCTGCTCTCAGGTCCCCTATTCAGTACAAAATCACCTTAAGTAGTCTGCCATGCTATTAAAAACCCTCAACAGGACTGGCTCTAGCTAGCTGGACATTGCCTCTACAATCCCTCCACAAACCATAACTCTCACAAGGAGAGGGATTATTTCTATTTTAGATAATTTGCAGGTGCTGAGATATTATGGTGATGGGGAACCATGTATGTAGAATATGTCCCTTATGATGGGAAAGTACTTGTTAAACTGCACTATTTAAATACTGTACGTTAAAAATATATGAAAAAAATCAATTGTTTACAACTTCCACGCCCTCTGGCATCTGCCTCTTCAGAGGACAATATATTACTCAACTCCAGACTTTAAACAGCATTTATAAACTTACTTGCATTCAATTAGGCTACAAAAGCATAACTACTGATTAGAGCTGAGCGAATAATAGATCATTCGGTTCAATGGCAATTTTGAAAAAATAAAAAAAAAAAATGTTTGTTTTGGGTCAAATAAAATGTTTCCTTCAACCGAAATAAAATGTTTTGTTTAGATTTCAAGCATTTGGAATGATTTTTTTTTTGGTGGCGGGGGGGAGAGAGTAAAATTAAAGGACATTCTGAAATTGAAAGTTGTTTACAAAATGTCAGAACAAAAGGTTTTGATTTTTACTGGATTTTTTTAAGGTTTTTTAAACTGAAATAATTTGATGACATTGACATAACCTTGTAAAATGTTTGTGCTGCTGAATCTGCATTTTTCATCAAAAAAAGCTGTGCAAAAAATTTCACCCATCTCTACTAATGATTCAAAGGTTTATGGTTTAAGCACTATGTGCGCCAAGTGCCAGAAGTAGTCTTACCAGCTGCAGTAGTAGAAATCAGTTTTAAAAATGAAAAGATAAAAGATAAATATCTAACAAAATCACTGCCTGACATTTTAATAGTGTTTTAAAACAGCGTTCTGTGACCAAAGGGAGCCAAAGTTCAGTAATTATAGCTAGACAGAAATGAGATTTTTTTAAGCTACGTATGCACTTTTCTCAATCACAAGTAACTTGTCCCTGTTCTGCTTATAGAATGCACTATGCATTATAAGGTAACATCAGGAAATTTCAGCTCCCAGTATTAACTCAAGGTTCCTGTTATATTCACTACATAATCAAGATTACAATGCAGCTTTATCGCAGAAATGGTAACTCCTGCCACATCTGGTATGAAAGCCTTATATAGAAGTGGGATCATCCCAGCTGCTGAGATTACTATGCTGCCATACAGAACGCTGGGTTTAGCAGCCATTTCAGAAACCTCTAACTTGCTGGGAGCTACATGAAGGTGACAGGTAGGCTTTGGACAGGGTGAGGGCAGCAAATATGGTTTGTGCTTTAGAATCATAGAATCATAGAATATCAGAGTTGGAAGGGACCTCAAGAGGTCATCTAGTCCAACCCCCTGCTCAAAGCAGGACCAATTCCCAGCTAAATCATCCCAGCCAGGGCTTTGTCAAGCCGGGCCTTAAAAACCTCCAAGGAAGGAGACTCCACCACCTCCCTAGGTAACGCATTCCAGTGTTTCACCACCCTCCTAGTGAAATAGTTTTTCCTGATATCCAACCTGGACCTCCCCCACTGCAACTTGAGACCATTGCTCCTTGTTCTGTCATCTGCCACCACTGAGAACAGCCGAGCTCCATCCTCTTTGGAACCCCCCTTCAGGTAGTTGAAGGCTGCTATCAAATCCCCCCTCATTCTTCTCTTCTGGAGACTAAACAATCCCAGTTCTCTCAGCCTCTCCTCATAAGTCATGTGCTCCAGACCCCTAATCATTTTTGTTGCCCTCCGCTGGACTCTTTCCAATTTTTCCACATCCTTCTTGTAGTGTGGGGACCAAAACTGGACACAGTATTCCAGATGAGGCCTCACCAATGTCGAATAAAGGGGAACGATCACGTTCCTCGATCTGCTGGCAATGCCCCTACTTATACAGCCCAAAATGCCGTTAGCCTTCTTGGCAACAAGAGCACACTGTTGACTCATATCCAGCTTCTCGTCCACTGTGACCCCTAGGTCCTTTTCAGCAGAACTGCTACCTAGCCATTCGGTCCCTAGTCTGTAGCAGTGCATGGGATTCTTCCGTCCTAAGTGCAGGACTCTGCACTTGTCCTTGTTGAACCTCATCAGGTTTTTTTCTGCCCAATCCTCTAATTTGTCTAGGTCCCTCTGTATCCGATCCCTACCCTCTAGTGTATCTACCACGCCTCCTAGTTTAGTGTCATCTGCAAACTTGCTGAGAGTGCAGTCCACACCATCCTCCAGATCATTAATAAAGATATTAAACAAAACCGGCCCCAGGACCGACCCTTGGGGCACTCCACTTGAAACCAGCTGCCAACTAGACATGGAGCCATTGATCACTACCCGTTGAGCCCGACGATCTAGCCAGCTTTCTATCCACCTTACAGTCCATTCATCCAGCCCATACTTCTTTAACTTGGTGGCAAGAATACTGTGGGAAACAGTATCAAAAGCTTTGCTAAAGTCAAGAAATAAGACATCCACTGCTTTCCCCTCATCCACAGAGCCAGTTATCTCATCATAGAAGGCAATTAGGTTAGTCAGGCACGACTTCCCCTTCGTGAATCCATGCTGACTGTTCCTGATCACTTTCCTGTCCTCTAAATGTTTCATAATTGATTCCTTGAGGACCTGCTCCATGATTTTTCCAGGGACTGAGGTGAGGCTGTCTGGCCTGTAGTTCCCCGGATCCTCCTTCTTCCCTTTTTTAAAGATGGGCACTACATTAGCCTTTTTCCAGTCATCTGGGACCTCCCCCGATCGCCATGAGTTTTCAAAAATAATGGCTAATGGCTCTGCAATCTCACCCGCCAACTCCTTTAGCACCCTCGGATGCAGCGCATCCGGCCCCATGGACTTGTGCACGTCCAGTTTTTCTAAATAGTCCCGAACCACTTCTTTCTCCACAGAGGGTTGGTCACCTTCTCCCCATGCTGTACTGCCCAGTGCAGCAATCTGGGAGCTGACCTTGTGCGTGAAGACAGAGGCAAAAAAATCATTGAGTACATTAGCTTTTTCCACATCCTCGGTCACTAGGTTGCCTCCCTCATTCAGTAAGGGGCCCACACTTTCCTTGATTTTCTTCTTGTTGCTAACATACCTGAAGAAACCCTTCTTGTTACTCTTAACATCTCTTGCTAACTGCAACTCCAAGTGTGATTTGGCCTTCCTGATTTCACTCCTGCATGCCTGAGCAATATTTTTATACTCCTCCCTGGTCATTTGTCCAATCTTCCACTCCTTATAAGCCTCTTTTTTGCGTTTAAGATCAGCAAGGATTTCACTGTTTAGCCAAGCTGGTCGCCTGCCATATTTACTATTCTTTCTACACATCGGGATGGTTTGTTCCTGCAACCTCAATAAGGATTCTTTAAAATACAGCCAGCTCTCCTGGACCCCTTTGCCCTTCATGTTATTCTCCCAGGGGATCCTGCCCATCTGTTCCCTGAGGGAGTCAAAGTCTGCTTTTCTGAAGTCCAGGGTCCGTATTCTGCTGCTCTCCTTTCTTCCTTGTGTCAGGATCCTGAACTCGACCATCTCATGGTCACTGCCTCCCAGGTTCCCATCCACTTTTGCTTCCCCTACTAGTTCTTCCCTGTTTGTGAGCAGCAGGTCAAGAAAAGCTTTGCCCCTAGTTGGTTCCTCCAGCACTTGCACCAGGAAATTTAACACATCAGCAGTGGTATCCAGGGGCTGTGATGTAGCCTCAGAGGCTGACTGCTTCCCAGTGAAAACTGCTACCAACCATGCAACTGATTTTAGAAAAGTAATTAAAAAGGTTTAAAAAAAAAAAAAAAAAGCTTTCATTTTATTATAGACATACACTGAAATGTATCTTCCATAATATGGAAAGAAAAAAACTGAAGACTTTCTACCTTCCAGGACCTGAGTTCATAGTTCTTTTGCCCCTGCAACAGATGACATCACATCACATCACAAGCACCTAATAACAAAACAGGGAACTATATTCATTGTCTTGTTGATACATGCAGTATCAACTTTTGCCAAGAAAACCGTATCCTGAACTCTGAATGGAAGGCAAGGAAGAATTAATTTTCAACTTTGGCTTTTAAAAAGTACTTCTATTAAGACAATATATGTTATCTATATTACGTGAATCTTTTAAAAATTCCTGATAATCAGTTGGGATCCGAGATAGATTTAAGATATTAAAGCTAAATCTATGTCACAACAACCTACAACTGATCCATGTCAGGGGGTAGCTGGCCCTCTGAAGGGGTCAAGAGTGCAGCCTACCTCTGACAGATGTCATAAGAAGGAATAAGTATCAGAGGGGTACCAGTGTTAGTCTGTATCCACAAAAACAACGAGGAGTCTGGTTGGAGTGGACAACATCCACCCTGACTAAATTGGCCTTCAGCATTGGTTCTCCACTTGTAAGGTAACTCCCTTCTCTTCATGTGCCAATATATATTTATGCCTGCATCTGTAATTTTCACTCCATGCATTGGAAGAAGTGGGTTTTTTTACCCAAGAAAGCTTATGCCCAAATAAATCTGTTAGTCTTTAAGGTGCCATCAAACTCCTCATTGTTTTTATAAGGGGGAATGAGGCAACTCAGGTTCACTTGGGACTTATTAACTCATTGAGTAACTGGGAGGCAGTTAATTAGGAGGGAAGCACCTAGGCATAATAAAAGGAAATCTACCCCACTGCAAGGAGCTAGGAGAACAGAGGCTCCTAGGAGAGGAACAGTTCCCAGAGTGCAGGAAGAGAAAGCTCCTATGGAGAAGGCTTCTGGGGGGGGGGGAGGTGAGAGGGGCTCACCAGCAACGAGATAATGCTCCTGGATGGAAGAATTTCCAGAAGAGAAGGACTATGAATGTCAGATCTCAGAGAAAGCTGGCTCCCATGAACCACTTCACCAGGCAACAGCAGAAGCCCTAGTTTAAAGGAATTATATTCTGTCTTTGAGGTTCAGTTGCTGTGGGGAACCTTGACCCAAGAAGAGAGATCCTTCCCAGCTAGCACCAAGAAGCCCCTGACTCCGGAAGAGGGTTCTGGGTGACAAAGGCCTTGCAGGTAAGGGACCTTGTACATAACTGGGATGGACAGACTACAGTTGATTTAGCCCCTCCTCCCTCTAGCTGGAGATGCTGAGGGGAGAAGCCTATTCATGTAACGTCCTGCCTTTGGGGCAGACCCCTGAAGGGTGCTGTCCAATATACAAGCTTCAATGGATTTATTAAAATCTTCATTTGGGAAAACTGAGGCAGAGACGTAACAGCAGCACTGCACTGAGCATTCAGGGGTAAAGGCCGCCATTAAAACCCAATTCAGTGAAAGAGAGAGATTGGGACATTAAAAATACTGTGACATAATCATCATACCCTAGAAGACTATAGTGTTTTAGCCTATGCTTGGGGTTTTACTATGATGGGGGAATCTTCTCTTCTCCCCTGAAGAACAAGCTCTTATGATGTTAATTTCACATACCTGCAAAAATAATCTTTGCTTTGTATTTTGGAATTCCCTTCACGGTATATGCCCATTTGCGAGCCAGTTTACAGGCAGTTTCTCCAGCTTCCACACCTAAAATAAAGAGCCACATATGTGCAATTTGGCCACTTGTAATTTTTGGTCCTTTACAAGAGTAACTCTCATACTTGTAAGGGGTAAAAACAGAGATGGGAGGAGAGTACGTTACCTGTGTTCATCGGAAGAACTTTGCTGTAGTTGAACATTTTGGTGATATACTCTTCATATTCACCAAGTACATCATTGTAGAATGCCCTAGAGGTAAGGGTCAGTTTCTCAGCTTGAGATTTCAGAGATTCCACAATCTTTGGATGACAGTGACCTTGATTCACAGCACTGTAAGCACTCAAGAAATCAAAATATTTTCTGCCTTCTACATCCCACATATAAATACCTAGAAAAGTTTAGGTTAGATGAGTACATGAGAAAAATGAGGCCATAGGTAAACAATAACAGTACAAGCTACAGTTACAAAACACAATGACCTGCGATTTGGTATATATGGTATTCTGGCAATTCCTTAAAACGTGAATGCATGGGGGAGGGAGGGTCAGCCATACAAGCACCTTGACTGGGAGTCAATATCTTCACAGGCCACATAATGGGTGTCAGACTATTGCAGCACATAACCAATGCCCCAAGCAGCACTCAAGTGCAGAAGCACTTCCACATTGGAGCTGTTGCTCCATGAAGCTAGATGGGATCCCACAAGTACTCATTTCTCCTCATATCCCTCATTCCCCCATGTTGGAGTCCTGGAACAATAGAGAGGATTAACCCTGGAAGAGAAGTTAAGTATAAGAATAGTGATATTCTTGATAATGGGATCCTGCAATTTTTCCACTAAGAACTGGAGGCTGACAGCTTTCAAGCAACCTATCAAAATTTGTTAGGCATGGGTAAGCAAACTGACCACCACATCAACTTAGCGGAACAACAGTTAAATAAGGTGAAGAAATTATACTTTTGAACCTGTGAACCAGAGAAATCAATGTAGGAAGACTTTGAAACACGGTTAAAGAGATGGGCAACTTTAAAATAATAGTGCAGTTGATTTCACAAATGGGACCAGTCTACAAACACCATCATATGGATCTAACATGCTTCATCATATTCACTGTTAAATTGAAACTGTGTGCATTGATAAGATAACTGAAGGTAAGAAGTTGCTGCAAGTTCTGTTTCTTAAAGGTGAAGAAAAATGTCCATGCAACATCTTCCCAGCAGTTTTTGCTCTTAAACACAACACAACCCAATTTAAAACATCCCCCTTTCAAACACAAATTGATCCTGTTGTTTCTACATACATATCTTTGACACAGAACCACTTCAAACCCTTTTAAGAATTATGGGAACCATAGAGAACAGCTGAGTGATTCTGTCATCATATGTGCCAAGTGACACTTGATCAACCAAGGGTATGTATAAGAGGTTATTGATTTTTTTGTTTTGTTTTAAATTACAAGTGAGCTGACAATATTCATTCTATTTCTCTATGGTGTTTAAGTACAGTGACTTTATTTACTGGAGTTGGTTTGTATAGTTTCCTTATTCAGTACCATATTGTGTTTCAATATTATACACTCAAAGCACTCATGGTAAGAGAAAAGAGACTCGTGTCCATACAACAGTTATGATGATCTGTGATTAGCCAGAGGTATTCTAAGATATTACAAATCCACCCCCACCCTACGGTTTTCTGATGATTTTTCACTTCCAGCACTGGGACAGACTAAAGGGCTGTAATCTTCCAGCAGCTTTTCCTTGGCTGCTCGCTATATCTTACCCAACTGGGAAATTGCTCCCTCCTCCCCTTTCTCGGCAGGGGGGAGGGGGAGAGAGAAAGGGGGGGTCATTATCATTTTCACTGACACTCAAGTCTTTAGTAGGATTCTCATCCTGTCTTAAAGAGACAGAGTTAGTTTCCACAAGTGCATCAGGAACAACATTTTGCAAAAGTGGGACCGGGATTGGGGTATCCTCTGTCACCCCTCTCATTATCCCCAAGAGGTCAGTGGTGTGACTGCTCCCCTCCGGGAGATCAGTTACACTGTTCCCTCTTAAAACCTGAGCCACTGGGTGGGTGCCTGACTGTATAGAAGCTGACCTAGCATTTCTGTCTTGGGTAACCCCCCCCCACACCCATGCAATCAGTGAGGAGACATTCTTGTACCCCTACTAATTCTTTTTTCAGCTTCCTCCTCTGGGCCCCCTTCTAAGGCACACACCTCTGCACTCTAGAGTGGGATCTATCCCCTGTTCAGCTGTAAAGAGCTCACAGATAACAGCCTGAATAGTTCTTTCACTGGCAGGCACTACACACCCCTCTTCCTGAGTTGGGTTTGCCTCCAGCTACAGAGTCAATGGAACCCTCACCCACCACAGTGGTTTCTACAATTCTATCACCCACCTCTGGGCGTCCCTCTAGGACAAATCTCCCTATGCACCCTAGAGCGAGGTCTGTCCCTTGCTTATCTGCAACCTGCAGGCAGTCAGCAACCTGGACAGTTTCCTCACTGACAGGCAACATACTCCCCTCCTCCGCCCCCGCAGGAGATGCTGCCATTAGCTACTGGGCAGGAGCTGGCCTCAACCACACCCACCCCTGGAAGCATACTGTTTCCCACTGCTGTAGAGAGATTAAAGAGACGTTCCCCCAGCAGTTCCTGGGACTTCACCCTTTCCCTCTGGGGTTCCAGCATAAAATTTCTCCTTGACAGCCCGAGCTACACGGAAGAAATCATTCCCCCAGTAAAAAAGCAGTTGGGTTATCATTTACCACTGCCACAAACAATACAGCTCCCAAATCCTCAGTTTCGTTGTGCACTTTAGCCAAAGGCACGAGGATTTTGTAACCTCCCACTAATAAAAGCTCTGCCATCTGTCCTGGCAGTAAGTCACTTTTCTGTACAACATTCCTTCTAACCACAGAAATTTCTGCCCCTGTCTCTTCCCACCCAAGGTATTCCTTGCCATTAATCCTGACAGGCTTTGTGCTTCGTGCCCAGCTGGGCAGAGGCTACTTTTAAAAACCCTGTATGATGAGTAGCCATGGCCTGTGGTGCCTCTGTGCTCAGGGTAGCAGCATTTCCATGAATATCTAGCTGCTTGTTCTTTCCCAGTACAGGACATTTATTCCTCAGGTGCTAACTGGAATTATACTGGTAGCACCTTCTGGGCTCCTCTGTTTTTACAGGAGATTTGGGATGAGGACTAGAGGAATGGTTTTGGAGAGGTAAGTGTCCAGCCTCCAATCCACCCTCCTCCTTCCCAGGAGTAAAATGGGAACCCTGCTTCCTGCCAGGTTTAAACCCCTGTCTGTGGTTTGTTTGCAATAGATGCTTGAATTTGCTCAAATGATCAGCTAGAGTAACCAGTTCTTCCACTCTTTTCCCTTTTTTTGTCCCACAAACACTGCTTTACATCATCTTTACATATACTCAGGAGCAACAAGGTCACACATTCCTTCAAATCTTGTAACACCTTTTTCCCCTTACCCCCTTTTCCATCAAATCTTTCATGTGGTTTACATATGCCACACTACTCATCCCAGCACCCCTCTTAGGGCTTCAAAATTTTACTCTGTTTCAGGTGTAATCTGAAACGGTTTCAAAACCATTTCCTTGAATTGACCATAATCTGAAGCATCTCTAATTGGCATCTTATTGAATAGCTTTACCCGTCAACTCTGCAACCAAAGTGGGCATCTTTTGGTCCTCAGCAATCTGAGGAAGTACACACAGCCTCTCAAAGGTGAAGAAATATTCAGCAATGTCCCATCTCGCTATATGCGGGACACAACTGTTCCCATTTGTGGATTTTTTGAGAGGTGGGCCTCACTAGAGCATGGGTGTTCTGGTTCTGCTTCTCTATCAAGTCCAGTTGATGCTCCTCTCTTTCTTTGTCCTCCATGGCTAATTTCTGGATCTCCATTTCTTTGTCAGCCTCTATCTGGTGTGCAACTTTTTGCTTAGCCTCCTCTGCTTTCATGGCTCTTCGGCGTGCAGCTTCTTGTCCGACGTTCCTGCTTCCATTTCTTTTATCTGTAATTGTTTTAATTCCAAGAGTCTCTTGTGTTCTCTCTCTCTCTTCTGCCTGCAATTTGCACAGTTCCAACCTCTTACCAGTTTCGTTTTCACTCATTTTGCTGCTTTTCTGTCCCTGTTTCCCTTGCCAAAACCAGAAAATAAACTGGTAACCTCTTTGACTGATCTCTAGCCACCACACTTAAAAATCACCACCACTGTATGAAGTGCTACTCTCACTCAAGAACAACAAGCTGCGTAAATGATTCAGCTGACTACACCACTGTGACGTGTTCCCCCCAGGGCGTCACCAGGAACTGGAGTACCACTGAGCCCTCTGATCTACCAGTCTGGGCTCCCCCACACACTCTGCTGCTGTGACAAGCTGCAAAGCCCTCCAAGCTTTCACTTTCACCAGCATGCACGCAGGTAGGGACACACCCAGCTGCAGTTACGTGCAGGCTCTCTAACCACCAGCCTCCCAGCATAGGACCCCAGAGCAGTACCGTCCTGCCCTGGTCAAATCTAGCTAGTATATGGGTTTAATACCCAGTCCGCCTCTCCCTCAATATAAAAAGGACCATGCATACTTGGGATAACCAAGCTGAGATTTTCTCCAGACACCTTAGTCAAACACACACTGGTTTGGATTAAAACATAAAATAAGTTTATTAACTACAAAAAGAAAATAGATTAAGTGATAGCAACAGATCAAAGCAGATTACCTAATAAATAAACAAAAATGGAAAACTGAGCTTAACATACTAGATAGGTAGGATATAAATTAGCAAATTCTCAAGCTGAGTGATAAACAGGCTGGCAGATTCTTAAGACACAAGCTGCCTTTGCTTTGCAGCTTGGTTTCCCAGGTTTTCATACACAGGCTAGAAATCCCTTTAGCCTGAGACCATCACTTCCCCCAGTTCAGTCTTTGTTCCTCAGGTGTTTCCAGGTGTATTGTTGTAGGGAAAGTGAGGAACCATCATGATGTCATTTTCCCCTTTTATATCTTCTTCCCACTTGCTGGAAAGCTCTTTTGCTGTGACCTGGGTCAAATAGCACTACACAATGGGGACTATCTCTGAGAAGTTTCTATTGTACTCAGTTCCTGGGGTAATCCTTGTGTTTGTGTGCATTTCCTCAATTAGCCATTAACATTGTTTGACCTTTTTACTGTTGTACCTGAAAGGCTGCTTATGGGTGTTTTCAATCTCACAACATGTTTCAGTAACACATACATAGCCTAACTTCACATATGATGATAGCACATACAATCCAACGAGATATTAATGTCTAGCAGATCAAGACTTTTAGAATGATACCTCACAAGGTACACTTTGTACAAAACATATCCCAATTATATGACAGTGGAGAATAAGGGGGTGCCAAGGTATCTCATATACCATTACATATTTTTGCTAGAGAAAGGAGTAGGAAAACTGTTTAAAGTTCAGGAAACAGATATAAGGAAACAAGCTCATCTTCAGCAAAAGAAACTCCTTATGTGACAAGAATAAATGAGTCTTTCAAATAAGTTACATTCTAACTTAACTAAAGATGAGGAATTCTTCCAATGAAGGCTTTAAAAAAAAAAAAAAAAAAAAACTGAAGGATGTGATTTTTCAAAAGCATTTAAGTGAATGGAGCACAAACCTCACATAGTCAATGGGACTTTTCTCCTAAATCAGTTAAATGCTTCTGAAAATCCCAACATAAATACCAGCTTTGCAGTGCCAAACCAACTGCCATTGTCAGTTGGTTTAGATTTCATAGCAAGACTCAGTCTAGATATTAAGCAATTATAATGGAGACTGAAATAAGCAAGCACGTGTAAAACTTTTTGGCGAGTCAAGGTTTAGATCCTCAGCTTGAATCAAATCAAATAGCAGTTTTATTAGAAGTCATTAGTTGCACAATCCCTCATTAGCACCAGAGGGTTTGTCTACACAACACTTAGTTTGCGGCAAGCTGGGGTATAAATCTACCCCGCACTAAGTGTCCATGTGGATCCTGCTGTACACACTAAGAGTTCCATAGTATGGTACAATCTACCCCCATTTTAGAGTGCAGTGGCAGGGAACACACGTACAATTAGTGCATGGCAGGCTAGTGCTTGGTAGATTTACACCCCAGCTTGCTGCAAACTAAGTGTTTGTTTGTGTAGACAAACCCTAGGTTTCATTACCTGTCTCAGATACAACCAAATTATGTGCCGATCTTCAAGTTTTAAAAATCCTGAACATTCCCTAAAAAGTTTTGAAGCATTACGCTTTCTTGTGCGGCATAAAGGCAAATCAAGATACAGTACCTCTTCCTTTTTCTAGAGCAACAGGTAGGGGATGATAGTTGTGTGCACCATATTTAGCTTCACGGTCAAATATGTACTCAGACGATTGAGGTCCCTGGATGTTTTTTTTAGTTGCAACTGATGTAGAAGCACTCACTGAAGCATGAACACCACGACGCAGAACAGCAAAGGTTTGTGAGTGGGCTAGTTTGGAAAACATTCTTGACTTCAGGTATATTGTCAGAGATCTGAAAAGAGAAAATGGACACTTAGAACTAACATACTCTGTGGAGGAAATCCTTTCAGGGATTCAAGTACCTATTCCATCAGGATTATAGAATTTACAACTCTTTTGCAATTCAACTAAGGAAGTTTATACTAGATACCAAGGAATGCAGTACCCACATCAAATACCTGATAAAACAAGTTTCGTGCTTTCATTTACTGTATTTCAGTGGTTTATAGAAAGTTAACATCTATAATTAAGTTCTTGTCTATGCACAAAAGCCGCAACTCCTCTTTCAACGTACTCTGCAGCAACCTGGACCTGAACCCTGGAGCATGGGACTCAGATTTCTGTACCATTCCAAAGCAGCGGACTAGAAAATCTGTGGCCGTTTCAGATAAATTATAATTGTTTTATTTTCATGTTCACGAAAAAGCAATAATCAGCACCATTTCAAACTACAGCAGTATTTTTATTGTATTAATAAATTGAATTTAGTAAGAGAATAACAATATAAATAAATGACAAACAATTATATATAAAATCAATAATAATTTGTACTTCTATAGTTCAGAAGCTGAGGCAAATTTGTATACTTTAAAAACATTAACACAAGATCAGAAATTAAATAAAACCATCCAGAAGTATGTAAAACTTGTGCCCAGTTCTGACCCAAAGCTTAGATGACAGTACTATCAAGTTTGACAGGGGCAAAACAGTTCTACACAAAGTTTAGGCAAGCCTGAGTTTTGGAAGTGAAATTTGTGCTTCCATATAAATTGCCCTGTACTTTCATCCTGTGAAGTTTGTCTGTCTGTAAACAAAGGACATAGATTTTAAAAATTACATCACTAAGAAGTGCAAATGGAACCCTTTGCTTCATTTAGAGGACAAATATCAATGGCTAAGATGAAAAGCAGACTCATGGAAGGACTTCACTACAGAAATTCTGATACAGTTCTTTGAATAATTAACTATTGAATAGATACAGCTGGATATGAATGTTTGTCTTACATTCTTATAACTCCCCAGTAAACCCATGACTTCAGACATCTTGTTTCTAATTGTGCAACAGAGAAGCCCATCTAAACTCAAGTCATTTCCTAAACACAAAAGTTAGAGATAAGAGTTGCTTGAAAACCTGAAGAAGAGATTAGAGCTTGAGGACAAAAATGAAATGGCAAAATAAGACTCTCAGAGCACAAGAAGCATCTCCTAAAACAGAATTTGTTTAAAAATGCAAGCCATTCACTCTCCTTTGACAGTTTTGTGGGGTATGGAATTTTCCATCTTAATAGCATGATTATTTTTTCTGTAGTTAAGATTAAATAGGTGGAAAGTGACATCGTGCCAGATAATGAACATGTTTATGCAAAACAGAATGATCTTTCTAAAAGAACAATTAATCCATGTTAGAACATGAACCTTGTAATGCTAGCATCAAAGGATAATATCATGGCAGAGTACACTTATACAACCAGTTTTACAGAAGTTTCCAGGCCATTTTCTGTGTTTTCCATGCTTACAGAGTGGACAGATTCTCTGCATTTTCAGAGGAGAACACAACCATTGTATAATTTCAACAGGAGAGTAGCATAGTACTACTTTTCCATTCAAATTCTGTAAAACATTTGACAAAGGGTACAGCTGAATATTCCTAGATTCACTTTGTGTAGATTTTTCCACACACCAACCAGGGAGAGAACAGTTAAGAGAAAAAATAGGATGTGATGTGGGGGAAAAAATAGGGGCTCACTATTTAGTTCTGAGGAGCAATTACAGCCTCCTGTAAATAACAGAAGTTAAATACATAGGATAATTTAAGGTATGTAGACACTTAGATACATAGGATAATTTAAGGTATGCAAGCCAAAGAAGTTTAAGAACTTACCTACTTAAATTCTATGATGGGTGCCTCGGCAACATCCAATTAGTTCTTTCAGATTTCTATTTTGCAACAAAGTTTAACAGTCTAGTTTTTAAAAGCTTTTTCTCATGAGTTGAAGAGAACCAGCACTTAAAAATTTCAGTTACACTATTCCAACTATAGGAGACCAAGATTCTTCCAATATTGCTGGATAGAATAAAAACTCAGCATTAATTTAGGTCAGTAAAACTGGTATAAAAGTCACATTTCATGTTAAAGTTACAGGTAATTATAAAATGGCCAATAATTTTTTTTTAAAAGTTACACAATGGAGCCTACCTTGTTTAACAGATTTCCACTTGAAGCTTTCAGCTTCTTCATTAGGGCAAAAGTTTTATCAGAATTAAAGTCTAAGAACAATTAAAGTTTTTAAAAAATAATTTCCATTGTATAATAAACTGGCTGGGAAACAGTTTTCCTATTAGGTTTGCTATTTTACATGATATTACAAATCAGAAACTGCTTGAGTTTGCAGAGAGCCAATAGTTATAAGGTCTGAACTGCCCCATTAATTTCACTGGGGTCTAACTCAGCTGCCAATGAGCAAGAACTGAAACACAAAGGTTCTAACTAACTCAGAAGACTGATCCAATTAACAAAAGTTGCAACTCTCCTTTCAACCTGGACCTAAACTCTGGAGCATGGGACCCTGGTTTCTGTGCCATTCCAAAGCAGCAGACTAGAAATTCTGCAGCAGCTTCAGAGAAGTTATGGATTTTTTCTTTTTAATGAACATGAAAATAAAACAATTAGCACACACTCTTGTATTTTGCTACTAAATTCAGTTTTGGTCTGTCCCCAGATTTTTGATCTTTAACATATCTACTGCAGTGCAGTAGTGTTGTCATAGGAGAGACGGGATCTTTTGGCAGCTGAGTAGGGGACAGTTTGGGTTTTTGGCATTTGGAGATATGTGGAAGATGGTGTAAAAAATGTAAGGAAATTGAGTCTTTGCACTGTGAAAGGGATACATCTGTTTTATTATTTCCCTGTTCAACAGGGAAAGAGGTGACACTGTGAGGCTTGAACTCCTTGTTCTTCACCAGATCAACCAGCTCTCTCACTACCTGGCACTACCTCCAATAAAGATGAATAAGCTTTTAAATTGTTTGGGGAAACAGTTGATATGTTCATCCTCAGTAGATTTCACAGTTACCCCTTCACTGGGCAGTGGGAAGAGAGAAGAGAGAAAAACAGTAAATCAGCCCCCATCTTTGGATTTCTCAGTGAAATCGAGGGAGATCTCTAGGGCAAGGACAGTGTGGGGGGTCTTGTGCTGCACAGCAGAAAAAGCACATTGTCAAAGCTAATCAAGTGACAGATATTAATAGTAATAGTGGAAAAATGCAGGCAGTTCACATTTCAGAGTTTCACGCTGTCTGTAGACTCAAAAACAAAAGTGTTGGTTTACATTCTGGTTCATATTTGAAAGTTTTCATAAGGGCTAAAAACATAAGCTTAGATCCTGCTGCACAATTTTAAAACAAGGGATGCATTTTGCAGCAAATTCCACAGTCATGAACTCTCAAAGCCCCACTTATAAGTAAAGCTAAAGTCCTATTTTTTATTGTTCAAAGAAACTGATGCTATATGTTTAGCTCTTTAAAAAAGAATCAATATTTTTCTTTTCAAATAAGAGACTATCTGGAATTTCTCAATTCTAGGCATCTTACCAGCCATTGCCCCTATTGTTAAATATTAGCTTTTTGTGTTAGCTTTTCAAAACACACATCATATAAAGAGATTTTACAAACAGAAAGGGCAAAGAGATGACTGAAATGCAGCTCAATTGCATCAGTCAAAATTACATCTGGTTTAACTACTCAAATGTGACTGGTCCATGACAGCCAGGCCCCTCAACACACCTCCCTAGTAGCGTAGCCAGTGTTACTAAGAGCACAGCTACATTTGGAAAATTTCCAGAATGGCTATTTCAATAAGTTTCCAAGAATGCACAAGCCTTAAGTAAAGACAAGTAGGGAAATTAAGCTGTACATGCCATCTATTAGAAAGCTACTTTTTGGCATGATTAGGGCACTACCAATTCCTGGTCATGGAAAACGTGTCACAGACCGTGAAATCACCCCCCCTCTGCCGCTCCAGCCAGAGTTTGGGGCAGCTTGGGCTCAGGGCTTCCACCCCCCCATACATACACACACACTCCAGCTGGGGCTCAGAGCAGTCCAGGCTTGAGGTTGCCCGGGCTCAAGACTTCAGCCCTGCGGCTACAGCCCAGGCTCGGGGTGACCCGGTAGGGGCTTGCTTCTCTCAGGGCTAGGCGACCCATTTTTCCTGGGGGCCCCCAAATTGGCAAGGGGTCTCTACCTTAATTTGTCCCTGGTGTGGACTAGCACCTAGGAGCCCCTGGCTGGGGTGCTCCCAGCAGCATGGGGGAGATCCTACCTACCTCCACCTCCGGGAACCTCCTCTAACTGCAGGAAGCTGGGGGGGGGGGGGGGTGCTGCCTTAAGAGTCCAGCTCTAAAGCCAGCACAGAAGTGAGGATGACAAGCTTGGGACCCACCTACAATTACTTTGCAACACTTCCCCAACCCACTTTGGATCAGGACCCCCATGGTTACAAACCTGAAATTTCAGATGTAAACAGCTGAAATCATTAAATTGACCAATTTTAAAACCCTCTGGCCATGAAATTGACCAAAATGGACTGTGAATTTAGTAGGGCCCTAGGCATTATGAGTTAGAGATAACCAGTTTGGGTTCCCTCTTTTACTTTCCTTTAAAGAAGAAAAATGTCAATCAGCAACACTAAAATGGATTTGAAAGTTGTGGGTTTTTTTAAAGAATCCTCCTTAGAAACCCAGACAATGGGAAGGCAGCAACCCAACAACCACTTGTGCCGTGCCCTGCATGAATATCATAAACCAGAAGAAAACAAGAACTTGGTAAGAGCTCTGGGAGGTAGAAAAACTGAGTTATGCTGAGGCCACATCAAATATAGTTATTGGGCAAAAGCATTTGATGAAGTGGACGGAGAGCAGTTCCTGGATGTGGATGGAAGATGGACTGCAGAAAACATTTAAAGAACTTCACCCAGTTACAAAGAATGTTCATGAGGGAGTTCTCTTGCAGTCCTCACATACGAATTGAACTATTATTCACTGCCCTTTACTAAAGCATAAAAAAAATCATCCCAAGTTGTAAGTCTATGTGTTTACATGAGAGTTAATATAACACAGGGAAATCAGTGAAATCTTTTCAGCCTATAAAGACTCAGACTACACAGATCAGACTGGCTGGCTACAAGGCCCAAGCTTTCAGGAGGAACAGCTATGGCTGGTTATGTATTATTTAAACCTTTTCCAAACAAGATTAACTTTAAAAAAAGTTACATCACATCTGAATCAGGCTCAGGAATATACATCATTAAAGAGACCTAATAAGTGGACCATTTGTGAGAAGGCAAATGTCCCACCCCTCTCCTCTCTGCCAAGAGCTATCAAAGACAAGATAAAACCAGGACATTGAGGATGTAAACAGCAGGGGAGGCTAATGTTACACAGTCAAGGGAGAAGGTGACTGATTGCAAGGCCCTCTGTCCTATCTCCTTGGGGAGGAGTAGGTGAGTTGTGGAGTCTCTTTCAATGAGATTTGAACTCTCCCCTTCATTCAGTGTCCACCAGCCCAAAATGTCAAATACATTGCCCATTTGATGTATTTATGTGATCCACAGAACAGATTCAGACTATGCAGAATATAGGCTTTCATTTTGGAAATCAAGTTTATAGCCCTCATTGTTAAGAGGAAAGCCTTCCAAATGTAAGATGCAGTGGTGTCCCTCTGAGTCAGCAGACAGCATGAGACAATGAATGACTCAGAAGGGTAAAGTTTCCCTCCCCCTATTAATCTCACTGGGATATTAATGCTAAAACCCAGGGATGACACTTGATGAGCAATTCAGTAGTTAATATTGATAATGATTTTAGCGGTTAGACTAGAGAAGAAGGGAAGCGTGAAGCTCAGGGAACAACGTGAACTAGGACTTGCTGCTGGGAATATGCGGAGGAAGAACTTAGCAAAACAGGGAAGCAGGAGAGAAAGGCGGAAGAAGGGGAACAAAAAGGCAGAAGGGGCCCCGCGGTAAAGATTTCAGAGCATTAAGCGTCTGAGGAACCTACATCCCACTGGCTTTCAGTGAGACCTGCTCCCAAGTGCCCGAATCGCTTCTGGAAACGGGACTGGGGCGCTTGAGTAGGTTTAACCCCTGGCCCTAGATGGGGGACAGATTCCCGGGAAGAGCTGACAAGCCCTGGCCCAACAGAGGCTATCACCTCGCTCGTGCCCTGGGACCAGGGCGGTCACTAGCTACCGCAGCGGTACCCGGGCAAGCCCCGATTCGCCCCTGCATCTCCGTGGCATGCGCCCAGCCCCGGAGGAGCCGGATGTGCGTGCAGCACGGACCGCAGCCCTGGCCCGGCACAGCCAGTGCGAGCGCCCGGCCCGGCCCTACCTGCCCCGGCCGGGACTGGGGCTTGCTCCAGCCGGGGCAGAGCGAGGCCCCTGCGTCGGCGGGGGGAGCGGGGGCTGCTGTCAGGCCGCCACTGCCACCGGCCACCGAATCCGCGTGGCCTCCGGGCTCAGCCCCCGGCACGGGGGAGGGCAGCGGCGCGGCCTCCCGCAGGCTGGGACACGTCCCTGCGCCGGGAGCCCCCAGCCCCGCACTCACCGGCACGATGCTGTGTCTCCGCCCGCAGCCCAAGAGAAAGAGAAAGAGGCGGAGGCTTCGCACACGGCAACTGTCACCTCTCTAGCACCCAGCCACGTCACACCGCCGCTAGGGGCAAGCTCCGCCAGCGACACACCCATTGGCTACCTCTGCCACGCGTCGCCAATCGCTGCCCGCCCAAACCGCCCTCCCGCCCATGCCCGCTGCCCATTGGCTACCGGCACGCCACCCTCCTCTCGAGGTTCCCGCCCATTTTCTCCTCCGCCGCCCCCCCCCCCGTAACTGTTCCGAATTCTGCTCCAGCTGATCTCACTGCTCTTCAGCTGCCCTTCCCAGGGCTTCTCCCCTGCACCCCACGTCCCTCTCCCATCTCCCTGGGCCTTACTCCCGGCCCAGCTCCCTGCTTCTCACTCCCAGCCCGCTCCCCAGCTTTCCCCCCCCTTCACCTGGGGCTTACTCCCCTCCCCAGCTCCTCCCTGGGCCTTACTTCCTTAACCCCCAGCTCCCTCTCCAATCTCTCTGAGCTTTACTCCTGCCTCCTCACCCTCTCCCAGCTTCCTCCCTTCTCCCTGGGCCTTATGCCTGGCCCCATCCCCAGCTCCCACTCTTCTTCACCTGGGGGCCTTCCCTGCTCCCTCTCTCTTACCTGAGGCTTACTTCCCTCCCTCTCCCCAGCTCCCCATTCTCTTTGCCTCCCCTCATGCAATTTTTGGCTGTCTGCCTTTTCACCACCAATCCCTCTTCCAGACTAGTGCCCTTACACAGCCTCTCTGTCCTTCCATCAACCTCCACTTCTGGCCCTTATACAAAGACCAGCATAGCAGTGCTGCTTGGCCCTGAACTGACGCACGTAGGCTGCTTTGGCAAGTGTCTCTCCTACACCACATGCCAGGAACCCAACTGCAGGATGCACGCAACTGATGAGGGAGACCAGCAGTTACCAGCCACTCTGTGGGATCATAGAACTAGAGCCCGCACTCGAGGTTATTTTCAAATTACTATTTATACATGGCCATCATGCAGCACACAAAAAATACTATCCTGAGGCTTTTGCAATGGGAGCAACTCCATTAGATTATCCAGTCCCTCTTTCAAATGAAGAATTATTTTTTTCCATATTATATACTGTCTAGTTAGTAGGCATGAGTAAGAGTTTGTTAATCAGGCCTTGTATATGGATAATTGAAATTCTGTGTGCTTGAGGGAATTTTTAGTGTATTTAGAGTCCCATCTACACTACTGTTTTGGTGTTTATGCCAATGGCTCAAGCAGCTTCAGATAGAAAGCAGATCTGGAAAGTTTCATCCCCAAAGGCAAGAGGTTGAGAAAGTTATGAGAAACTGGAAAAGGCCCATTAGAATGGAAGTCATTAGGAAAACAAATATATACTTCAGCTATAGTCAACCCATGCTGCTGCTCCTAGTGATTCTGTCATATTCTACACACATAGTCATCTTCTACACATTTTTCTACTAGTTAGTGTTCATTATTTTACTAGGGACAGAAGTTAGAGTTATAGGAAAGTAATTGCAAGATTACTCTTCTTTCCAATTTTTTCAAAAAGAGTGCATTTGCTTTTCCCTAATCTTTTTCTACTTTGTTACCTGTGGCTTTTCATAAATGTTTGTCAGTGGTTCAGTAAGTTTGCTATTGAATTCCCTTTCTACCATGTGAATTGTGGCATATTTACATGCAGAATGTATTGACGTAAAACCTTCCTCCACACTGAGTGATCGATTATTCCCTCTGTTATGGAATTGGGCCAGCAAAAGGCATTCCTGAAGGATGCTTCCATTGCTAGGTCAGACAAGGAGAGTCACAGAGACTGCCTTGAGCACGACCCATACTGTTGCTACTACCACTGGGGGTGAAACAGATTTTATTTTCTAGGGTGTGATGAGATGCCACCTTCAAGACCTTGTCCACTAGCAGGCAGGATTGGCAGAAAGGGGAGCCAAAATGGACACTGTGAGGTTCTATGCCCCATCTTCCTTGCAGTCTCCAGCATAAAGGATATGCTGAGAAAGGGATGGGTGGGGCAACAAAACACCACTGAACTCTGACTACTCTTTTCCTGTTGTAATAGTACCCAGGGACAATGGACAGCCAAGTGTAAGATTGTAAGTGTAAGGCTATAACTTATGCCTGGGGTTGGGGTGGATACTGGATACCCTCAGAACATGGAGAGATGCCAAGTTGGTGAAAAGCCAATTTTGCCGCCACCACCACTATTCTACTGTCATATTCCTGTGCAGAGCATAGCTGAGCTAGAACAAATAGACCCTTGGTGAAGAAAAATCTTTTAGTGTTTTAGTAAAGAATCTTGACTAATGGGGATGCTTCTATTTTAGATAATGAAAATAAATGATGTGCTGCCAAAATGGTAATAGGAGCTCTGAAAAATGTCATCTGACAATGCGTCACCTCTTTGGTGAGGGATGGGTTGTCAGAAGAGGAATAGATTCTCTTTGGTTCTTGAGGTGGGCACACCTCCTCTATGTAAGAGGAATATATGTAGGGCAGCTGGCCGCCTATGGCAGGTGTTAAGGGTCAGAAAATAAGCTGGGTGCCAATGTCACTTCCAGTACTGGCTCTCATTTCTCTCAACCCACCAAGGCCCAAATGTATGATAAAAACCCAAAATGAGTGACACAAATGTATTCAGGCAGGAAGCGGTGAGAGTCACTCTTTTGGTGTAAACTCTTGCTATAACCTCAGTCCCACAATTTTTATTTCTGATGTAAATTTTCAGCAGTAAAGTGAAGGGATACCAGATAAGTATGGAAAGTAGGTAACTTTGGGTCTAAAATGAGTGACATCTTCATAACGAGGGACAGTTGGGAGGTATTCTCCCTTGTGAAACTCTCAGCTGGAGCTAGGCAGGAAGGCACTGGTGGGGAGGAAGGTATAACTAGCCACTGGCCTTCCACTACCCTGGTGCTTCACCATGTTAAATTACACCTATAGACAGCATTTTGTAACCAGAAAAAACTTGAAATTCAGTGGTGAACTGTGAGGTAAGCTTGATAAATATGCTAGTCATATTCTGAACAGAAAGAGAGATTGGGAAAACACTGAGAGTAATTGTTTTTCTGATAACAATGAGGAGATAAAAGTAAAGTCTAAACAGTGATTTTTATTGGGGCCTCTTGTTTTTGCTCATGAACTGTCCTTGACAAGTCTGTTGACGCTGGAGAGCAGTACATTTTTTTCCATAGAGAAAACAAGTTATACTGTATGAGGTTGACAGTATAGAGAATTTGCATATCTTCCTGCCTTTGAAAACATTTCTGAATCTTGTCATAGCTTCTTAGTACATTGTTCAAACCCTGGCAGTCAGAGAGAGAGCAGCACTGCTTCTAAATTTACAGAATAATACCCTCAGAGAAACATTTTCCCTATGTACAGTCAGCATTCTGTGGAATGAATGGGAGTGTACCACAAGAGACGATGCTCTTAATAAATATACATATATTTGAGATCAGTTCTGCTAATATTTCTTTGCCTCTTTATGACTTAATGCTGCAAAATGGAGAATGCCCTCATCTGCCACTGAAATAAATAAGGGCTCTTAGTGCTGCAAGATTGGGCCCTTAGTACTAAACTGCTGTACATGTTTCACAACCACATCAGCTGACAGATAAGCATCAATACTTTGCTAAGTAAAATTCCTACCATCATTCTTAAAGCAGTTATGTTTCAGGGAGCAATGAAACCAGTTTCTTTCTAGTTAAAGCTATGTTTTGAGGTGGTTCTCACACACACAAAAAAGTGACCTCAAAAACAAGGAATGGCACATCTATCCTGTAGGACAATTGTTTACATTTAACGGCTCAAATTCAGCCCTGGTATAAGTTTGCACCAGATCTTGCAATCCTTGCATAAGCAAACTACCACTGAAATCAGTGCCTGCAAAATTGGACCTGATATTTAGACCTTTGGCATTTTATTGCCTCATTAGATATGTTATCTTATCAGCTTATTAGAGTCACACTGTGTATGCCTTTATCCTCACTAGAACCGCTTCCAACTCACACAACTAAGATATTGAACGCTACGTTCTACCCAGGTTTTGTAGAATGAGACTCTCTTATTTAACTTAAGCAACATTAATCTTGCTCCAGCCTTTAAATCCAACTTTTCTGAAGGACATTTCTAATGGCTTTAGATTGAGTTGTATGCATTTTTCAGAGGAAGTGGAGAAATGTGAAAAAGGAATGGAACTGGCACAAAATAACAAGTACCATGTATTCTGTTCTATGAAGAAAGTATACATTTGAAAAATAAAGGCATGCAAACTAAAACCGACCAAAAACAACCCTAATTTATGGCCTCAATCTTGGACTGACTCAAACTATCCCTTATCATTGAACCATACAGTCTTGATAATTGACACCATGGGTCTGTCTGCAATGAAATCCATATCCAAGCAAAACACCTATGAAGACAGTGGGTGTTTGCCAGTGTAAAGACTGCAGGCCCAAATAGCTCATACATAAGTGTTTTGCCACAAAAAGTAGCTATCTCAGAATGGGAAAAAGGGGGTGTGTTTTTTTTATTTTACTTTTTCGCAGTGTCAATAGATCCTGAAATAAGAAAACAAGTCATTCTTATGCTCGTATGTTCAAATACAAATATAATATAGAATGTACAGAAGATTGTATAGTAAATGTATTTTAAAAACTGATATGAACTTTTTTCAGAACTAAAACCAAAGGACTACAAGCAGAAAATAATTCACATTTGGAGTCTAGTTGTTTAATATCTGGGAGAGAGGGCCTCTGGAACTATCCACATAAAGCCATGACCAAAGTTTCATTTGGGATCTATGGAATGTAATTCATTTCCTTTCCCAATTTTTTTGTATTTATAATCAAAGCACAGAAAATATCTAGTTGCCTTTTCTTCCCCACGTGCACCATTATGTCTTAAGTTTGAAAGTTTGGGCATAAATTACTGTACATCTTGAAATAGTCACTGTCCATTACATGTTGGTAATTTCCCCTGATTTAATAAACAAGGGAAGTTTAATTTACACTAACTATTTTAGTTACCAAAGGCTCCATAAGAAAATTAGCAAGTGCAAATCAAGTTTAATTAGAAAAACATGAAGCATACAGGACATGAGATTTTCATATTTTACAATAATTTCGCCCACGAAAAGGAAGAAGATCCTGACCTACTTGGAATCAGAGAGTTATTACATACATTTTGTTTATCCAGAAAATATAATTTGATATATAAGTAGATTATAAAACTACATGAGGGAACAAGTTAGTCATGCACTCTCTCTGGGGGAATAATGCTCACTGAAGTCATTGGGCATTAGGGATGTGGAAAGACTGCAGGATTAGGTTGCACTAGTGGTAGTTGTATCAATCCATAAAGACTGAGCCAGTACAAAACAATTTCAATCATGGACTTTGACACAATCTCCTAAGGCTGTAAGACTCTACAAGCTCTGTCTACTTTAGATGGTTAATATATTGTCCAGAAAAAGAAATACCATTGTCTCAGGAATTGTCTCAGACTCTGTCACAGACCATATTTAAATTTAATTTACATTGGACCAGGTTGGGATACCCAGACTCACATTTGTTAGTACCCTGCTCTACATATAGTTCCATTGACTTCAATGGAACTAGCCATAGATTAAGGTACTATGTAGTTGGTCTGATCCAGCCCTCATTGAAGTCAATGGCAAAACTCTAATAGATTTCACTGGGGCAGGATCAAGCCCAGTGTGAGGGAATCACAATTTCAAATAAATATAATTTTATTTAAATGTTTACAATTCCTGAAAGATTAGATAGTTTCAGGTGCTCTGATATTACAGTGATGAGTGAGGTATAAATACATAGATTAATAAATCTCAAGGCTTTTTGTTTTATTGAGAGGTTCCACAACTTAAGGTCTAATCTTACATTCCTTGTGCATCCCAAAATCCTCGTTATGTCATTGGGTGTTTTGGGCGCAAAAGGGTTACAGAATCAGGCAAATTGCCTTCCATTGACTTTGCACAATTATTCATTGAAATCAGGGTTCCACTTTCTAAGACTTCTGCAATACAATATATACACGCATGCTTTGCTGCAGCATCACAGAGTCCCTATGCAAAGGCATCACATCATAACACAATGGCTACAAGCTGTAGTTCATGCAGGAGGTTTCCCCTGCTCAAATTCAGATAGAGATTCTTAAATGTCCTCCAAATTACTTTTTGCAGAGCACAGTACAGATCCCCCAGAATCATTACTGTCTGGCAACATTTGGGATGGATGACATACTAGAAATTCCAGTTGAAGTGACTGACCCTTGGAGTAGATATCTCTTAGTACAAACTACATTACAAGATAAAGCCTGAGCTTTAGTTAATATTTACCCCTCAATTAGTTTGAGGCTGCTTGCTTTTCAAAGATTTTTGGAGATATTGTATCAGTATGTCTCTCTAGCACAGGGGTAGTCAATAGTCAGACCATGGGCCAAATCCAGACTGCCAGATGTTTTTGAACAGACTGCAAAATCTTATTATTTACATATTATCATCATTATTGTTATTGCGGTGTGAAAAATATTTCTCTGGAATCTGGACCTTGACTATACCTTGACCAAGAAATTTGGACCTTGACAAAAAATAATTGAGTACCCCTGCTCTAGCATCATTATTAGATAATATAGTGGATAATTGAATTCTTAGCATCAAATTAGATAAAGTCACTGTGTCCTCTTCTATATACATTGCTGAATGTCTGAACTTACGATAAATGTTTTTCATTCCTGCTTTATTGATGCCTGATTCTCGACTCTATCATAAATGAGAAGAGAATAGTTATTTTATTCCTATTCCTTAGTGGTTTATTCGTTGATATACATATAATTCTCCTTTGCAGGGTGACTAATGTGAAACATGGAATAATAAACATTTTAAATTGTAGTGCTCAATTTCTTTTATTTATAGATAGTTTTAGCTTATAAGGCAAAGACATAAGAGGTCCTCTCTGTAAGTTTCTGGTATGCCCCACCCAGAATATCATATTCCCTTCTGGGCAGCACATTACCAGAGACGTATTGACAAACTGGAGAGAGTTCAGAGAAGAGCAATAAAAAGTTCATATTTACCAAAAAAAATTAAAAGAGCTGAATATGTATTGTCTGGCTCAGTTACAAGTAAGAGGGGACATAAATTTACCAATATCTGAATGGTGCCAACACCAATAATGGAAAGGAATTATTTAGGTATATATTGCGGTATAATTAAGAGTAGTGTGATGAAGTTAAATAAAGGAACATTTAGGCTGAATATTTGTAAAACTTCCTGATTAGGCAGTTGAATAGACGACTCCTGGAAGTGATAGAAGTCTCATTAATTGGGGCATTTAAAATTACACCGTATTTAGCAATAGAAAATCTGAAGGGAATAATTCTTCATTGAAAAGGAACTGGACTGAGTGATATATTTAGGATATTATTTTTCCTCTCTAATGTCTACAATTCTACATGTACATGTAGTAAGTGAAGGCCCTAATGAAGGCCCAGTATGAGGCCTGAGGCCTGAACCAAACTAAAGTAATGGTCAAGACTTTGCTAACATAAAGCAAAGTTAAGCTGTGAGCAAGAGGCAGGCCCTGCTCACAGAAGCTGGCAAGAAAAGGGCTGATGTTGCATAAATATATATTCACCTCGCATAGTTAAAGTATAAACATGGTATCAAGATTCATTATACCGGAACATTCCACAGATAACATGGAACAGGCCGACCCATCCCAATGACAGGGGCAAAAGGGTAAAATGATGGATAGAGTTGTTTTGATTGAACCAACATGTACAAGGTGCGAGGCGGCACCTTACTACGTGAAGGGGTTGCACCTTCATACATCAGGAGTGATGTGTAACTTGTTTGTACCCGTCTATAAAAATGTATCCCTGGGGTGGTGTCTTTGTCCGGCCACGGGGGCAGTGGAAAGTCCCGCCACTGAGCCAGGTCCTTGCCAAGAGACACTTTCTCGTAGTATGCCCCGTAGACTAAGTAATCTGCGGGGAACTGCAATTGTGTCCCAGATCGCAATAAACCTGGCCGAGGTGCCTTTGTACTTTACTAGACTCTGTGGTTATTGGGGGTTCTCGTCGGGTTTGCTGTGTCAGCTATCTGCACAGAGCTGGGGCAGCACACAGAGGGAACACACGCACTCAGCCGAGTGATATCAACATAGGAGCAACCAGAGCACCACACCGGTAGCATCTGACAACAGTACAGGGGTTTGGTTCAGCTATGTTCCAGCAACAGTGAATTCTAGGGGTGAGATGTGTGAGCAAAAATAAAACTTTGTTATGCTAGCTTCCTCTGTGTGAGATCATATTTCTTTACTGATATAAATAGATAAATCAGACAAATAGATAGAGATATAGACAGCTAATCTATCTATATGGTTATATGGAAACTGATATATGATCATCCTCACAACAGTAATATGTTTTCAGTTCTCTTGAATTCCCAAACCTACAACAGACTTGTGAACATACCATATAAATACCACAGAGTCTTTAAAACCTGGTGTAGAATTACCTTCCCGTTACGTAAGAAATTGGCCTGGAAATTCCTGAGTATTCCAAGGACTCTGATAAATAGCACCTGCTGACAAAAGAATGAATAATAATAATAGAAATTTATGCCCAGAATAAATGACAGAGGATGCAAAATGAAATCATTAGAGTTGCAGATTGTCAGTTCTCTCACTTGTGACCTTTCCTCCATAGAAAAGCATTTAGGCCTGGATCCATACTGGGACTTAAGTATTGCAACTCTGTGCGTCATAATGCCTAACTTCTAGGTGCCTAGAAAATCACAGGAACAACAATGGGATCTACAAAGTCTGAGTTAGATGCCTAGGCTCCCTATACAATGAATGGGGAGAAAGTGATACCTAAGAACATGATCCACAAAAGCCAGCACGCTGGGTGGCTCCTCACTTAAGCTAGCCAACCCAGGACTTTGAGTCACTTTGTTACCCTTAGCCTCCAGCGAGAGGGTGTCTTTCTTGTGTTCGCCAGGGGTCTCCTCCCTAACACCACTAGTCTTTCAGTCACTCAAGCACTCTCCTCTGGCCTATGCCAGCCCAAACTTTTCCTTGCAGGCTAACAATAGGGGTACCAAATTCCTGATTCGCTTTGAATCATTCACCTGAGATATCCAGCCCCTGACACTTATACTTATACACTGACCTTGCTACTTCTAGAAATTCCAGATCTGTTGCACCTTAAGATGCAGTGTATCCCAGTTTGCCAATTTTACCTTACACCATCGTTCCTGTAAACCACACAGCACTTGTGAGCACTTATAATAAAACAAAATAGGTTTATTTTAGAAAGAATAAAGATTTAACTAGAAATAAGAGAAAGTGGTGGAAACAAACAGTTGTAATACAAAACAAAATCATAAAATGTGAACCTGGGTCGACACTTTTCAATAGTTACCTTTCCTATCTAACAAAGCAGATTTCCCCCCAAAGTTCAATCTGTTACAGAGCTAGCTGGTTTCTCAGTTACCAGGATTCAAATGTTCATGAAAGTACCCCTGCTCCACAAGGGGTTTTCCTCAGTGAATAGGTACAGAGTGCTTTTTGTTCTCTACGTTCTACTGAAAACAGTCTTTTACTTCTTTTCACAGATAAGGCGAACCCTTGTCTTGTTGTAAAATTTATTTTTATCTTTAAGTGGCTTTGATTGTTTGTTTACCATTGCCTCTGAGAGTTTCCCATTCAAAGTCTTAGTATTGCGCAATTGAGCCTTGCACTGCATCACTGCCCAGACAGGGCAGTGTGACAATTTCTCCTTGCCTGAGTGGGCCATCACTGAGACACATTATTTCCTAGTGACTAATTTCTACTCCAAGTCCATAAACATACTTTCAGTATAAATATATTTTCCTTAAATATAACCCTTACATAAAGCTAACAATGATTATGAATCTTGACAAGTTACGAGCTTTCTGTAGATCCTTGCAGGATATTAATCCATAGTGAGTAACACGTAAGAGCTGTGTTTGGTATAGTGAGTCTGTCAGGTCTGAAGTGAGAGTTTTTGCAAAGAACAGGGGGCACTTCTCACAGAAATTAGCACTTAGGTCCAGACTGGAGGAGACATATGTCTCTGCTTGTGATCCATGAAGCAAGGCAAGATAGGTGTGTGCCTACCTATGCTCAGTGTACGTCTACACTACCCGCCGGATCGGCAGGTAGTGATCGATCTATTGGGGATCGATTTATCTAGTGTAGACGCGATAAATCGATCCCCGATCACTCTGCCATTGACTCCTATACTCCACTGTGGCGAGAGGCAGAAGCGGAGTCGATGGAGGAACTGCGGCAGTCGACCCCGCGCCGTGAGGACGTGAGGTAAGTCAACCTAAGATACATCGACTTCAGCTATGCTATTCTCATAGCTGAAGTTGCGTATCTTAGGTCGATCCCCCCCAGTGTAGACCAGGCCTCAGAGGCTGCCTAATTCACCACAAAACAGGCTGGGGGAGAGGAGGATGTGCCCCTTCATTATAACCTTTAGCCCAGTGATTAGACTATTCACCTGGGATGTAGGAGACCACCTGCTCCAGTCCCCTCTCTGCCTGAGAAGGGATTTGAACAGAGATCTGCTGTCTCTCAGGTACATTCCCTAACAACTGCACTATGGGAACTATCTGAGGCAATGTAGGACTCCCTCAGTCTCTCCTATTGAAATTGTTACACTTTAGCTAAGTGATTGAATAATTAAATGTTAATTGAGCTACAGAGAGAGAGTGTGAGTTTGAGAATCTCTCTATAGTCCAGTAGTAAGCACACTAACCTGATAGGGAGCAGATCCCTGTTCAAATTCCATCTCCTCATAAGGCAGAAGAGGGATTTGAATGGGTGGTCTCCCATATCCTCAGTCAGTACCCTAACCATGAGGCTTCAGGTTATAAGGGAACTTCTTCTCCTCTTCCCGCCCTCAGCTATTTTGTGTGGAATTCGGTCAGCCTGTGAGCACACCAGATTAGGCCCTGCAGGCAAGCTAGGCAGAGGAATGCCTATCTTCCCCTGGTTTGTGGATCGCTCTGAGTTTAGGCAACAGATAGGTATTCTCATGCCTAGAGTGAGACAGCAGCATGCATGCCCAGATGTAGAAACATAAGTGCCTAAGGAACTATTATTACAAAAACTTAGGTGCCGTGTGAGTATAAACACCAACAGTGTTCTGTAGCTTCTGAGCACGGGGGTTGTGGATTGCAGTGGTGCCTAGAAATGGGATTTAGGCACCTGAATCTGGGGTTAGGTGTCTAAGTACCTTTGTGATTTCAGGCTTTAGAGCCTAATCCTGTATTCCTTGTCCTCCCAAAACTCCCAATGACTTCACTTAATTAAATCTGATCTTGACAGTTATTGACCAGAAAAGATGATCTCTTTACCTGTTCTCCAGACTCCTGAAATCTAATCAAGAGATCTTCTGTAGCTGCCATTAGAGCTCAAATTAAAATAGATATACCTAACCATGTAATAAGAATAAATTGCTTGACAATTTGATAAGTCTCAGGGCTGAGCACTTGGCAGCTGGAAACACTTTATTTCAGGAGTTGCGGGTATTGATAGTCCAGGCAAGCTTTGTAAACAACTCTACCAAATCACATTGATGCTGACCTGCAGTACCTTGCTCTTTTAATCGTTGGCATCTCTAGAGCTGAGACTGCTAGTCTTGCTAAATTGCAGGAGATGTGAATAATCATCTACTGTAGTTCAAGATTGAAAAGTGTATATAACTCCTCCCCCAAATCAGACATTTAGCTTAGTTCCCCTGAGGTGAAAGGCTATTAAGTTAATTCATTGCACACCTAGCCACTTGTTGTCTTCCTATGATAAAAAACATTTGCTGAACTACTTCACTCAGGACAGAAAAATTGGTGCTAGGTTATCCTGGAATCTCAAAGGAAGCCCAAAAAATATTCAAAGAATTTTTTGGTGAATGTGAATTTAATGGTAGCTGTGCATGCTCAGTAACTCTGAAAATCAGGCTATTAGCATATAATTACAATGCTATTTGTTGGTTTTTTTAATAGACTTTTTGTATACATACTTTCCTTTAAAATTCAATGTTTAAAAAAAATCAACCAAATTGAGATATTGGTAAGTGGAAAGGCATATTGTCAAAGGAAGGCAAGATTTGCAGAAAATAGGAAACACTTGCTAAGAGACTAGGCCCAGAGCCAAGTTAGGAGCCTAAATACCTTTGTGGATTTGGGTCCTAGTTACTTCCCAACTATCACATGGCAGACCCATACAATGGGTAAAAATGGCTGTCATAAATTAACAGTGCGAAATCATGATAATTTGCAAATCAAGTTCAATATGGCATTTAATTTTGCAAGTAGTCAAAGTAAGACCTTTAATTTCTTTTTATAAATTCCTACAGCTAACTTTAAGTTTACATTATATTTTTTGCTGTCATATATATAATTGTTCTGTGTTTCAAACTGACTTCCTTCAGTGTAATTAAATGGAAGGGATTAAATGTCAGGAAAGTGCTGTCAGTCTAACACCTTTCACAAGCCCTATATTTGCTTTAGGGAAAAAAAAGAATGTTTTAAAGACTTTGGCACAAGTATTGGCCTCTAGACATTAAGATGTAATCATAAAACTGATCTATGCTGACTAGACTGCATTTATACATGACTGATATTCATTTTGTAATGTCAGGTGCTTTAAGGTTCAGAGACCCCAAATCTGACCTAACCCTTTGATTTTTATTCTTTGCAAACTCCGTATATTTCTTTGTGTTTTTAAATAAATGTTTTAAGACTTCTTTTTCTAAAACAATGCCAGCAGAATAACTTTTATTACCAAACCTACAACAACAAAAGTATGTCTACTGGTGGGACAAAATATTTTATTTGTATTCAATTTGTACATTGATCTGGTATCTTTGAAAGTATTGGGTTTATCACAGGCTCATTAGTAAAAAAGGCATAAATCTTGAATACCCCTGATCCCTCTGAAGTGATACGACATAATGTTTAAGCTCTATGACAGAGGTTCTAAAACTGGATGGTGGGCGGAATGTGTTGTGGAGGGGCATGTGCACAGCCCGCGCCGCGTCCCACAGCCCCCATTGGCCTGGAGCGGCGAACTGCGGCCAGTTGGAGCCGCGATCGGCCGAACCTGCAGACGCGGCAGGTAAACAGACCGGCCAGGGGCTTTCCCTGAACAAGCGGCGGACCGGCTTTGAGAACCACGGCTTTGGGGAGAGGGGGGGGAGACTTACTGCGCATATTTTACCCACAGCAATGAATAACTAGCAAAGCTGATTCCTCCAGACATCTCTGGTCATCAGATGGTGCTGTGCATTTTGATGGATTTCTGTTAAGCTTGCATAGGAGTATACTAAGTTGTTGCCATCTGTATGTTAATCCGTTTGTGACAATGTGGTATGCACATTTAATTGTAAGTATGAACCAAAATTGCAGTTTTGTTTTTGCTCTTATTACAATGGATCGTTGGCTCATTCACTCAACGAAAAGAAAAAAAACCAACTCAAGTGAAAAACAAAGAAGCCAAAACTGATTCAAGTGAACCACCACATATATCAGTGTATGTACTTGTGTGGCGGGAGGAAGGGTGTATAAACTACTACAGACACAAAGAAAGGTGGCATGATCAAATAAGTTTGAGAACCACTGCTCTATCAGATACTGTAGCTTTATCATATTTGTCATGTGGCATAATTCATACTGTATTAATCTGGACAATCCACCGTTAAAATCAGCCATTCATGGAAGGTTGGCAGCCTCCCTTCTTGTCTCATTTATCAGTTGAATGCATTGAGAGTAGAACCAGCCTGTGAGTTCTTTTGTGTTTGAGGGGTAAAAACCTAGAAAAATTTAGTTTAAAACTTGCAAAATACTAACAAGCAGAGGTGGTGCTGCCAGAGGCCTCCCATAAATCCAATCCCTCCTCCATGTGGTGGTGTTACCTCGCACAAATTTAGGGCCCTCTCCTCCTGCTCTGGCCCTCTATGGATTTACAGGACCTTTTCCCAGTGAAAGAGCCTTCACATGGTTAAAACCTTAACCTCTATTTATCAGCAATTAATCAACAGAATACATCTGCCAAGGATACAATACTCACCACTCCCAATAAAGCAGATGGATGTTTCCCAATGGCCAGTCAGGATCAGATCATCTGGGGCTCTGGGTGCTGCATGGTATGGTCATGCAGGATATGAGAGTTCTAGCAGCTTTGTCCAGAGTTAGGTTCCAACGAGCTTCTCTTCTGTCCCTCATTAATCATAGAATAGAATCATAGAATATCAGGGTTAGAAGGGACCTCAGGAGGTCAGCTAGTCCAACCCCCTGTTCAAAGTAGGACCAATCCCCAGACAGATTTTTGCCCCAGATCCCTAAATGGCCCCCTCAAGGATTGAACTCACAACCCTGGGTTTAGCAGGCCAATGCTCAAACCACTGAGCTATCCCTCCCCCCTGGAGTCCTTATCTATACCTTATCTAATTACTTTACTTAAAGCATGACTGCAATAAATCATAACACCCTAATGGGCTAAAACCATTTTCCTAACAGCAAAACCTCATAATTTCTATGTATCAGCAAAAGCAACTTTTAACAAGAAACTCAGTAAGAAACCTGCAGAAACTCAAGGTTAGCTTGTCCATACTCCCTTTTATTCCCATGAATCTGTGATTTTACCTTATCTATCCCTGTTAGTAATGTGACAGCTCTAGATAGTATTTTCCCATCTGCCTAAGCCAAGCCCAATTTTTTCTGACAACATCCTTCAGTTGTCTCCATTTACCTTGCCACTTGTTGGCCGAGAGAGTGTGCAAATTGGTGCACAACTGCTCAGACATTTTAAACCAATTCTCACTCACCCTTCAACAGTCTAAGAAGTCCCACAGTGATGGAGGAACAGCAAAAGTGACAGGCTATGGCTGTTGCTAGGAGTCATAGTCATGAACCTGCATGTGGGAAGGTCAAGACTTTGGCGTGAGGTGATGCAATAGTCCAGAAGCATCTTGATCGACTCGGCTGCTCTATTCAGAGACAGCACAGCCAACTCAATCTGAGGAGGGGACTAGAAAAGGTGCCCTAAAAATTGCTCATCCTGAACAGCCCTCACCATGTTACCACAGCTGGAGTGTGTCTGATCATGTGGTTGAAATTCAAACAAGCCTTGTAAAGGTTCCTTTTGTCTCAATGTTATGACATAGAATGTTCGTACACTCCTTGATTATCCAAACCAAACTGATCGTGATTGATGAAGAGCTTGACAGAGATTGTATAGACATTATGGTGCTAAGCAAGATGCGACTTGCTGAACAGAGTCATCTGGCTGAGGACGGTGCTGAGTACACTTTTTTCTGGAAGGGATGCTCACAAAATGAGCCACCCAATGCAGGAGTCAGCTTTGCAATCAAAAAGAATCTAGGCTGTCATTTGGAGAAGCTACCCATAAATGACAGACTGATGAAGCTTTAACTGCCTCTGAGAGGTGGACATTACACTTCACTGATTAGTGCTTAAGCACCAACAATGACTAATTCTGATGAGAATAAGGAGCATATCACGAGGTTCACTCACCATTAGAGTGCCTCCTCCTGGCTGCTGTGGAGGTTAGCTCCAACCAAGTCTGATACCCCTTTCTGATGCTTGTTCATATGCCCTGCCACCTCTTTTCTCTGTGATTCAGGGTACTTTCTCTTTGTGGCTTTATCCTCCAGCCAGGTATTAGAATCTCTCCATACAAGCTGTCTCAGGCAGTCTTCCCATTCACTGCCCCAACGGTGCCACTTCCCCACTGGCTGGTAGGGGAACCCAGGCCTGCCCTGTATTCTGGGTTCCAGCACAGGGACCCTCTCCTCAGCAGCTGAGGTCTGCACCGTCTTTAACCTTACTACCCTTTCCCTGAGCCTTTTCCTACACCCTCTCCCCTAGGTTTTTCTCCTTCCCTCTCTAATGTCCGGAGAATGGCTACAGGCTCCCTCACTGCAGTCCTGTCATGACCGAGACATGGGTGGTCAGACCTAGTGGTAGGAGCAGGAGTCAGGCCAAGTCAGGTACCAGGAGGTCAGAGTCCAAGATGGGCCACGGAGCAAACCAAGAATCAGGCATCAGGAGGCAGGCAGAATCAGTTTACCAGGAGATCAGGGTCAGGTTATAGGCAGCAATTGAATAGCAAAGTCGAGGACAAATCAGGGTTGGAAACTGGAGTCTAGGGTCAATTGCAAGCAGGGTTGGGAGCAGAGAGGCAGGCAGTCTGTGTTATTGCTCAGACAGCTCCCTTTCATTGCTTCCTGATTTAAGTACTGATACCAGCCAGTCAGTGGGCTTTGAGGGGTGGTATTTCCGGCCATACCCAGCCTCCAAGGGTCATCCTGTGGTAACCTAGCCTAAGCCTCCCATGGCAATGTAGAGGCATCAGCAGCACAGAACTCCTGTGGTCCCAGTTTCCAGCCGTGCAGGTTCTAATAAGCCCCTTTCTGCTGCTAGCTTCCTGGCTTTATACTAGCCCCACCTGTTCCTTCTCAGCTGGGCTCCATCATCATTCAGGGGTTACTTGGGCTTCCCCTCAGCTGTGGCCTACTTGGTTAAATGGTTAACTCCTTCTCACCTCATTAACTCCTTCTAGGCTAGTGTGGAGTGAGCATACCATCACAGATCAATATTGCTCCGAACTAAATGACCTGATCCGATTGACTCCCTATGAACACAAGTTGATTATTTTAGATAACTTTAATGCTCATGTTGGCGGTGATGATTCTGCAGGGTGTGGCAAACATGGCATTGGCAAGATGAACAGTAATGGCCTACTTCACTTAACAACATGTTGAGCACCATCTAGTTATTACAAACACTGCCTTCTGATCCCCCAACAGATACAAAACAATCTGGATGCATCCTTGCTCATATCATTGGCATATGATCGGCTACATGTTGGGCCAACAGCGCGACCTACGAGATGTGCGTATAACAAAGCTGATTGTTGGACTATCCACCAATTTTATTTGATCAAATCTTTCTTTCTCTTTTCAGCTAAAAACTAGTTAGTTAAATGCGTATTGCCCAGCTGAAAAATCTGACAGTCACCGAACAATTTTCACCACCACTAACTATTGTATTAGAAACTTTTCTAACGATCAGTGATGACATATCTATTGAATGGTATCCCTGCATGACACTATCTATAACACTATTGTGGATTGTGATGGGTATTGTGATAGGGTGTACTCCCCACACTGGCCCTGAGAGGGTAAATTAGGCCCAATTAACCTATAGGTGGCTCCTAGAGGAGGAGCCATGGAGCAGGGATTGATTAATCAGACATAAGGCTCAGCTGTACAGGAACAGAAGGGGCCTGTATAAAGCTAGGTAGCTGGCAACAGAAGGAGGTAGAAAGAAAGTAGTCTGCAGTCACTCCCTGGGAGGAGAGAGGTATGTTCAGGACTATAGATGGTAGTCCACAGTTACTCCCTGAGAGGAGGGAATTGGGAGGCTGGCAAAACCAGAGAGGGAGGAAGCCAGGAAGATAGGAAAAGGCTCAGGGAGAAAGCAGCAAGGTAGGACAGTGCAGGTCTTGGCTGCTGACTGGAGGGCCCATGTGCTGGAACCCAGAGTAGAGGTGGGTTCCCCTATCAGCCACTGGAGGAGTGGCACGCTCAGAGCAGTGAAGCAGACTTTAACAAACTCAGGGAGTTGGTAAGTAAGATCCCATGGGAAGCAAGTCTAAGGGGAAAAACAACTGAAGACCGTTGGCAGTTTTTCAAAGAGACATTATTAAGGGCACAAGAGCAAACTATCCCACTCCATAGGCAAGAGCCCACCCTGGCTTAACCAAGAGATCTTCAATGATCTAAAACTCAAAAAAGAGTCCTACAAAAAGTGGAAACTCGGCCAAATTACAAATGATGAATATAAATAAATAACACAAGTATGTAGGGACAAAATTAGAAAAGCCAAGGCACAAAATGAGATCAAACTAGCTACGGACATAAAAGGTAACAAGAAAACATTGTACAAATACATTAGAAGCAAGAGGAAGTCCAAAGACAGGGTAGGTCTCTTACTCAATGAGGTGGGGAAAGACAATAAAAGAAAATGTGGAAATAGCAGAGGTGCTTAATGACTTCCTTGTTTCGGTTTTTACCAAGATGGTTGGTGGTGATTGGACATCTAACATAGTGAATGCCAGTGAAAATGAGGTAGGATCAGAGTCTAAAATAGGGAAAGAACAAGTCAAAAATTACTTAGACAAGTTAGGTGTCTTCAAATCACCAGGGCCTGATGAAATGCATCCTAGAATACTCAAGGAGCTGACTGTGGAGATATCTGAGGCATTAGCAATTATCTTTGAAAAGTCATGGACGACGGGAGACATTCCAGAAGACAGGAAAAGGGCAAATATAGTGCCCATCTATAAAAAAGGAAATAAGGACAACACAGTGAATTACAGACCAGTCAGCTTAACTTCTGTTCCTGGAAAGATAATGGACCAAATAATTAAGCAATCAATTTGCAAACCCTTAGAAGATAATAAGGTGATGAATAACCAGTCAGCATGAATTTGTCAAGAGCAAATCATGTCAAACCAACCTGATAGCTTTCTTTGACAGGGTAACAAGCCTTGTGAATGGGGGGAAGCGGTAGATGTGGTATATCTTGACTTTAGTATGGCTTTTGATACTATCTCGCATGACCTTCTCATAAACAAACTAGGGAAATACAACCTAGATGGAGCTACTATAAGGTGGGTGCATAACTGGTTGGAAAATCATTCCCAGAGAGTAGTTATCAGTGTTTCACAGTCATGCTGGAAGGGCATAATGAGTGGGGTCCCGCAGGGATCAGTTCTGGGTCCGGTTCTGTTCAATATCTTCATCAATGATTTAGATAATGGCATAGAGAGCACACTTATAAAGTTTGCGGAAGATACCAAGCTGGGAGAGGTTGCAAGTGCTTTGGAGGATAGGATAAAATTCAAAATGATCTGGACAAACTGGAGAAATAGTCTGAAGTAAATAGGATGAAATTAATTAAAGACAAATGCAAAGTACTCCACATAGGAAGGAACAATCAGTTGCACACATACAAAATGGGAAATGACTGCCTAGGAAGGAGTACTGTGGAAAGGGATCTGGGGGTCATAGTGGATCACAAGCTAAATATGAGTCAACGGTGTAACGCTGTTGCAAAAAAAGCAAACATCATTCTGGGATATATTAACAGTATTGTAAGAAGGACACAAGAAGTAATTCTTCTGCTCTACTCCGCGCTGATTAGGCCTCAACTGGAGTATTGTGTCCAGTTCTGGCCACCACATTTCAGGAAGGATGTGGACAAATTGGAGAAAGTCCGGAGAAGAGCAATAGAAATTATTAAAGGTCTAGAAAACATGACCTATGAGGGAAGATTGAAAAAACTGGGTTTGTTTAGTCTGGAGAAGAGAAGACTGAGAGGGGACATAACAGTTTTCAAGTACATAAAAGGTTGTTGCAAGGTGGAGGGAGAAAAATTGTTCTTCTTAACCTCTGAAGATAGGACAAGAAGCAATGGGCTTAAATTGCAGCAAAGGAGGTTTAGGTTGGACATTAGGAAAAACTTCCTAACTGTCAGAGTGGTTAAGCACTGAAATAAATTGGCTAGGGAGGTTGTGGAATCTCCATCATTGGGGATTTTTAAGAGCGGGTTGGACAAACACCTGTCAGGGATGGTCTAGATAATACTTAGTCCTGCTTTGAGTGCAGAGGACTGGACTAGATGACCTCTCAAGATCCCTTCCAGTTCTATGATTTCTATGATTCTAAGGGAAGACCGCCATTTTGTAGAGTGGGACTTTGATTACCCCACCCCACCCTGGAAGAGGGAACCACATAATGACCTGGCCTGAGGGTTGAGTCACGAAAAGGAGGCTACAGTTCCTGGAGTGACAGGGGTCTGCAGGGAGAGAGGATGATGGAAGAAACACCACCAGAGGAGGGCACAATACTTGGCCAGAGCTAATCCCAGGATGGCCAGGAGCAGGTGCCACTAGCAGTGAGTGCACCCTGTGACAAGTATACAAAACACTGTCATGCGGACTGATTCAATGATAACGATCTTGAAATATCAGATCTCCTTGATGTCAAGCACAAACACATGCCACACTCTTAACTGACCCACTGTCTGAGTTGAAAAAGGCTATATGGAGGGCAGTTTGCAGCACACTCCAGTGCAAACGCCACCAAATGCAAAAGATGTGGGTTGACCATAAAGTGGATGAACTACAGGCCCTTGCTGATAAACATGACTCCTAAGGTTTCTATCATGCGGTCAAAGATGTGTACAGCCCTACCGAGTCTGCGTCTGTCCTGATACCTCTAAGAAGTGCTGATGGGGTGTCAATATTGGCTCAGGGTACGTCTACAAAGAGATAGAAGACCTGTGCCAGGGCTGTAGCTGGCCCAGGTCAGCTGACTCCAGCTTGCAGGGCTCAGGCTATGGGACTAAAAATTGCTGTGTAGATGTTTGGGCTTGGGCTCCAGCCTGAGCCAGGGCATCTACACGGGGATTTTTCAATCCCAGAGTCCAAGCCCCACGAGCCCAAGTCAGCTGACCCAGGCCAGCCACAAGTTTTTATCTTTGTGTAGACATAGCCACGGTGGCCAGTGTAGTAACTGTTGTTCTTCCCGGATTGGGCTATAGAGTCATGCCAAGACCCATCAGTACAAACTGTGATTGGCAACGTCATCCTCAAAATCGAGGTGACTAGCACCGTGTGTGTGCGTATATAGATAAAAGATATCATGACAGCCACAATGAAACATATGAGTAAACCATCAGAGGTGTACAAAGTCACCTGCCAAAAGGCTGAAACACACCAGTATCATGCAGTTTGTAAATGAGTTACAATCATCAACATCTTCCCCGCAAAACTTGTACTGAGTGTAATACCAGAAATAGGTTCTGGAATGTGGCAGCTCCCAAGTCAGTGAGGAACCATAAAGCTCTATTTAAAATGACTGAGAAGTATCAGGGGGTAGCCGTGTTAGTCTGTATCTACAAAAACAACAAGGAGTCTGGTGGCACCTTAAAGACTAACAGATTTATTTGGGCATAAGCTTTCGTGGGTAAAAACCTCACTTCAAGGTTTTTACCCACGAAAGCTTATGTCCAAATAAATCTGTTAGTCTTTAAGGTGCCACCAGACTCCTGGTTGTTTTTTTAAAATGACTGGAGCTGATATGCAGTCATATTCTGTAGTGGAAAACAAGAATTTGTCCAGCTTCTGAAGATGTTGCAGTCCTAGAATCCACTTTTCTCTAGGAAGATTTTACTAACCAAAAATGTTACCAGATGTCTGCTAGTTCTAAAGCTGCTAAAAAACAGATTTTTTTTTCTCATTCCTGGCCAATACATAGACCCAAACCATCATTACCCAATCATTCCTTGGTGACCTGACTTCTTAGCAGACTGATGAGGCATTTAATAGATCAGCTGTTATGATTTGTAAGGCCTTTGCTGATAAACACCCAGGTGTCTTTATTTTCATCACTTTTCTGATCATGCTATAAAACTGGCAGATTGCCAAATATAGCATCCAAATAGCTTTATTAAATAATGGGGTAAACATAAAAATGGTTTTTAGCAATTGTAGTGTGATGTTGCCTCTAGTGTTATCTGGACTGGTGATCTGCTAGGCCACTCCAATCCTTGACTCTGGGAGCCAGCCTTACCCTGCTCTGCTGTGAAAACCCCCACTCCTGGGCTGTTCACACACAGCCTCTGGCATGCAAGGCCGGCTCTTGCTTTCTGGCCGCCCCAAGCAAAAAAAAAAAAAAAAACGCGGCGACCAGAACAGCAAAGCAAAAAAAAAACCCGGCGCGGCCCCGGCCCCGGGGGGGGGGGGGGCCCCCCGCCCCGGAGGTGGGCCCCGGGGGGAGGGGGGGGGGGGGGGGGGGAGAGAGAGAGGGGGGGTGGCTAGGGCTTCAGCGGGGCGCTGCCATGCAACCCCTCCTGCTGTGCCCCCTGCCGGGAGGCTCGGCACCACTCCGGTCAGCTGGGAGGGAAGGACGCGGGCTGCCCTGCCAGGCTTGCTGCAGGGCGCTCCCGTCCTCCATGCCGCTGCCCCCTTCAGGGCGGCCGGAGCGGAACAACAACAAAAAAACAAAAAAAAGCAGCCGTGCCGCCCTAGGATTGGGCGGAATGCCGCCTCCTACAAGCTGCCGCCCCAAGCACCAGCTTGCTTGGCTGGTGCCTGGAGCCAGCCTTGCTGGCATGTAATCTGCTCCTTGGACTGTGCAACCAAATGACACTAGCCAATATCTCCGGTCCCAGACACTGCCCTAGGAACCTCCGTCTTGCAGTGTCCAGTTATGCCCGCTGAACACTGCAAGCTTATATAAGTTTATCAATTTAACAAAGAAATTGATATGTACCAGACTTGTTATCCCAAGGGGAGTTTCTGACACACTTCAAACCAAATGAACTGCTTCAGGTAGAATAAACAAACAGATTTATTAACTATAAAGATACATTTTAAGTGATTATAAGTCAAAGCATAACAAGTCAGAGAGGTTACCAAAATAAAATAAAATATAAGCACACAGTCTAAACTCTCAACCCTATTAGACTGGGCAGCAACTAGATTAAGCAGTTTTTCTCACCCCACTGGATATTGCAGTCCTTAATATATAGGTTTGTTCCTTAAACCTGGGCCAGTCTCCTGTGTTGGAGTCTTGTCTTCTTCTCAGTAACTTGGCTGCTTGCAGCATAGGTGGGGGGCAGGAGAAGGGCCCAGTATGGGTCCACTCTGTCTGTTTTATACTCTCAGTATCAAAAGCCATCGGACCCTATGCTATATTTATGAGATTTTTACAAAATAAAAGTATAAAACTACACTTAAACTAAGATTTCTAATGCATCCTTAACTATGTTGTTGTGACCAGCTCTAGCATAATTCTGTAGGTCATAGGGTTAAATAGAGTAGATTTTATAAGGGGATGTTTGCTTGTATGACCAACAATAACATTTTAGTTATGTCTGTTATGAGAAGGGTAAACAAGTTTCATGATTCATGGTGGGTGATGATCACTATGTGGGTCAGGAAAGAAATCCACCCCGTGTTCCCCCCATACAGCACAGTACAGTTTGGTAAGTGCACTGTAGTGCTTTGGTTGTCTTCTTATGAAGTAGCGGATATTGGCCACTGCTGGAGACATGATACCAGATTAGATGGCCCAGGGTCTGATCTGCTGTGGCAAATCCCATGTTGTTATTCTAGAATTAGAATGAAGTGAGTGCAGGCAAGAATGTGTGTGTGTTTGCAGAACCCACTAAGAAGTTGCCTGCTGTTCAGACAGTCTGAACTCTCAGTTGCTCATGCATGAATACAGCTGACATTATTACGGGAGTCAGGGAAGGACCGGATGGGAATGAGAGAGACTAATTTCCTTATATTTACTAGAACATTTTTCATTTAAAACTGTTGTAATTTAAGAGAGATTTGTTCTTTGTATTTTACATGTGGGACACAATTGTAGTTCACATCTAACATTTATGTTAATCTGTGGGTAAAGCCAATTTTTGCCTGAGATTATTGTAAAACTACGTATTCATAGCAGTCATGCCTTGCCCGAGAGACAATGGATCCTCAATGGAACATTTACAGAAGCGATAAAGGCCTATATTGAGAATAACATAATCCGGACAATCTAATGTTTGAATGATGGAACAATTGCTAACAATTTAGTTCTCAGCACCGGGTTTGGAAACACAGCTTTGGTAAGTGGCACGTTATCATATCTAGAGCTGACTGACAAAGAGATCGTCCTCCGGGGCAGCTGACCCATGGACAAAAGAGAAAATAAAGAGTAATGTCTGGACCACTTTGTACCATTTAGCCAGACCATCACTTGATGGATTGTGATCAATGCTGCATAATCTGCAGTAATGTTGCTCTTCACTGCTACTCATCATTCTTTTAACATTGTGTGGTACACAAGAACTAATATAAAGTTGAGGATGTGTTTGACTTTTTTTTTTTTTTTTTTTTTGTGTAAAGTAGCATTAAAGCTATGACTCCAGAGCTACTGTCTTTGCTATAAAGATAAGTGTTTTCCTGGCTAAGATAGAGGATGGAAAAAGTCATTTGGTCAGCTTTTCTCTCCCTAATTGGCATACGTAAGAATTAAGTATTAAGATTTTCTGGGAAACTAGAGTAATTTAGCCAAACAGAGAGAGAAAATATTTTACAAACCCTGGTGCCTTAAAAAGGCACATGAATGTCAATGCTGAAAACTTAAAGGAGGAAACGAGTGCCCTACTATTCCTTTTATTTTAATATGTAATGTTCTTACACACTTCATCATAATATTTCCTTATTAAAGTAGAAAACTGATCATATTATCAATAGCAAGGCATAGTGTGGGCAGATGTTTTGTAAGCTTTTAAGTATGATTCTAATACACCTTAAGTGCTGACCAGCAGCACCACTACTATTTTCATCCTGGGAGTTGATCACACTCTCAAACATAATAAAACATGTGACTCTTTTGATACATATAATAAATAATTCAATAGCAAAAAACCCACATTAACACAGAATGAAGGTTGCTTAGTGGTATGTTGTCTCTTGCAGAATGTTGAATTGAGCAAAACTCAAACTTCTGAAAACAGGAAATACGTAATTAAGTTGTCCATGCAACCATAAGTCTTCCTTCTTTCAACAATGACCAAATGTCCCCCATTAATGCACCTACCAGAGGGCAGAGTTAACCCTGCATGGGCAGCCTTTATAGTTGTAACCCTTCTGCCCCTCTGAGTTGGCAGCAACAAGGACCGGGTTCAGTATCTAGGGGTTCCGTTTCAATAACGCAATGCAAAACCGGCTCGAGCCCCCACCCAGTGACCTAGGACAATTACATACCACCCCCCGGGCGCCTCTAGGAGGCAATACTTCCCCTCTCGCAAGCATGGAGTCTGAGTGTAGCAAACGCCTTTTAATAAAGGAGGGAAACAATGCGGCATTATGTTGGGGAAACACCACAAACAGGATTCATAACACAAACCATGAGCAAAAGACCCACCCCCAAGTAAGTTTGGCAGAGTCCTTTTCCCCTCAGGGTCTTAACTCCAATCACCCAAAAGTCCAACAACCCCAAAGTCTCTGTCCCTGGTCAGTGCTGCCCCAGAGTTAAAAAGTTTATCTGCAGAGTTTTACACACACACCCCAGCCTGGGCGGAAATGGGGGGGGGGGGGCACACGGGATGTTAAGGGGCACCTTATGTGGTCCGAGGCTGACTGCCCCACCTCTCCGTGGAGTTCTGCTGCAGCCTTTACCACGAATGGCTCTGCTCTACTAGCCTGGGGCGAGTGAAGGACCCGCCGCCGAAGTGCTCCGAAGACGTGGAGCGGAAGGACCCCCGCCGCCGAATGCTCAGAGGAGGAGTGCTGCCGCCTAGGGCGGCAAAAAACCCTGGCACCGCTCCTGTGTGCTCCCTGCTTTCCCTCAAACTTCTGCAGCCTTGTGATCCAGGAATTGCCCAGAATCCATACACTGGCAACCCTGACAGTACACGTATATTTTTACCCTCAGTGGTCAAGATACGATCTGTGCTGTCAGTGCCAAACCTACGCACTATATGATTTTGGAAACACCATGCTAATCTGCCCCAAGGTCAAGAAGTAGCCACTTCCTACCAACCCCCAGGAGCTAGTAAAATACAGATTTTTCTCAACCAACCCAAGGCTTGCCTACTCTCTGGCCTCATTGCTCAATCTCCCGCTAAATCTTTATTGCACAGGTGTACAAAGGTTCGAACTAGAAAGGTCAGTGGTGGGGAGTTCCCCAGAAGAACAGCTTTGGCACATTCCCTTGAACTACCCAGGCAAGCATAAAGTGGCTGTATAGAAACCCTCTCACATTCTTTTCTTTATTGGGGCATGCACACTGTGTTCCTTTCAGACTACATATCTACACAAGCTAAAAAATAAACATGTTGTTAAATACTGTTCTCAATGTGGATCCCCAAAAGATTTAGGGGTTGCCATGCACTACTTTGGGGGGAAATTGACCTATTGAGACAATGTTGACCTGCATCACCGCAACAGTTGGATATCTAGCTCCATGCAAAAAACAAATAAAAAAAAAACTAGAAACTTTTTTAAAAATAGCTTATATCTCTGGAACCCCTAAATCAAATGACCTCAAATTTGGCTCTCTAACCCTACTCTGCACTCCCACCAGGCATAGCAAATTTCAAGAAAATCCATACAAGCAATTGAATTTTAGAGCACTTAGAAGCATGATACTTGAAACAGGAAGGGTACAGTTAGAGAATGGAGGGAAAGATCTCCTCTGCACATCCATCTGCAGTATCTGGGGCCTCTGAAAGGTGTGAAGTCGCCCATTCATCTGAATATGATGTTCTCGGCTGAATGAGAACACCCCAAGCAGATGAATGCAATCTGAAACAAAATAGCTCTGAGATGTGTCAGCCACTCCATTCATCTCAGTGAGTGGTCCCATCCCCCTCCTGAGTGCTTTAGTGCAGTGCTTCTCAAAGCTGGTCCACCGCTTGTGCAGGGAAAGCCCGTGGCAGTCTGGGCCGGTTTGTTTACCTGCCACGTCCGCAAGTTCGGCCGATCGCGGCTCCCACTGGCCGCGGTTCGTCGCTCTAGGCCAATGGGGGCTGCGGGAAGCAGCGCGGGCCGAGGGATGTGCTGGCCGCCGCTTCCTGCAGCCCCCATTGGCCTGGAGCGGCAAACCTGCGGAACCTGCCCCCATTGGCCAGTGGGAACTGCAATCAGCCGAACTTGCGGACACAGCAGGTAAATAAACCGGCCCGGCCCACCAGGGGCTTTCCCTGCACAAGTGGTGGACTGGCTTTGAGAAGCACTGGTTTAGAGGACCATGTTGAGACCACCATATTCCTTTTAAATAATACTCAAGTCATTTGAACCCAGGCCTCTAGACATTAACTGCTATGGCATTAATCCATTCTGCCTCCTAATGTATGAAGCAACTGACTGCTGTTTAACACCATGCATAAAAGACAGCAGCAGCAGCTTTGGAGGTATTTCAGACAGTTATAATGATCCCACCTCCTCCCAGTTATACCGTTTACCTTAAAGATGTAACTTTGCTGTAACCTAGCATAGTTTATTTCTAGTGTAGCTATTACCTGAAAGAATCAAACCATCTAGTGATGGGTTTATCTACCATCTAATCTATCTATGTCTATATAGATATGATAGTTTAAAAGACATTGTGTAACATTTGTTTTATAAAAAATGTGTTCTATGCGAAAGGAGCTGCAAAATCAATTTTAGTTAGTCCACCCAGTGGCTTGACAAAAGCACAGGAAGCATCTATTCATAACACCTGAGTATAAGAGTGTTTTTCAGATACTTGCTCCCCAGGAAGCTGCAAGTTATGCAGGCCATGAAGGTGATTTGCTTAAAAACAGGTGTCCACTTTACCATCGCCTTTTGCCAGTCTTCAGTCTATTTATGAAGAAGCACTGTCAGGGATGGTATAGATAATATTTAGTCCTGCCTTGAGTGCAGGGGACTGGACTAGATGATCTCTCGAGGTCCTTTCCAGTTCTATGATTCTATGATTGGTTGGTACCATAAGAGGAGGCTGATCCACTTACCTTCTGGTAAGAGAATAAATGCAGTAACTCTATCTGGCCGCTAGAGGGTTCATGGGTTTTACAGAACTGAAAATGATGGCTCAGGAACCAAGGAGTTTTAGGATTCATGGGGTCATGGCCAGGTTAGTTTTGCAAGGCATTATCTAGGTTTGGACCCTGGGGGGGGGGGGGGAGCCCACAAACCAAAAATAATTTCATCTGAGAATTATTAAGAACAATTAAACAAAGTATAATTTTTAAAACTGCTTTATTTAGACAAACACACCTATAGATAGATAGGACTTACCAGCTACCTTTTTGGTTGGAAAGCCAATGTGCACTTTCAGCATCATGACACTGAAGAGATACGTTCTTGAACAACATGTTGTAATAATTTGTGCAAACTGCATGAGACAGATTTTTGTGAACCAATTACTTCCTGGCAGTTCAGAGATGGATAAGCCCCCAGCTAAAATTCTTTTTCATTGTGGTGCTTGTAATGATGAAGATGAAATGTGATTTTCCTCTCTAACAAATCCTTTAAAAAAAAATCAGATTCCTCTGTTATGGAAAAAGAGTTCACTGCATACTGGAAGCTCTGCACTTTAAATATTTTCTACCACAACCACCCCTTTTAAAAATAAGAATGTAATACTTTTCTATTATGTATGTTTTCTACCTCATTTGGCATTAATGCTGTGTTATTAAAAGAATAATTGCAGAAAAAAGCTCTTTTGATCTAAGGCCTGATCCAAAGCCCACCGAAGTCAGTAGAAATGAAAGGTAGAGAGGTAGCAGGTATATCACCAATAATTGGATACTTCCTCATTTGTCAGCCAGGTTTCCCACACCCTGCCTGACAATTACAGAACTAGGGTTTCAAGTACCAGTAAGCAGTAGTACTTTCCTATTCCCACTAGCAAACTCTCTTCATTAATTTCTTGGGATGCCAGACACCTAGCTTTCAATTTTTTAACATGATTTTAAAGGTTACAGCAATTGGCCCTTTACAAGGTTGTATTACCCACCTGAAACAGGTAACCGATCTCCAGAGATAAAAGTGGGGCTTAGGGGCATCTTTAGTTCTTATCAGGCTCATTCATATAAAAGCAACAGTAACTAGTGTCAGAGTTTCTGAGTTTTCAGGATCTGAGGTATGCCCTGCCAAGCCAAATTACAAAGAGAAATGTTTTAAAAGGAAACTTCAGGAGAGGAACTTGGAAGAATTAGTGTTAGATACAGTAAATGTAAAGAGGGTTATCTTTTCCATCTCTTATGCCTATGATTACATCTCAAATATGCTAATAAAATCCAGTGGTTCCCCCCCCCCAACATGTTTCTGTGAAGACTAGAAAAAAAATCAACTTCTTACACTTTAAATTACCATGCAACCATCAGAAATGTACATTTGAACTCTGGAGCCTAATGAGGAAAAATATTAAATGATATATGTGTGTATCAATATTTGGACCACTTAATGTCTGCATTTGAATGTTCCACCTATTTGGTTTGTCACAGTTGTTTATCTATGTATATTAGGACCTTTATTTTTGTTTATTCAAAGATATAGCGCAGCACAAGTGTGAAGTATAATCTAAGAAATCAATCATTACATGCCACAAACTACACTTGAACTCAAATATGCCTTTACAGAAGCGCGGCTGCTCTGCTCATAGATATCCATCAATTTAAAGGGATTAACGGGAGGAGCCCGACCCTGGCTCCCACGGTAGCCAATGGCAAAACTCCCATTCGCCGCGGTAGGACCAAGATCGGGCGTAAACTATGCTGGGGAAGGATGCTTTAAAATACCAAACACGTGGGAAGATGGCAAACCTGAGCGTAGTGCAATGCACGTTTTATTAAAGTTCTCCAGTTTCCAAACTCCATGTTGCATACGAGCAGTCTCTCCTCGGTTCTGACTGCACGCTCCGGTCGGTCACATAGACAGCAAACACTGGACCGCTGCTGTCTGAATTGGATACCTCAACCAAAAGAGCGCGTGTGCCCTGCGTCCCTCTGCCATTCCTTCCAGCCGGGGGAGAGGGGAAGCCGGGGCGGGAGGGACACTCTCTGCGATGGCAAAGGCGATGTCTGTTTCTCCTGCGCTCCTGTGGCGGGTGTTCACGTGGGCAGGGTGCCGGCTAAGGGGCTGAGATCCCCCCGGGAGGGGAGCGCGGGGGTTGTGAACGCCCTTGGCGGAGGGGCAGCAAGACACACCCGCGGGCTGCCCCCAGCCCAGGGGCGCGGAGGCTGGGGAAGGCTGGAACTTGTCGGGCGGGCTCTTTAGAGGTGCGGGGTGTAGAAGGGGGCCAGGTAGGCCGGGCTGAGGAACGGCGCCGCGGCCAGGGGCAGGGGAGCAGCCGCTGGGAAGAGGACATTGGCGGCGGGGTAGGAGGGGAAAGTCTGGAAGGCCAGGGCGCTAGGGCCCGGCGGGCTGGGGCTGCCGCCGCCTGCTCCGCAAGGGGACGCCGCGGCGCTGGCTGCCGGCGGCACCGCCCCGTCCGCCCCGGGGTTCTGCTTCTTCCACTTGGTCCGTCTGTTCTGGAACCAGATTTTGACCTGGGTCTCGGTCAGGCTGAGCGACAGCGCCAGGTTGAGGCGCTCGCACACCGACAGGTAGCGGGTGGCCCTGAACTTGTTCTCCAGGGCCACCAGCTGCTCGTACGTAAAGGCCGTCCGGGCCCGCCGGGGCTTGGCGCAGCTCGGCTCGGCGCGGCGCCGCTTGGAGGCTCGCGGGGAGCCGGGATCGTCTCTCTCCTCCGGATCAGGCGAGCCGGGGAAGTCGTGCAAGCGCGGTGGGGCTGCTGCGGGCTGGCTCCGGTCCGGTCCCGGGGCCGGCTCCTCCCCCTCGCACGCGGAGCCCTCCAGTGTGGACGCCGCCTCGCTCTCTCCCTTGGAGTTGGCATCTAAGGGAAAGAAGGGGGCTGATCAGAGTGACAGGATGAGCCCTTTCCCTGCCACATCCCTGCGCCTGCCGCTGATCGAAGCTGACCTGCGCCAGCGCTCCCCTCCCGCCAGCTGCTCTCCGCACGCATCTGTGTCACCGGGGACACGCGCGGCTGGGGCAGGCGCCTGCTGCCGGCTGATGTCAATTCCACATTTGTTTATTAAACTCAGCTTGCAAAAGACACCCCCTCCTTCTGCCCCCAGAATGAGCAATTTAAGGGAGCTCTTCTTTCCGATCCGTCTTTAGAACGGGCGAAAACTTGGGATTTTCTTCCCTCCTAAAATATTTTTTAAAAAATCAGATATTTTTTTTAAAAAATGATCATTTGCCCTTTAAGAAAAACCTGACTGTCTAATATGATAAACCCTTTATGTGCTCCAAGCTGTGCGAAACTCGTTTGTGTGCGGCGGTCATGGCTCTCTGGCCAATTAAATAAGTTATTAAAGTCCCCTTTAAAGAGACAAAAATCCCCTCCCCCTTTCCATCTGCTCTTCCCCGCCGTGCTAATAGAGTTTCAGATTTGTGAGGGGCGGATCGATAGATGTCATCTATTAAAGGTAAGTTTTAATCGAACAATATTAGGATCAGGCAGGGGGAAAGAGGTTTGAAGTTGGTACTGCAAGCTGTGGGAAGGAGATATGCAGGAGTCAGTAATAGGATATCGATCAATGGGGAGCTAAGGCATCCTCTTGTGGGGACGATTTGAACAATTATCCAGCCTGGCTGTCCCAGTGCCAATCAGGGCCAGCCAACAAGCTGGAGTCGAAAACAATTGCATCTAACTTTTGGTTTCCCATCAGACCTGGGGGCGCTGCAGTATAAGCGGTGACCCGAGCAGGGTCACGGCTCAAGGAAATCTGCACCTAATGACCTTTCTCCCAAAGCAGTTTTCCATGGCAACTTCTTAAAGGTGACATGTCCCCACACCGCTGCTGCCTGCCCTTGCTTGGGAAACATTCTGCGGAAGGGGTTAATAAATATCTCCGTGTCCATCGCTGACACAGGCTGCACGAGCCAATTCTGACTTCTGCTCATCAGCAATGTATTGCTGTTCTGTGGGAGTCCTGGCTCTACTCCCATTCTAATTCAGGTGCTCAAATAGTTCAGCATCAAAACGAGACAGTCAACTAGCTTTTTTTTTTTTATCATCCGGTTTTAAACAAAATACAGACCCGTTCTGTTGCCTGTTATATGACCTCTTCCTGCACACCAGCTAAACACCTCGCAAACACACTAAAACATAATCCTCATGGTTTTTAATCCAATTTGTTTTAGAATGCGCACACAATTTATGGAACCGACCCCTTTCAGCGGATAGACAGGGCACTGTTTCCTATTAATTTGTTTGAAAATAACCATGCAGATTGAATGCATTCCTACCATATGCCTCTAGTGTCTCCCTGCTGCTCCTTTGATTCGCGGTATCCTTTTCTACTTCAACTCTGCCAAAACTTTTCTCTTGCTCTCCTGAATGCGAGATGCTGCCCCTGCTCTGTGCCGCCGGATTGCTTTTCCTGGTAAATTTCTGGGGATCCAGGATGTCTAAGATGGAGAAGGAGATTTTATGATGGATGGGGGCCACCTTGGCCCCACTGTCCTGACATTCCAGCATTCCCCCCTCAAAGATCCCGAAAGAGTTGTGGTGCCCCCAGACAAATGCGCGGACAATTGGCCAACTGCTCGCCGGGAGGAGAGACGTGATGCCAAAGATGCCTTCGCTCGATGCGTGGCTTTCAGTCCTGCTCGCCGCAGGTTAGATCCTCCGGGGACGCTGTCCGTAAGAGGAAGAGTCCTGAGGTGTGCAAGCTTGCGCTTTGCAGATGTCCTTCTGGAGTGAAGCGGCTCCTCTGTTTCGGTCTAGGAGGAGGATGCAGGCTTGGAAAGTGAAAGGGTTGGAAGTGGGGGTGGGGGCAGAGGAGGGGGCTGCACAGCCATTGGCACTTTCTCCGCTTTCCGACCAGCCTGGCTGCCCCAGCCACGTGGAGAGAGCAGCGCAGGCTGCCTTCAGAGGGGTCTTTGAGAGCTGCACTAGTGTCATTAAGGCAAGAGCCGCCGGTTGGATCTCACACACGCAGCTCGTGTGTGTGTGTGTGTGGTGTGAGCGAGACGTGTCTCCCAGAGTAACGTGTCATGGGGAGGGGGGGTTAACCCCTGCAGAGGGTGGGTTAAAATCCCAGAGGAGCACAGATGTTTGATTTGGGGGAATCTATAGCTCCACTTACAAATGAATGACGGAGTCTAGTTTTAACCTAGCACTTTGGACATCGCAGTACCAACATGCATAACGTGTGCCCTTTCCTTAGAGGCCACCGGGGAACAGCAACATGTTGTAACAACGTGTATACAAAGTGTGCCGCTTCCGCACGTTCTCAGGTGCAGAAAACCCCATGGCTTCGAAAATCTCCACTCCAGATCTGACCTGGATTCGCAATATGATTGAGGAAAGTGCATAGAAATTGCAATGCTTTCAACCCTCCGATGGACCATTTCAGGCCCACCAGCCCCTTTGCCGGCCAAAATCGCCCCGACCTTACACACGCCTTTGTAGCAGAAAAGGTTCTAATAGCGAGGTTGTCCTACAGGAGTTTCATTGCACACTGATTTTAAAACCCACTGAAATACGTTGATTCCAAAAATGTATTTTAATTGACAATGGTGCACGGTCGGAGGCATCAGGCAGACATTAAAAGAGAACTCAGTATTCTCAGAGTGCAAGGAATTCAAAGGACTTCTAAGCAATCAGTTCACAGGGTAAGTCTCTTTGCGGTTTGGGAACATATCACACCCCTTGTAGGCCGAACAGGTTGCAGCCTGGGACATGACATGACATCTTTTAAAGGCAAATTAGAAGGTTTTTCAAGGACCATCCATCCGGAAATAGCACTGGGAGGCTAATGATCTCCTTTCCCCACCCCTCCTGCAACCTTCTGACTGCCAACCCCTCTCGATTTTGTTATGGAGCAATAGGTTAGCAATTAATATTGTCTTAGCAGGTATGAAATAGGAAGAGGAGGAGAAACCACCTCATTATAGCTCTAGGCCTCCTATACCCAGCTGGCATTGTAAATGAGCTTTTAAAGCAGCAATGTCCTTTTAGCATTTCTCATTCAAACGGCCACTTCTCCACCCCTTGCCTGCTGCAGTATTCATCCAGGCTCTAAAACACCTACCAACTTCCCCGCTAAAATCCTCTATAATGCAAACCATCTACTAGCTGGGATTTTACCTTCAGCATTCAGCAAAGGAGGAACTGAACCTGTTTTACAGCCTCAAGAGAAAGTAAAATAAGTCAAATATGAAAACAGACTAAAGTCAGAGTGATCTAAGTAGCATCTTTTAAAATTCAAGAATTTTAATAATTAAACAAACAAAACACAGGGCTTAGGTTATTGCTATTTAAATATATATTATCTTTATACAGCATGGTCAAATTTTCTTGAGCAACTGCACACATATGGCTTCTGTTATTCCAGCATTATTATGTTACTGCCTAGCACAGAGTACAGTATAAACCACCTTTAGATCTAAGGGCTTGATCCTGCATTCCTTGTGTATCCAAAGTTCCCAGTGAAGTCAGTGGGAGTTTGCATAGTATGCAGGATTGAGCCTTCTGTTTTAAAAAGTCCCAGAAAAATATTAAGCACTTATGTGGCATTTTATATCATCTAAATGTGGTTCAAAGATTAAGAATGAGATCCTGCACTCATTGAATTCCTTGAGGGTTGTGGCATTGACATCAGTGACAAAACTATGGGCCTGACCCAAACCTACTGAAGTAAAAGAGAGTCTTGCCATTAGCCCCAGTGGGTTTTGGATCAGCCCCTATGTCACCACACTGCATGAAGGGCAGCATTGGGTCCAAGCTAATTAATCCTCACAGTACCCCTATGCAGTATATATGATTCCTCTTTTATGGATGAGGAAGCTGAGGCACAAGTGAGGTGAGTGAGTTACCCAAGTTCGCACACCAAGTCAGTGGCAGAAATAAATATTTATATACTACAGTATTGAACAAGAAGTTATAATCATGCTTGCTCTCTCTCTCTCTCTGTCTCTCTCTCTCTCTCGGCAGATTAAGGTGATGGCTTGATTCTCCACTACCACAGGACAGGAATAACTCTCAATGGAAGTGACTCCTATTCCTACAGGAGAATAAAATCCTCTATTCATATATAAAACAGGTAGAGGGCTGGCAAAAGCAGGGCATGCTTCTCTATACTACTCAACCAGTGTGCCATCCTCCTGGTCTGACAGGACCACAACTAGGGATGGGGGGAGTCCCCATAACCAGTTTAAGCAATCAGAGAGCTGTATATTTTTTAAACTTCACACTAACTAAACTGTGTGTACTGTATCTATAAGGTGGATTTTCTTCTCACACTCTGGCGTTTGCATTTGACCTGACAAATCAGGATGAACATTGAAAAAAGGAATATTATTTGTGGGTGAAGGATTTGGGGATGGCAATATTAATGTTGTCTGTATTTGGGAATCATCTTGTTAACACGTATTTTGCACTGTAGTATGCCATCGATTCTGCCACCCTTATTCATGTTGAGTAGTATCTTACACTGCCAGTTGTCCCATTGAAATTAATTATTTTTAGGGTGCTCAGAGCTTTTGTATGGATAAAATTATTGTTAAATCTAAAGAAATAAAACTAAACAAAATATGACAGTACTAAGGTAATGGAATTAAAAGTGGCAGAATCTGACCCTTATTTTCCATTTTGATATCACAGAACCTAAAATACTTGAATAGGAAGAAAGAGAGACAAAAAAGATGAAGATGGGCAGGAATCAAATTACAGAATTATTATGATTAATTATTATCATCATTTATATTATGGCAGTGCCCAAATGCCACAATTAGTGTGGTGTTCTACTGTGCTGAGCACTATACAAACATAAAAAAGAGACAATCTTTGACTTGAAGGGCTTCCAATCTAAAGATACAAACAGACAGTGGGTAGGGACAAATGAACCTAGTAAAGAATTGGCACTGCTTTGTTAGATACTTAGATTGTATTTTTTTTTAATTGGGATAGAGGTAGGGAAGAAGGGAGTAGGAAAAAGAAAGAAGGAGAAGAGTAATAGTCACCACCAGGGCTGCCCAGAGGGGAGGACAAGTGGGGCAATTTGCCCCAGACCCCGGGCCCCACAGGGGCCCCTACAAGAATATAATATTCTATTGTATTGCAACTTTTTTTTTATGGAAGGGGTCCCCAAAATTGCTTTGCCCCAGGCCCCCTGAATCCTCTGGGTGGCCCTGGTCATAGCTTATGGATATGGTTCTTAGTGTGATCAACTAAGGAAAATAGATACCAGACCTTTAAATATTTCTTATCAATATGTCTGAAACATGATCCTCTTTAAAACTCAACACGCTAGTCCTAGAAACTGTGGTGTAACGAATTACTTAGAAACAATTATGATGCCATCGCAGATGCTGTGATATGGAAATATTCCTCTGGTCCATGTATGAATTAACTTAACTTAAAGCACATGCATAGGTCTTTGCAGGATCAGGGCCTTATTTTGGAAGAGAAAATCCAAACCATCTCATATATGTAAGATTACAAAATATAGCCTTGTGGATATATTTTAATATTGTGGCTGTACAATTGTAAAAGGTGAGTTGTAGTAATGGAATTCTTTAAGATACAAATTTTTGAGCTCGCAGATATCTTCACATATTGTCAGTTTAACATACACATGTGCACACACACACACATATTAGTCTTAACTGTTTGCTTGAAGTTGGTTCGTTTCTCAGCTCAGGCATTAAAATTCAGTCTGAGTCCTGTCTTTAAATTGCTTTGATGCTAGGTGGGTTTCAACCCTGACCTGTCCTGACGGCAAGTGATGGCTGTAACAAGCTCTGGATCAATATTCATAGCGGGTGTCCTGGACTGATAACACTATCCAAGACAATGTTCACTATCAGTGTGGACAGCTGAGATATTGCACCATTAGCGATGTTGTTTTAAATAACCTGATCCATTTCTGGGTCTATTTAATGAATTTCACTGTTTAGATATTATCTGTAAGGAGAAGCCAGCAGCTATTCCAGAAGCAGTGATGCAAATCAGTGGTGCCAAGGCTACTCTGCTTTTTTTCAAAACAAAGTGGACTATAATTCCAACACAGTTTCTTATATTTTATGTGAATTGTGGCAGGCTATTGCTAGTATTAAGAACAAAAACTATCTGCATTGTATCAAGGGGAAAACAATATTATCGGTAAGGCTGGAACACAACTCATAAAATCTTACCCGTGATTATAAAATAGTGAGGATTAGTCCAATTCTTTATGTGCAGGCTAGTGTTTTTTCAATTGTTTCTATGAGGTAGTGGGATGTACTGTATGTAAAAGCACAAACTTTGTAAGGTACAGCTTAGTCTGTATTTTGGCTGGGTCAAAATGGTCTTGCCAGGCTTTCTGTTACTTTTTTGATCAACACAGCCTCAGTTAAAATAAATATGCTCTCTATGGGTCCCATTTTATACTTACATCAAATCTCTACTACACTGCAAAAATGTGCATGGTAATATGCCTGTGCTGCAAATGCTGAGCTTAAAAAGCAGTCAATATAACAAATGGGATCCGAGCTGGCGACCCATATTTATACCAAGTCATTCTACTGAATTCAGTGCACAGTGCCTCTGAAAATCAGGCTCTATGTGCCTAAGTCAGGCAAAAATGGAGGCCCCCCCAAATTAGAGGGCACTTTTGAAAACTGAGGCCCTAATGTGAAGGTGACCATGTTTTCAAAATCAAAACCCAAGACACTTTTGTGGCAACATTTTCAGGGTCATGGGATACTTCCACAAAAGATAAACAAAACTACACTTTTAAAAAATAAGTGTGTGCCATTGTTACTACTGGCAGCGTCTGACTCAACAATAGTGGCATGTATATTTCTTAGAATGGAGGATTTTTTTCCAGTAAGTTAGTGTCCCAATGAGTTTATTGTGAAACATTGAAGAAGTGTTGTTAACATTTGCTCTGAGCAAAAGAGCAGCTTTCATAATGTCTACATTCTTTGGAATTTTCTCTTTATTCAAACACTCTTTATCATGCTGACCACTCATTTTCTCAACTGTTTGTTACTGGTAACCACAGATGCAAATTCTGTTCATTATAGCAATAGGTCTATTCTATTCTATTCTATTCTATTCTGGTTCTTATACCATCCTCATCCCCGTAGTATTGGAGTCCCTTCCAGTAGCACATTAAGCAACATGGCTAACGTGTCAAATGGTTTAATCTTTCTCTTATCAATGTAATGGGCTCTCTTGTATACAATCTCATCCCAGAAGCCAAGGAGTGAATAGGTGCTGCCTTCTTTTCCCTGGGGGTGGTCCCTTCAATAGAGAACTGAAGAACAGAGGGTAGCACAATGTGGAGAAGCTTCCACTGCAGCCTGCATTGTGGGGAGAAGTAGAGGATGTCAGTTTCCATGGCTGGCAATCTGCAACCTTCCATGAAAATAATAAAAGCAAGATAATATAAAGAATTTTAAATTGTTTCTCTCCTTGCCCTGCTTTTTTGCAGCCTTTTAAAATTACAGGCAGAGCACATAGCAATGCCTGTAGGTAAGGCTGCACAAGCCTTTCCTCCTTGATGAGTCATTTTCAGGTGCCTGTAACTTACTCAGGCTGCTATTCCGAAGGTTTGGTCTCAGCCCAGGAGTGATTTCTTTAAATGGAAGATTTGAATAAAAAGAGTTTCTGTTGAGATTCATGACAGTTTTACCATTAACTTCATTAGGATGGGCATCAGATTCTATGTCTGTGAGTGATCTGAAGTGTGACCATACAAGATAGTCGCTTACTATGTGTTTGTTCAGTGCCTAGTACACAGGGACCCTCATCTTGGCTGTGGGCTGTAGATACTACTGTAATGACTTGTAAAAGGCTGGGTGACGTGTGCTTGGTAGTGATGATGATTGCTAAGTGCAAGACCTTAGCATGATAGTAATTACTATTATTTATTATAAAAGACCACAAATGAAGCAGATTGTGACCTGAAGTTGTATATAGAAGCTTTCTTCAAGACAGCCACCGTGAGAATCCGTTTCTCCCCCTGCTCACTGTCATCACTAGCAGCGAATCGAAAATGCTGCCTGCCCATTAGTCCCCATTCCACCTGCCCCTCTCCCCCCCATCTATGATGGGTCCCACACACCCTTTCCCCTCCCGCCAATGTATGCTGGATGCCACACCCCATTCCCTCTCCCCTCCCCAATGTATGCTGGGTGCCACACACCATTCAACCTTCCCCTCACCCCCCCAATGTATGCTGGGTGCCACACCCCGTTCTCCTCCCGCCAATGTATGCTGGGTGCCACACACCATTCCACCTCCCCCTCAGCCCCTCCCCAATGTATGCTGGGTGCCACACACCATTCCCCCTCCTTTAGTCCCTCCTCAATTTATGCTGGGTGCCACACACCATTCCACCTCTCCTTCACCCACCCCATGTATGATGGGTGTCACACACCATTCCACCTCCCTCTCACCCCTCCCACCGTATGCTGGGTGCCACACCCCGTTTCCCCTCCCCCCCCGATGTATGCTGGGCGCCACACCCCATTCCCCTCTCCCCCCATGTATGCTGGGTGCCACACATCGTTCCCCCTCAACCTCACTCCCCCAATGTATGATGGGTACCACACTCCTTTCCACCCCCCCCATGTATGCTGGGTGCCACACCCTGTTCCACCCCCCCTCAGCCCCTCCCCCGTGTATGCTGGGTGCCACACCCCGGTCCCCCTCCCAATATATGCTGGGTGCCACACCCCGTTTCCCCTCCCCGCCATGTATGCTGGGTGCAACACACCGTTTCTCCTCACCCTCACTCCCCCAATATATGATGGGTACCACACTCCATTCCATCCCCCACCCTGTATGCTGGGTGCCACACCCCGTTTTCACCCCCATGTATGCTGAGTCACACCCCGTTCCACTCCTCTCAGCCCCTCCCCAATGTATGCTGGGTGCCACACCCCGTTTCCCCTCCCCCAATGTATGCTGGGTGCCATACCCCGTTCCATCATCTCACCCTCCCGCTCCCCCCACCCCCCACACTTTGCCTTCTCCTGCTGAAATTACCACCAATGAAAAACTACATTTCCCAGCGGCCCTTGCGGAAGGAAGCGCTCTGGGCTCGGCGGAGTTAAGTTGACCTTATGCACCAGCTGCAAGCCGCAGGCCGGGCTGTGCGCGCTATGGCTGAGTGGGCAAAGCAGCTTGCAGGCATTAAGGGAGTGATGCTCGATATCAGTGGGGTCTTGTATGACAGTGGAGGAGAAGGAGGCGGAGTGCCTATCCCCGGATCTAGAGAAGCTGTGGAAAAGTAAGTGCCGCCGGCAGCAGAGCTAGTGCGTTACAGCCCCGGCGGCTGTGCCCTCTCCTCCCCCTGCCCCGCCTCCTCGGCACGCTGCGAGGGGCGCCGCCCCCTCCCTCCTTGCAGCTGTGCGGGGCCGCCCACTTCTCGGCGGGTTCAGCCAGGGGCCACGGCGTCCTGCCGGGCTCCCTTCTCTCTCCGCTTCCAGCCGCTCCCAGGAAAAGGGTCCAAACTCCCGCGGGTTTGGAGCATGGGATCCCAGCTCTGTGTGCAGGGGAAGGGAAGCAGAGCCATTGGCTGCAGGCCTGGGGGAGAGAGCCCAGCAGGCCACGCCTGGGTGCCATACGCCGTGCCCCATTGCCTGCCACCTCTCCTGGGTGCTGTACACCATGGCACACTTCAACCCCCCCAATGTATGCTGGGTGCCACACCCCTTTTCCCCTCCCCCCAATGTATGCTGGGTGACACACCCCTTTTCCCCTCCCCCCAATGTATGCTGGGTGACACACACAATTCCCCCTCAGCCCCCTGCAATGCGTGCTAGGTGCCGCCTCCCATTCCAACTCCCCCTCACACCTCTGCCATATACTCTGGGTGCCATACACCATTCCCCATAGCCTGATGTGTATCCTGGGTACCACACATCATTCTACATTGCCCCCTGGATGACATACACCATTTCACCCTGCCCTCCCACCCCACCCCAAATGTACCCTGGGTGCCAATCACCATTCCACAATTTCACCTCTCCTCCCCCTGACTCCCGGGCCATGTATCCTGAGTACCAAACAGCATTCCACATTTCACTTCTCCCTCATATCATGTATACTGGGTGTGACACACTCTTCCACATTTCACCTACCCCTGCTGCCATGTATACTGGGTGCCACATGCTATTTTACATTGTTTCTAGGGTGACCAGACAGCAAGTGTGAAAAATCTGGACAGGGGGTGGGGGGTAATAGGAGCCTATATAAGAAAAAGACCCAAAAATCAGGACTGTCCCTATAAAATCGGGACATCTGGTCACCCTAATTGTTTCCCACTATGTACTTCCCCCTGGTATGCTGGTTGTTATACACCATTCCTACATACTCTCCCTTCCATCTGCTGTGCATCTTCAGTGCTACACAGTGCTCCGTGTATGCTCTCCACCTCCTGCCATTCACCCTTGTATTGCCTCCTCCTTAGGTCAATCCCCATCTCTTATAAAAGGTGCTAAAAGCACATTCATGTCATTGAAGGAGCTGGGGAAGACAGAACCATAGTTTATATTACAGTGGTTCTCAAACTTTTGTACTGGTGACCCCTTTCACATAGCAAGCCTGTGGGTGTGACCCCCTCCTTATAAATTAAAAACACTTGTTTATATATTTAACACCATTATAAATGCTGGAGGCAAAGTGGGGTTTGGGTGTAGGCTGACAGCTCGTGACCCCCCATGTAATAACCTCACGACCTCCTGAGGGGCCCCAACCCCCAGTTTGAGAACCATTGGTTTATAAGGTCTTATCTGAAAGTCATTCTTGTGCCCTCCATCTTCAAAACAATAAATTGAGTGGTGCTAAATCTCTTTCTGGTGGAATTACTAAGTGAATCCTGTCACATTTGGGACCTGTAATTTCAGGTATCCTGATCTTCCAGAAGTGATGCTTAGATCTCCAAGCCATCCCCACCCAATAAAATTGGTCTTTGGCCTCTGTTAAGTTTTATCCTGTTTGACATATGAGTTTTTCTCAGACTCTAATCCAAAACTCTTTCAAGTGAAAGGGAGTCCTTCCATTGATTTCACTGGGCTTTGGATTGGGCTTTTTTTAGTTTTGTAAACCCTGACTCTGTGGCTACATGGTTTGTCTGCAGAGGAGCAGCCCTCCCCTGACTCTTAGGCTGTATTATCGATATACCGAAAGTGTGGGTATGTTTTTAAAGCAAAACTTTAGCATTCTTTTTCTAAAAGAAATAATTCAAACAGCTTTTCAGGAGGTGCCAGTGTACCTATAGCAACTAGGGCATTGTGCTTTGGTTTTCAGAGGCGCTGAGCATTGGCAGTTTACAACAGTGGCTCTCAACCTTTCCAGACTGCTGTACCCTTTTCAGGAGTCTGATCTGTCTTGTGTACCCCCAAGTTTCACCTCACTTAAAACCTTTTTGCTTACAAAATCAGACATAAAAATACAAAAGTGTCACAGCACACTACTACTGAATTTTTTTTGTTACCATATAATTATAAAATAATTGGATATAATAATCAATAATCAATTAGAATGTAAGTATTGTACTTACACTTCAGTGTATAATATACAGAGCAGTATAAACATGTCATTATATGAAATTTTAGTTTGTACTGACTTTGCTAGTGCTTTTTATGTAGCCTGCTGTAAAACTAGGCAAATATCTAGATGTTGATGTACCCCCTGGAAGATGTCTGCATACCTCCTGGGGTACACCTATCTCTGGTTGAAAACCACTGGCCTACTGGATTGAGCACTGGACTAGGATTTAGGAGACCTGAGTTCTAGTCCCAGTTCTGCCACTAGAGGGCTAGGTGACCTTGGCCAAGTCACTTCATCTTGTAGTGCCCCAATTTCCTCATCAGTAAAATGGGGATAATTTTGCTTACCTCCTTTGTGAAGTGCTTTGAAATCGGATGTAAAGTGCTACCAAAGAGCTAGATATTATTTATAATTACTGTTCTGTCATCAGGATATATAGTGTCCAGCCATAGACCCTTTTGCTTAATTATGCTACATGTTCCATGGTATTTAAAGGGTTACATTTTCTTATTTGGCTCAACTTAGTGGAATTATATCCAAAAATAAAGTAGGATCAGGGTAAAAAAATAGATTTTCCAGACCTCAAATTTGTAGTCTTAAAAGTAGAGTAAGATAGGAAAACAAACATGAAACTTTTGGTTTACCTTTACATTTTTTTTAAATGTTTATTCAACCATGAGAGAGTCCATTGAGTTAAGGTCTGCTTTCCTAGGGCTCCTACCAAAAAAAAAAAAAAAAAAGGTAACCCAACCCCAGAGAAATATAGGCAGGCTAGATTCAGTTTCAACTGATTTTTACTTTAGTCACTATGTATATTAAATCTAAAATTGGAGGACAATATAGATGTGAACTCTAGTATGTTCAGTCATTAATCAGTTGAAAAAAATTGCCTGCATTGATAGGGTACTATCCCAAGTTGATGAATGTAGCAGTCAAATAGTTTATATTTTGCCCCCAAAAATTCAACCTGAGGCAGAAACCAAGCCTGGGAAATTTCAGCCCAAATGGTGAATAAGCAATTGAAAACAGGGTGTTATTAAGAATATCCCTTTCTATTATAATAGAATTCACAACCTCTGTTACTGTACTTTCCCTTAATACATACCTATTGTTTAATTAGTGTTTGGGTGCTAGTGCAGCGTAAGGCAAACCCAGTAGTGACATGCAAGGAGTTTCTTTTTAATTGAAGATGGCAGGCTGGGAGCCCAAAGATTAATGTTGCCCATTTATACATAGAACATGTACGTCTGAGCAGCATCAGCGCTAGTTTCCTCATGCTTCCCTGCCAGCGTGTCTCAACTCTGTCCTGAAAGATCTACTCAAGTGATGGTTCCATCTCCACTCCTAGGCAGTCATTGGCCTTGGTTGAGACAGCTGGCAATGGTGCAAATTATGAGGGTGGTTTCGTGATGTGGATATTGGTTCAGTAGAGATCGTCAGGTCATTTTACACCAGGTCACTGGAGGGTCATCAACAAAGCAGTGACAGGCACCATAACCCATGACTAGCCCCTGCAAGGAAATTTGCAGTTAAAGCTGTCACACTACACAATTGATTCAGCACCATGAGCGCTGGATAGGATGCAGTTTGAACCCCTCTGCACCTGTGGGTTCATCTGCATTAGTAGTAGGATTCACACCTTAGGGAAAGCAGGCCACTATATTGAATGAGCACATCTCCTGGGGGACTTGTACCTCCTTGGCCAGCACCAATTGCTTCCCGGGCCATACACTGCAGAAGAGCAGGGGTTAGTATGAGCAGCTTTTGCTAGCTGGGGGAAGAGGGCATATTTTAGTTCTGTTGGTTGAAGTCAATGAAGCCCTTCACCTTTAGGGGATTTCTAAATGTAAGTCACATGCATTACAACCACAGATACTGTAAAGTGAGTTCATGACAGGAGAAAATTTAACTTTCATCTGATTTGCTCACTTATGTTTGACCATGAGGACCTAATTCTTGTGCTGAATTATCAATTGAGATTGTAAAGGAGTGCAAATCACTGCCAAAGTTTCAATGGGCTTTGTATGTTTTTTTAAAAAAGTATCAAAACCTGTTCTTCATCCTAGGCCAGAAGGTTGCAAATGGAACCTTTCTGATACGCGTTCTATTTCTTTATGCTTTTGCAGAAAATCAAACTTTCTTAGAGTGTCAGCCACTGCTGTGCTAATTGGTCTGATATTCCTATCATTAGACTCAAACAACTATTATTAATATTTTGTAAGTGTTGACAATGTGCACAGTGACAGTAGCACTGGTATAAGACACACAACTAAAGTAATTTTCTTCTCTAAGGCTTATGCCCCCCCCAGGGCCCCTGCAAATACTTATGCACATGCTTTGTTTCAAGCATAGGAATAGTTCAGTTGAGGACAAGTAACTGGGGGAAGATATTGAGTGCAATCAGAGAGATTATTTTAAGCTCTGTATTTGGCACTGGTGCAACTGCTGCTGGAATACCATGGCCAGTTCTCGTGCCCACAGTTAAAGAAAGATGTTAAATTGGAGATGGTTCAGAAAAGAGCCACAAGAATGATTAAAGGATTAGAAAACATGCCTTATAGTGATAGACTCAAAAAGAGCAATCTATTTAGCTTAACAAAGTGAAGGTTAATGGATGACTTGATTACAGTCTGTAAGTATCTGTATGGGGAACAAATATTTAATAATGGACTCTTCAGTTTTAGAAGAGAAAGGTACAACACAATCCAGGGGCTGGAAGTTGAAGCCAGACAAATTCAGACTGGAAATAAGGTGTAAACTTTTAGGACTGAGAGTAATTAACCATTGGAAGAGCTTACCAAGGCTCATGGTGGATTTTTCCATCACTGACCATTTTTAAATCAGATTGGATATTTCTCTAAAAGATATGCTCTGGGAAATATTTTGGAGACATTCTATGGCCTGTGTTATACAGGAGGTCAGCCTAGATGATAGCAATGCTCCCTTCTGGCCTTGGAATCTGTAAAGCATGGGATATTGGCCACTGCTGGACTTGCTAGATAAGAACCTAGGCATTTCCAGACCTCTTATTGAGAAATTCTCATCTGTAGTTTCCTGAATAAAGACCATAGTGGGCTAGTATAACTGGATTAATAAGGAGTTTTAAAAATCAGACTGGTTCTATTTTCCTTGTTGCCTGTAATGTCTTTATATAAAGAAGAAGGATGGTTTGGTGGTTGGCGACACTATTGTGAGACTCAGGAGAGCGGAGTTCAATTCCTTGCTCTGCCACAGACTTCCTGTGTGACCACAGCTAAATCATTAATCATCTGGGCCTCATTTTTCCCCATTAGTGAAACAGGAATAATAGTCCTTCCTTTATCTATTTAGACTGCAAGCTGTTTGGGACAGGGACTATCTCTTACTATGTGTTTGTACATTGCCTAGCCCTGGGGCCCTGACCTGGGCTGGTGCTTCTAGGTGATACCACAATAAATGTAAACAATAACAATCATATAATTACTGCAGAAAAACAGGTCATTTCTTATAAAACTGGGAAATATTTGATAATATTTCCACCAAGATCCTCTCATTGGAGATTTGGTTTTGTTTCTTTTAGGTTTTTCAACTTAATTTTCTATGTAGGTTACATACTGTTATTAAACAGTTTTGTTCCTGCATTTACTGAAACCTCCTGTATGTAGGCAACATAAACTGTAATTTAACTTACAGTAATGTCAGAAATATGTTGGCTGAAATAGCAGTAAAACTCTGGCCTTGGGCACAATGCAAGATGTTAAGAGTTTTCTCTTGATATGCTAGAAATCCCTAAGCCCTTGTTCCTCATTAGAGATCACTACATTTCAGCAGTTAATTTGGTCTGTATGCTTATTTGACCTGGGGGAGGCTGTATAGAGTCTTCAAAGCGGGTTTTGAGATGCTAACTAACTATAGACCCCTGGATGCTCTCTTCAGATAGTCAAACTCATTTGGGTTGGATTTGAAGTGTTACAAAATTGGAAGACAATGTATGACGTTCACCCCATGGTGTAAGGACTGCAGAAGGCCCCTGGCACAGCAGAGCTGCTGCTGCACCTGGGGCTGGGTGCTCAGAGGAATCTGTGTCCCCGTGTTTGTATGTCAGCTTTGGCATCAGCTGGGGGGAAGTGGTATGACGTGTGGATCTGTGATTCCATGGCTCCAGTGATTCCATGGCTCCAGGGTCGGAAGTTCAAGGCTGAGGGGAAGCCCCACACCCTGCTCATGAACTGCAGAGTGGCTTCTGTATGGTTCCAAATACAAAGCCTGTTTGTCCAGATGTGTGTGGGGAACGGAGGGTGAATTTCACCCTGTATACGCTGGGTCATTCAGTCTCCTACCATGAGCATAATTTATAAAGCTTCTAGCTTTCTGTCTAAACTGGGCTATGGGCTCCACAATGCCTTTAACGCACAGCACAGCACAGCACTGCACTCACAATGGTCATAGGAGCTCCTCTCCATAGAGTTGTAGGGCTCATTGTGCCTCAAGCAAGCATGAGGCCTTTTTGAGCTCCCAATGTGTGGCTGCTGGCACTCAGGCCGCTTTGCTCTATGGTACAGTGCTTTGGGACATTGCTTTGCCCTCTTTGGAGAGCTAGTACAACTATGGTTGTTAACCTCACTCAGGAGGTATTCAAGGACTGAGGCTGTCCCTGGCCCCTGAGATTCTTGCACTTTTATGCCCATTCCCACTTGTGCACAGGGTCCAGTAAGCACCCACGGAACTGAAAGAATGAACTCACCAGAACGTACAGCTGCTGAATGCCTCTCCCCCACCCCAAATGAGCATTGCTATTTCTCACTGTCCTTCAGAGTAATACTTGGCATATATACATCTGCACAGCACCTATGAATCCTCACAATTGTAACATCATTATTATATTGATCTTAGTGCCTCTCTTGCTAGATCTTCATTGTTGATTTCATATAGCTCCTAGGCAGTTTTATACTAAGGAACAACACAAAAGCAACAGCCATAGTCATGGAAATCTGGTGCAGCAGGAATATGTGCCAAAAAGTGCCAAAGAAAAACATTGTTCATGGCATTCAATATAATTGCTTAAGAATGATCACTTTGCTCAGTAAAGTCCAGGAGCCTTATTTATCTACTTATGAGACAAGAAATTGTTCCAGCTCACATAATTTAAAACCCTTATTGACTCATTATCTCATTACCAACTGGTCATTAATATTGTGTTTGGATGATAGCATAGGTCAGTATGTAGTTTTATGCAAATGTGTTGACACTAAAAGCTGCTATTTTTTAAGAAATTGTTTTTTAATCAAGATTTCTAAAAAGTCATACATTCAGATGCAAATAAATAGAAACCCTGTAAATAATTCAGATACATACAATAATTGTTTGGTGTGATGTATGCCGAAATAAATCTCATAGTAAATATGTATTTTATTCTCTATATGATTCATAAATATATTTTTGATACATAGATACTGCTGAAAGGATGTCTGTGCTCTCATATAATGCAAGTGCTGACGTTCTCTTCAAATGCCTTGCTGTACCATCTTCCGCACACAGTCACAGCACTGAAATCTCATGTAACAGCATACAGTACACAAGGACAAAACACAAAAGCAACATTTTCCTTTGCAGTAGATCTGAGATAGAGGAAGCCATTTTTCCTTCCACTAAAGCTATATTCCTAGTTGTGAAGATGTGAATATTACAGCAAGGGTATCCATTTTTAACTCTAATGCATCTCTTTTACAGTTCGTGGTACTGGAATATTTTAGGATTACTCTGGAAGGAAATTGCCAAATCAGAGTCTGAAAATAAAAAACAAAGTAAATGCGTATTCTGCAGGATAGGCTAAGTTCTGCTCTCGGTTACTTTGCTGGATTACTCCACATTTACACTGGTGTAACTGTGAGCATTGATACCCCCTTCTGCCCAAAATACTTCAATTGACAAAAACAACAAAAAAACCAACCCACAAACAACCCTGAAACAAATCAATATTAAAAAAGTAATTAAATTAATAAAAACCTAAAAAATTTAAAACAAAACTTCAACCCTGAAAAAGGAGAAAGTGCCAGAAACTCCATGAAGACCATTATTATTGATTTTTCATGAAAGGCACTCAGATACGACGGTGATAGGTGGCAGTATAAAATCCTAAGATAGGTAGAACGATAGGAGAATTTGGCCTGTTATCTGTATTGCAGAAAAGCTTTTTATATAGAGACTTTTAAATCAAGTTGGATTGTGGTTGTTTATTTTGTTAGTCATTCATGCGAAGCGGCATACATTTGTTGTGTGGGAAAAAATCTGTATAGTAAGGCTCACTACAACATAGGAAATGTCTCCTTTATGTGTAATAGAAATAACTTGCGTAGACCAGAATATCACATTTGTAATGAATCCGAAAATACATCAGCGATTTAAATGACTCCATCAGAACTAACCTTAACAGCTCCTTTATTCTGTGCCATTATGGTCCTGATTGATTGACACAGCATGAAAATGAGGTTCACTTTTCATGTTGCAAACAGTAAGGAGTTGGTCTGTTCCAAGACAGAAGGTGGTTAAACATCTATAAAACATGCCCATCCTGAGATCTCTTGTTTGCATTTACAGCTGTATGCTCAGAGCATGCCTATTAGCATATACATATGAAAAGCACGTAGAGGTTAGACATTTACAACATCCTGTTGTTTGGTCAGTATAATGCATCTGTTAGCACAACTTTTAACAGGGCTCCTTAAAAGAGCAATGGAAATCTTAGGCATACGGAGGCTGTGGAGCAGCTGGACAGCCATGTTAAAATAAAATGCCTGCAGAGTCTTACAAGGCTAAGATTGTGGGAGAAACAAGCAGAATTGGAATCATAAAACAATTTGGCATGTGGGGGATGGGGGATAGTGAGTTAGTACATGGAGATCAGTTGCAAGTTTACAAAGAGCCATCTGAAAGTGCGTGTAGAACAAGAAATAGAAATTCACGGTTTTAGTCTTAAATCTCTTCACACAATCTGCTGCGGACATTCAGAGTTTTGAGCGCATGCTACATCTGAAATCCTTCCAATAGCCGGGGTTGGGTTTGTTGAGAAAGAGACTTTCAACCAAAGATGTCTAAGCATGTTACAAATATTAATTCATTAATTATTCCTTAGCTCTGCATTTTCACTTTTTGTCGGTTAAGCTCAAAGCTCTTTACAAAAGAAGGTACACATCAGTGTCTAAAAAGTGAGGTGCAGAGAGATGAAGTTACGTGCTCGTGGTCACCGAGTAGGTCAGTGACAGAGCCAGGAATAGAATCTGGGGAACAGAACCTCAGCTGGTGTAAATTTGTCATAGCTCCATTGAAATCAATAGAACTATGAACATTTGTCCCAGCTGAGGGTCTGCCCCCAGGTCTCTTAGGGCAATGGACTCAGGGAACTATCTACTGGACCATACTTTTATTAAGTTAATCAGTACTGTATTTGATTATTATTTTGAAGACCCTCCTTCCCTGAAATGTCATATACCCCAAGCAGGTGGATGTTTGCGTCCGTCGAAAGGAGAGAACACTCATGTCTCTCCATTGGAATTTAAATGCAATTGACATTTAGCATCATGAGTTATTTATTATCCAGTGGCATAATTGGCTAGTATGCAAACATCCACCAATGGGTAGATAATGAGGAAAAAAGATTACCACAATACTTGTCATTTATTTATATACAATATCACTTTATATTTCATAGCATTGAGCAAATATATTTCAACTAATTAATCCATACAACAGTCCACTGCTAAGTACTATTATGTTCCAGTTTACAGATGGGAACCTGAGTCATCGGTTTAAAACTAAAATTTTTTTTTTCTAACTTCCCGCCTGGAAAATTCAATCTGGAAGCTGAGAATCAAACTTCTCACATATCATCACCGATATTACAATTTCTATAGGCCTAATTAGGCCCTGAATTATCCTTGTGCATTGTCTCCAGTGGGGCTGCCAGAGTGTAACTGATTGGGACTCAGTAAACAATTCTGCTGGTGAAACAGAAGAAGGAATAGTCTTGCTCAGTCTTTCTTATTTGTGTTGGCTCTGCAGGGTTTATAGGAGTAAAAATCAGGAACAATTCATGTTTTAGTACAGAAGTCAGCAGATGGGACTCTGCATACATGCAGGGAGAGGATCTGCTTAGTTAGATTGGTGCCACTTTTTGTCAGTCACTTTTCAGAGTAGAGCCACAGCTTAAGCTGTATGGAGAATTATGCAGCTTGTGAATATGACAAAAATAAAGCTGATAAATACTGATTGAGTTATTTCTAGTGGTAGAGATAATGAGCCAGATTCATCCCTTGTATAACTCCATTGAAGTAAAGATAAACCAGGCTGAAATGTGCTTTTTTTCATCACAAATATCTACTGAATATTTGAAACTAACATAAAGGAACATTGGGGAGAGAAATAAGGACACAACTGTAAATTCAGATAAAATTCACTGGTTTAGGAGAGCATTCAGGACAAGGGGCAGAGTGGAAAAATGATAAATATTCTGTTTAAACTATAGAGACTATCCCACTCAAGTAGGGAAGGTTGGCATGCATGAAAAAGGATGTAGGTTCTTATGTTAGGCGTGACGTGGCTGATTCAAAGCCCATCACAGTCAGTGAGTGGGAGTTTTTCCATTGATTTCAATGACATTTGGATCAGGCCCCTAGTTTAGAGATGAACCTGACAGTGTTTAAATTAGATTTGATAAAGGAAAGGATTTTAGAGAGGGCCTTACATAAATGCTACAGCAATCTACAGTTACTAGTACAATAGACTCCATCTTACATTAATGAGCGTGCAGTATTTTGTGCTATTGCTATAGAGTACTGTGGTACATTTGAAGTGGGAGTGAAAGGAAAACGGGTAGCAGAATGGAATTTTTATTTGTGACACAGGCCAAATGAATCCCTGGGATAACTGTATTGAAATCAAAATAGTTATCCCAAGGATGAGCCCATCCCTATGTCTTTACTGTTAGTAATAAAATAGGTGATTACATCACTGCTCTTTTAATGGAGCACAGATGGCTGAATGATCCACTTTACCTGCCTATTTGAGAGCATAAAAAAGAATTCACTGAATAAAAAGAGGCAAAGTCTTCCTTTCCTTTCCTTTCCTTTCCTTTCCTTTCCTTTCTAGAAATACAGTTAATTGTTTACCAACAGATGTCCTTTGTATACAAAGTATAATAATGATTTGACAGTGGAAAAGATATATTAGGTTTCATTGGCTCTTATATATGATAATTAGTTGCTTCAAAGACAAATTGTTAACTATCTGTCAGTATGGAACAAAGGCCAGTGTAATATGATTATCTGATTATATTACCCATAAAAATGTTGCGATTAAATTAACACCGTACAATAGTTGCTGCAAATAAATGTATGACCAGAGCTGTTTGTACTAATTAATACTCGTTGAAACCCAAATGATTGGATGTTTCTTTGGGATAAGAACCCCAGAATTGAGACGCTTACTAACGGAGGCCTGGTCTATACCTAAAATTTATGCTGACCTAGCTACATCGCTCAGGGAGATGTGGTTAAGCTGACCTAAATCCCAAGAGATGTATTTAAGTTGCACTAAGTCCCGGAGTTGACATAACTTGGTCAGCAGAAGAATTCTTCCATCATCCTTCCTGCCACCTCTTGAGGGGGTGGATTTATTACAGTGATAGAAAAGCTCCTTCTGCCACAGTAGCAAGTATCTACTCTACAGGTGCTACAAGGCACTGCTTCAATGCTGCAGCTGTGCTGCTGTAGCACTTGGGTAGGTTCTTATAACAAATTATTTGGTGGCCTCAGAGTGCAGTCATACAACTCTGGCTAGTGGCTGCTCTCACACTTTTTCCTAAAATATTTAATTAGCTTTAGGAAAAACAAATAAATATGCACATATACACGTCCATTTATTTATTGCTAGCTAGTAAGTCTGTTGTGAAAAGTGATATTAACAAACATACAAGTATCACTTTTCACAGCAGACTTTCTCAGCCCTGGCAAACCTGGGGTCAAATTAAGCTCTGGGTGGGGGGCCAGAGGAGGCAGCAGGGGGCTGGAGCCTGATGCCCCATGGCCGGAGGACAGGGCCCAGGGATGGATCCTGAAGCTGCATGGCCGAAGCCTGGGGCCTGCCACAGTGCAGCTGCAGCCCGGTGCTGGAGACCAAAGCCCTTTGGCCAAAGCCTGCCACCCTACCACCTAAGGGCTTAAGTCCAAAGCCTGAGCCCCACTGACCCTGGAAAGGTGGGGAACTCACTGCTGCCTGCTCCTCCAGCGTTTGTGCCCCTAGTGTCTCCAGAGGGGGGAAGGGCCTAACCCCTGCTGGTGGTCCCAGCAACCAACACCAAGGTGATGCATCCAAGAGCAACAGGGAGGAGGAGCGGCTGCTGCTTTGACCCCCTGCTCCCAGTCATAGCCCAGGAGTCTGTGGTCGCAAGAAAAGCCCCCGGTGGCCACATTTGAGAAACGCTGCACTTCTTGTTACTGCAAGCTAGACTTTCCCATGAGATTTTGGTCCTTCCTGCTTCCAATCAGGTCATCAATGCCTTGAGAACTCCCTTCTAGAGTTTTTTTGACACTTTCAGTCCTAAATGACACATGGAAGTGCAGAGATATGTAGAAATGAAGGGTACTGTGATCTTTAGAACCTTAGATCTCAATAGCTAACAAAAGCCAAAGCAAAAAGTTCTAGTATTTATTTTTAAATTTTCTCCTGTATTTTTCCCATATACTTTGATACAAAATAGTAATGAAACAGAGAACATATAAATATGTTTACAAGCAAAGACACACATGTGTTTGAATAATATACAACATATTGCTGAGTCGTAATCTAAAGATCAGCAACCCCTCAGAGGTTAATATGTGGTAAACTCTGGGGCTACTAGTTTTATGCTTTGCATTAACATGATAGAAGAATCTGGAATAACTAGACAAATAGTTTGAATTGACATAATGGCCAAACAAATTTCTGACCATTTTTTTTTTGCTTCACATTTCATTTCTATATGATTTCATTAAGAGAATACATCTAAAATGAATAATTAATAATAGTCTTTTTTATGGCAAAATAATCAGGCAGTTCACTTTTGTTATCTAGTAAGTTGATGTGCTACAAAATTGTATCACTTACATAGATGGAACAGGATTTACAAGATCAGACCATTTGTTCAGCAAATCTGATATTCTGCCTGTGACTGGAGCCAATGCATCAGAGGAAAGCAACCCTCTTCTCCCCTCACCCTCAGCAAACTCCAGAGTTCACCTAGCAAATTGTACAAGGAGGGGGAAGGTTCCTTTCTGACCTCTGTGATAATCATATTATGTCCTGAAGCATTAGATTAGCTTCCATTTATGCATTATTGCAAATGGTGGGCCTGATCTTTCAGTCCTTCTCAGGCAACTGTCCCATTGGTATCAATAGCAGTTTTGTCTGACAAAGCTTCAAATGATTTGGGACCATTATTTTTTAATGGAAAGTTATACAACCTTTAAAAATCTAGATGTGGAATTGCTTGTATTCTGAGTATGTTTGTATCTTCTTACGTACCATTTTCTATCATGTATTATATCTTCTTTGGGCGTTTGCTGAGTCCATGTACTGTCTAATGATTTCAGTGACAAGCATGCTTTTATTTACCAGTACAAAGGGACTCTCTGTTTTTACAGTAACACCAGACAAAATCGTTACTTCAACAACTAGAGGAAGGCTAGATGTAAAACGAGCTGTCAGCTACTTTGCTTCAATTTTTGCCAAGTTTTAAAGTCTTGTACTCTTGTGATTACATACACACACCTATCCTCCCACCTTTTGCTTGGCAGTAGGTACTCTTATTCACAGATGTTTGGGATAGGAATTTTGCCCATTGTGATTTAAGGCAGCTGCAATGAGCTGGTATAGGCCCTGATCCAGTGGTCCCATTGAAATCGATTAGACTACTCACATGCTTGAATTTAAGCATATACTGAAGTGCTTGGCTGAATCAGGGCCTCAATTACATAGCACATCCTCTCGCTGTCGAACTGCAACTTGGGAAAGGCAAAGTCTTCCTCAAGGGTGTGACGGCCCGCAGTCTTTGGCAATTGGATTCTAAGGGCCAAATGCAAAGCTCACTGAAGTCAGTGAGTAGGGTGACCTGATGTCCTGATTTTATAGGGACAGTCATGATATTTGGGGCTTTTTTTTTTTTTTGTATGGGCTCCTATTACCCCCACCCTGTCCCGATTTTTCACACTTGCTATCTAGTCACCCTATCAGTGAGAGTCTCCGTTGACTTCAGTGGGTTTTGGATCAAGCCCTAAATACACTTCTGTTACTCGGCCACATGTTCATTCTTCATTTCTGGTTAGTGACTCTTTCCCAGGGCACCTGTATCTCATTATGCCTTGGCCAGATCTTCTGTCCACACAATATGCTCAAACCATCTCAGTCTTGCTGACCAAATCTTCTCTGTCTCTGATGCTACTTTTGCCTCTTCTTTGATCACCTTGTGCTTTCATTCACCCATGTCCTGTCACTGCTCTCAGGTACAGCTGCACTCATTAAAAATCACATTCCCTGATGGCCCAGGTTTCTGCTCCATATAGCAAGGCTGATCTTACACATTCTTGTGCATCACAGTCTTGGCCCAACTCATCCTTGTGCACCTAAGTCTGAATCTAGTCTCCCCACTCACTATCTCACTTGCCCAATTTGCTATCCTGCCACCTTTGGCTTCCCTTTACCTTTTTGAAGATGATAATTCAGAGGGAATCTGAGGAAGGATCATAAAGAGGATAAAAGAATAGGAGGGAATTGCCTCTGAACAGGAATGAAGGGAGATTAGTAGGTACATCTTAGAGGAAGGACATAAGAAAAAGAGGAAAATATTATTTAAGGTGGCTACGGGTGAACTAGGGTTGCCAACTTTGGTTGGATGAATTCCTGGAGATTTTAATCACATGACATTATCTTTAATTAATTTTTAATTCCTGGAGACTCCAGGACAATCTGGAAGGTTGGCAACCGTAGGGTGAACTAATAGGAGTAATGTTATAAAACTAGGGGATTGTTGAAACGCCATTAACAGAAGCTGTTCAAAAGCAGAATAGATAAAATGGTGGCAAGTTTAGGACAAATTTTCAGAACATAGGTCCCAAAATCCATATTTAGATATTTATATAAAAGTCTAAAGTTTAGATGTACATAGGAATTGCCAGACTGGATTAGATCCAAGGTCCAGCTAGTCCAGCATTCTGTCTCTGACAGAATACCAGTACCAGGTGTTTCAGAGACTGACATAAGAACTCTGCAGTAGGCAGATGTGAGATATTTCTGCACCCTTATAGATCTCGTCCTGCTCTCTGATAGTTAGAGATTGCTATAAGCCCTGAAGCATGAGGTTTAATATCCCTTCCCAAATTTTTGTTGTCATTAATTAATTATGGCAACACTGGATATTCTTGGTATCCATATAAATATCCAATCAGTGTTGTCAAGTTCTTGTCATAGAAAGTCATTGAGGCCAATGGTTCCATAGTTAATCATGTGTTCTGAGAAAGTGTTTCCTTTTATTGATTTTGAATTTCCCACCTTTTAATATCTGTCCCCTTGTTCTTTTGTTAAAGAGCCAGGGAGAAAATGGGTTTCCCATCCACCTTCTCTGCACCATTCATTATTTTATATACTTTTTTTTTATCATCTCTCCTTTCTAAGGTAAATAATCCCTGTCTTTTCCATTTCTTCACATGAGCATTTTCCATGCCTTTGATCATTGACTTTAATTGGAGCTGGAAATGTCCAGCATCTCTGAAAGTGAGGCTGCTTTTATTTAGATGCTTAAAAATGAATTTAAATGGGCAGATTTCAAAAGCCCAAATTACAGTTGGGCACCTTACTTCTGTTGAATGTTAATGGAATTTAAGCACCTAACTGTCATTTGAGCCTTTGAAAATCTCCCCCAAAGTGCCTGACTTTAGGCACCCAGCATTGACAATTTGGATCTCCATGTATACGATACAGTTCTGCACTCTCAGTGGGGATGGGCTAACGGGCACAGGCCCTAAGCCAAGTACCATGTTTCATTCTGCAAGTAGACAGTGTCCAGTGACAGTGCTGGAGAAGTGTGGCATGAGTTGCTTCCTTTTAACTCTGAACAAGAAACTTCATTAGAATGATAAAACAGCAGAGTCTCTAAATCTACTCTCTCTCTTTGCTTCACTGTAGAGCTTCTGCCTACCCTTGCACAGTCTGCTTCTGCCTGGCTTTCTGCTACGTATTTAAAGAAATAGTATTCAGATAGTGACAGGAAAGGCATCTTCCTTATTTGTAATCATCACTTCTGACTTTTTAAGGCTCATCTTCACTTAGTGACACTTTGTAACATTCTACAGAGAAGCTAGGCAAACGGAACATTCCTCTCTCATTTCTATATCATCTGCAGATGCTCACTCACGCCAGGGTTTTTGGTGCCCTAGGCAGGGGTCCTTCCGCGCTCCCGGTTGTTGTTGGCAATTCTGCGGCGGGGGGGTCCTTCCGCGCTCCCGGTCTTCGGCGCACTTCGGGGGCGGGTCCCGGAGTGAGTGAAGGACCCGCCGCAGTATTGCTGCCGAAGACCCGGAGCACGGACCTGGTCCCGCTTCTGCTTCTCATATTGCTGTCAATCCACTACTGGTTACTTAATTTCTACTTCTGAAACCAGTGCTCATCTCTTAATCTTTCTTATCTTTCAAGTGGAATTTGTTTCTGTGCTCAGGCAAATTGATTATTCTGCCTGTCCATAGCAGAACTTCATTAAAGTTGCACTCTGGCAAACCTCACTCCCATGCTGAAGATGGATTTTTAACTTTGCAATATATTCAGGGACCGGCAAATGAGATTCTACAGCTGTGCCAAGTGAGGTGCCAGCATGAGTGCTGTGATGCTGCTCACATACGAGTAGGGGAGCGCATCATCACCTAGTATTCAGTGATGTCCTAACTGGCTGCAGGTGCTGATGTGTCTAGTATCCGCACTCACCAGGCCTCAATCTTGGCTTTCTCCACCATTAGTGCAGTTTAACGAGGTTCTTATGTGTATTTGTTTGCTGCAATATCCTTATTATTTTCATTGCTTTTTCACATACTGGCTAAAACAACAAAATTCAGTGGGATTTCCTGTCACTTTGTGTAGACTAAAGCAGTTCTACCCTGTTAGTTCTGTTGTTCTAAAACTCTTTTTTCACTTTTTTTAAAACCAACTAAGTCTAACTAAGGAGACTACCTTTGACTAATATTATTCACATTCATTTTATTGGTTTATATGACCTTTTTATTTTGCTTTGCCTTGCCATCTGAGATGTATATCTTGAAGCCTATTCCCTGTGTACATATTAAATTTTTCCTTCTCATCTTGTAAATAAGCTTCCAATGAACTCAACAAAGTTATGGCAGGAATTAATTTGCCCTAGAATGTCTAAATTCCGCTCTCATCCTTTCTGTTTTGAGAGTGCTCTCTGTCGGTTGGTATGTAAATAGCTAGCTAACCAATAAGGTGCCAGCAGATGACACTCAAGAATATGTAATGTAGTCCCTGGGTTTTGTGGAACCGATAAACTTCTTGTAGTCACTGCAAATGGCTTATTTCTGGACCTCTTAGCACTTAAAGCTGCCATTCTTCTGATCAGAGACAACACATTCATATACTTGCAATCTTCTGTAAGCCTAGAAGCAGGAGATTCATTGCTCTTTTGCATACATTTCATCACACATGATGCTGTGTGTCAATACTGTGTTGCTTTATATACGATGACATAATGTGATATAACATTAGTGCTATGAAAGTGGTCCAAAATGCTAAAAACAGTCTGGCAACTAGTTTTAAATGTTTTCCAAAGTTTTCAGCCATTCTTAAAGTGGGAATTGTACTTGATTGGACAGGAGATCTGAGCCCGTCCAGAGGAAAATAACCCAGGTGTTACCTATCCAGAGTGGTAGAGCTGATACAGCATATTCATGATGATAAAGTGCAGCGTGTATTGAATAAATTTATTTCATTGCTTGGTCACTAGTTGTGTAATATTCATTTTTCCTCTTGTCTCTGAGACAGTCATTAGATCATTGTCCCTTGACTGCCACTTTTTATGTCAAACACTGACCATACAAGGGTTAAACACTCCAAAACACATAGGTGCTTTGCAAGCTATTTTTTTTTTAATATAATGAGTGGCCAGTTCTGCAAATCTTGTGTAATCAGTATCTATCCAAGTCCTGTTGAACTTGTTCTCAGGCAAACACCCCACACAAGATTGTTACCTTATGTGTGACTGAATTTTCTGGTTGGGTTCTCCTGTCATCCAATTCATCAACATAGGCTGCTGCCAAATGAGGTAAATGTGGTTTTCAGGTGCTATGTTTGAAATAGCATGAGTTGTGACAGAGACCAGTGGAGGACGGGATGTCCAAAGTTTTGCCTCATGACATGTCTGTAACTTGTGAACATGTATCTTTTCTTTATCCTGCCTTTTGCAGAAGAGTGTGAACTTAAAAAGGAATGACAGCTTTGACTCCAGATCCCTCAGCCTTCTTTCCTGACGGTGTCACAACCTTTATGTGGTCTAAAAGTACATTTTTTTTGTGTTTTATATGCCCAAAGTCTAACCAAGAAAAGGTTGGCAAGGGCAGTTGGTTAAATCTGCACAAGGTCAGTCAGGATGTCTAATAATTGTCCTAACACTTTACCTGTTATGGAACAATAATGAGAGTTTTTTCATTATTTTCGGGTGAGTGAACCTGGCAGATGCTGACAGCCAGCAGATGTGTAAAGTTCGAGGTGATTTGTAAGGGACCAGCTCATCTGACGCACAGTAATTGCATTGTGGGACATTGTCACTCAGAGTCTTGTCCTGTTCTGTCAGAATGAGGTAAAGGTCAGTTCAAAGAACTGGTGTAGTATAAGAGACAGCTCTCAACTGAAATTAAAAAACTGATTTTCATTCATCCTATACACACACATTCAAAATACAAGCCAAGTCAGGAGTGTGCCCCGATCTATGATTTAGGGATTAGTTCGGTGAGACTGTGATGCATTTTTGTAGTTTTAAGCAGGTTAAAAAATTCTTCCTACTGTAATTGTTAAAGGAAAGTCATCCAGCCTCCACCTGTTGGCCTTTAGTTCTTTACTAACCTATCCATTTTTAGTTTCTTGACATGGAGATTTCTTTTGTGATCTGATTCTTTATTTCACAATGTTGATTACATTAAAGTCAACTCTTCCTCCTGTCTATTGCCTTAAGTATAAACAATATTTGCAAAATTAAGTATGCAGCCTGGAGATGTGCAAACTCTATTTCATTTCCAGATTTCTTTGAAAGGGCCTTGAGAAATGTTTTTGCATCAGAAATAGGTTATACAGGTTTGCTGTCTTTGAGCTTCCAAGAGGTAAGAACCCAGTTTTTCCCTGTTAAAATTTCACTTTGAACTCACAAGCAAAGTTTGAGTTCCAGGGGTTCTTACACAGAGTTAATCGGAAGCAGAAGAGGGACTAGAGGCCATATTGGAAAATGTAATGTGATTTGACTTCTGTGACAAGGGAACCACTCACAAGTAAAAAGCAGGTTTACAATGTTCATAGATACTTGGCAAGTGCAAAAATCTTCACAAAGCTGCTCGGACAGTTCTTGGGTACAAAATGATTGTTAATGATCCACTGCTTGGTTGTGTACACAGCTTGAACTCAGATCTTGGTTGATTTATAATAATTGTAGAGTTTGAATCAAATAGGATTTCTCATTTCTCTTTGCTAATGCAGGGGCAATGCTTCAAATATAGTAAGTATTGACTTGCTTTGCATGGCATCTTGTGTTCAATAAATGCAATTGTTCAATCCCTGTTTTGTAACACTTCCAGGGGTGAAATCCTGACCCCATTGAAGTGAATAGGAGTTTTGACTTCAGGGGACCAGGATTTCACCCTATGTGTGGAATGACTGTAGAGTCAAGTCCTTTGACAATTACAAAGTTCATAGCTGTGTAAGGGTAACAGGTAGTGGCACAATAGTCTGTCAAAGAACAATCACTTGTAGGCTCAATACACATGCACGAAGAGGAACATTGAAATATCCCTCCTAATATGTTTGAAAATACACACCTACCATGACTGAACAACTGCTTAGTGCTAGGAGTTTGATCCAGGCCAGAGTGCTCAGTACTAGGGCAGGTCAAACATTTTCCATCAAAACTGTTCTTCAAGGTTTTCTACAACATAAATTATTTTGTAAAATGTGTCTGCTGTCAGTGGAAAATTTCAGCTTCTCATTGAAAAACCAAATATACCTTTACCCCGATATAATGCTGTCCTCGGGAGCCAAAAAATCCTACCACGGAGCGCTGCTTTACCGCGTTATATCTGAATTGGTGTTATATCGGGGTAGAGGTGTACCCCCAAACGGCAAAGTTTTTGATTTTCAGCTGAAATCTGAAAAATATTGTCTGAAAACCAAAACGTTTCTATTTAGTTTTGATATAAGTCTGGCCAGGAAGCTCAGCCTGTAGAAGAGAATGTGTAGACATGAAGCACCCAAATTACAATTCTCATGAGGTGCCCTGGCAGCATTTCCAAATCCAAATATTCAGTGTTTGATTTTTCGCCAAACATTTTTGGAGAACTATTTTTTTTTATTTTTCATAGACATTTTCCACAGGTTAAAAAAAACATTTTTCTGACCAACTCTACTCAATACTTTGCAGAGCTGAGCCCATATTAAGTAGTTACTTACTTCTGTTGACATAAACACTACGAGTCATTGGTCCGACCTCAGTTGTTATTTACCATGAAAGACAATGAATATTGATGGTTATCAAAATATGAGGTTGATATTAGCATTGTTAAATACTTCTGAATGTCTCCAGTATGGTCATGAGTTTCAGAAGTGTAAGTGTTTTTCCTTCTAACATTCTAAAGAGGAGAAGAGTTAGAAAATCCAGAAAAAAAAAAACTATTATTCACTTCCAGTGAGCTGAATAATAATTTTTGCTGCATACATCATAACCTATCAAGTTGCAGTCATTTGCAATAAAATTTGATTGTTTAAAATTGTTCTAGAACTCATTTTATTGACCTTTGAGGAAATAAACAGTAGATTTTTATTCATCACATGGTTGTTTCAGCCAGTCATGAGCCATGATTTTTTCCAAGGATGTGACATTACAGTTTACATTTAAATTAAATTGTTTTAACTGTAAAACACTCCCTAAAGTTTTGCTGTGTATATATAAAATATATTGTTTTGTTTTTTAACTGCACCTGAAATCATGTTTAGAATAACAGATGTGAAATACTGTCATCTAACTGTCACACCAATTGTTCATTGTTCTGAGAAGGTCACATCATAATTCATTAACAATAATTATTCCCTGGGTACACCCTGCACTTCTTCACTCAATTGCTTCATTAACTTGTGAGTTAATCTCACATTCACTGCTCTAATCAATGAAGATATATTTATAATGTACAAGTGAATGCTATTAGTTACAATATATTAACTGCCTAATTTAAAATAGAAAAGCTATCTTTGTGAAGGGCAATTAACCACTAAGTGTAATTGATAATTCACATACCTATGATTAGGAAAGACAAATAATAAGAAAGAAATGAATCACCTGTGTTATTGAAGAAGACATTGCCAGACAGTGTAAATGTGTAGAAGGGGCGCCCTACATTAGGATCAGATTTCTAAGAATTCTTTCTGCTGGAAGATTCTTCACCAAATATATTATCAAACTAGTTTTGCTGTTTACACCATGCTACTATGAACTTCGTTGGGGAAAGAATCTGCACATATTGTCATCTTGAGAGGAGAAGCAGAGCAGAATGATCTTTCCTTACAGAAAACTATTGTTTCTTCTTACAATATGTTAATAAGAATTTATAAAATTAGTTCCAAACTATCAAACACTGGCGCTTAAGGTTAGGCATCTAAATCCATATTAACTTCAGTCCTTTTGGCCAAGATTTTTTAAAGCAACTAGTGATGTGGTGTGGCTCCATTTCTGGGTGTCTTACAAGGGCCTGATTTTCAGAAAGTCCTCAGTGCTTGTCCTCTGAGAATAGGCCTTTTTGTGGCATCTCAGGTTGGGCAACGAAAACTTGAGGTACCCATAATCACTAAATTGCTTTTGGAAAATCTTGGCCTTTATGTCATGGCACAGGATAGAGTCATGAAATAATTGTCAATATGACTGTAATTAAGCATAATAACAATAACTAGCTCTGATACTGCACCTTTCATCTGTAGATCTCCGATTGCTATACAAACAAAGGTACCATCATCCCTGTTTTACGTAGGGGGAAACCTTGCATAAGATCCCATAGCAGTGAGCCAGGAATAGAACTTTTGTTTCTTGCCTCCCAGTTCAGCAGTCTAACCACTGTTAGTTCAGCACTACCTCCCCTTTCTCTAAGGAGCCAGACGTGCTTTACAAACATTGATTAAACCAGTCAATATTTCTGTGAGATAGTCAATCATTATCATTTATCACCCTTTCATGGATGGGTATATTGAAGCACATGGAGGTTAAGACCAACATTTTCAAGTTTGAGTGCCTAAAATAAATCCATATAAAGGTACGTAACAAACAGAGCCCTGTTTTTCAGAGTTGCTCAGCACCCAGACTCCCAGTGAAGTCAACAAACAACAGCACAGATGTTTTGTTTCAGGACGAGATTAAATTGTGGCTGCTACAGCACTCATGCACATGTTGATATGAGCACCGCTTTTGCAATGTGAGGAATGAGTCTGGCTGTACCTTGTGACTATACAAGTGCAAAATATTATTGTTTTATTATATAACAGGGTAACTCCCCTGCACTGTAATTCAATAGCCATATAATAGGGTTGATCATTGGAACAGAAGTTCAGTAAGTGGGAAGGTGCAAATCTGAGTTAAAATGCTACTACATGATGATATCATGCTAACCTTTATCATTATGGCTATATAATGCCCTCAGTTAATGAGTGCAACTCTCTGGACTAAAGGCTGAAAGATACAGAGCTAGATTTATCTCTTCTGCCACACAGAGGGAAAGTGCATTTGAAAGGGTGATTCACCCCCTGGGGAATGGCCAGCATTGCTTGCAGTTCTATTTTATGGCTGTGGCTCTGCTGGTGTAGGTTGCCTATGAGCTGAGCTGAGCTGAATCAATATGATTCTAGTGTGCCTTGGCCAGACACTTTCTGTTTTGTGCTGACCACTTTCTGGACTGGGTCAGTAGGCTCCAGGCCTCATGTGCTGCTTGGACTCCCCGGTGGGTGGGCGGGCTGCCCATCATAAGGGGTCCACAGCCTCGAGGTAGCTCAGTGGAAGCTGAAAGTAGACCACAGGTTTAAATGCTAGTTACTACCCTAGATTTACAGGTGCAACAGGAAAGTCACGTCCTGTGATCCACAGTTATGCCTGGCCCTAGGACGGTATCTTTAAAACGTTTGCAAACTGTCACTAAGTGCAGTAAGTGAGGGGGCTGGGTGTTCATAAAGAGGGGGGCTACTCCACTCTGGCACCTGGTCTTTTCATGTGTGTTATAATTCTGAGTTAGATTCTGAGCTCCTTGTGGCAGGGCCTTGTCTTCTGATGTGCTTGTAAAGTGCTGTTACTTTTGTTGCACTATGTTAAAAAGTAAATAATAATACTCCTAGATCTTTACACCTGTGTTTAAAATGTATTCCTCCCTTTCCTTCACACCCTGGTTATACATGGGTTTTGAAAGTGGTCCCACTTTCTATCCCTACACTTTACCTGTCTGATTAGCATCTCCACTCATTTTACACCACAGGATCAAAGCGTCTGGCCTGAAGTTGCGGTTCTGCACCAATGAAACCCAGGCCACTCGAGGCAAGTTTGTGGCGAAGCTCCAGCGCTTGGGGTTCAACATTTTGGTGAATGAAGTCACTGCCCCGGCACCGGCAGCCTGTCGCATTCTGAAGGAGCGAAACCTGAGGCCACACCTCCTCGTACATGATGGTGGGACAACACTTCAGTAGACTTTGAGACTAATACAGATTAGCAGCTCAGCATGCAGTGGATTGACAGCCAGTTTGGGTCAGGAGAGATGTCACTTTTACTGAGAAAATTGTGAGGATAAGAACATCTGGTTGATGTTTTCCTGTCAGGAAAAGCTCTTTAATTCCACTTTCTCCAGTAATGTAGCTGTAGCAAATGTCAGTGATGGGGCCAGATTCAGTTCTCATTTACCCTGATGCCACCCAGTAGATCTGTAAGCAGGTGGAATGACTTAGTCTCATCAGAAAAGCACAGCCCTCAAGGCCTTTTCTTTAAGCAACAATGTTTATAACAAGCAATAAAACAGAGAGAACACAGGCAAATAAAGTGAAGAAAAACCTCACCATTCTGGGTTTGCAGTCTCAGCTTCCCAGTGGTATTCTCCCCCTTCTGTCTCCCAAGCAGAGAGGGAGGCTGAGCTGCATGAATCCCTTATTCATCAGGGATCGGACACTGTGGTGTCTTGCACCCTGTCACAGGTCCATTGAAATGATACATAGATCTGCTGGAAGATGGTGAAATTGCATACCGAATGAATCTCTGCAATTCCAATGTGCTGGGGACCTTCTGGGGCTGAAAAAGCTGAATTTTACCCTTATAGTGTATTAGGGGCAAAATTCTTCGCTTGCATAGATACGTCTCCCATTGAATTCAATGGAAGTTGCACCTGTGTGCCTGGTCTACCCAGAATTTGCGTACAGGTGCCCACAGGTAAGAAGGCACTGTGTGCTGATTTACTCTCCCTCTGGAGTAGCTATGCAGGCAGTGGAGTGGGGAATGATGGAGCCTTGGCTCTGACTCCCCAAAATGCCACCAGTGCCGCTGACCATACATAGTGGGGTTTCACAATTTGCTCCTGATGTAGGCCAACAGAAGTTTACTACACTGTGCCTCCTGGAGCTACTCCTGGGGTGGGGCAATATATGCACCACCTTACTCAGGGATGCCAGAAGGCACAGTGTAGCCCTGATTTTGCCAAACGGCTGCATAAGCAGGTCCTACGTCCCTACTTGGCTGTCCCTGGTGAGCGCACGTTGTGTTACTCTGGAGCAAAACTGGGATTTCATAAAACAGAGAGATCAGTTTATCAGGACTGCAAAAGTTAGCTCTTTCCAGGGAGGATGGGGAATAAAATCCCAGGGCCTTTGAAAATTAAAATACAAGAGCTTATGGTCTTGGCCTACTCTTTTTTCATTATTTTTTTGTTAGAAAAAACAGGAAGGAAGGAATGATGTATGATTTATTAAAATAATATGCTCAGTTTCTGTGGGTGTCAATATCAATAAGATGACCGTGTTTAAGAGACAGCAGATTCTTGTGTGTGTGAAAATCAAAATGGCATCTGATAGGATGTTTTATTAATAGAGACCGGCCAGAAGCTGGAATCGATGGAGGGTCTTCTGGAGGGAAATGGAAGGAGCGGAATTTCACTCCTCACCTCCCAAGCAGCAGGAAAGCAGCATAACTGAGGAAACCTCCTTTATCAAAACACCTATCTCTAGAGTCCCTGTCCTGTGCATTCTCTCCTACAGGTAACTGTAGGAGAGAATGCAGGCAGAAGCCCAGCAGCAGAGTGGGGGCTATCCTGTTTATTGTGCTCAGTGTAGCATGTATGATTACCTGCCCTGTGGGTGGGTGGCATATGTGTGTATTCGGTGCCAGGAGCTCCTGGCCCTCAGAGACGGTGTATGGGCTTTGGAGGCCAGGGTGGCAGAACTGGAGGAGCTAAGGGAGGCAGAGAGGCATGTTGATGAGACTTTCCAGGACACTGTAGATATGTCCCACCTCCAGTCAGACAGCCTCCGTGCTGTTAAGGAGGATGAAAGGCTCAGGGAAGCAGCGCAGTCAACGGGAGCAGAGGGGGAACCTTCCCGTAGTTGGGACCCTCCTTCCAGATGATGTTGGGGTATCCTCTCGCACTGAGGTTACCTCTCCAGGGGAGGGAACTCTAGTCATTAGGAAAAGGCAGGTGTTAGTAATGGGAGATTCGATCATTAGAAACATAGATAGCTGGGTTTGCGATGACCGGGAGAACCAGATGGTGTCTTGCCTGCCTGGTGTGAAGGTTGCGGATTTCTCGAGGCATCTAGATAGACTTATGTGTAGTGCTAGGGAGGAGCCGGTGGCTGTGGTACATGTAGGTACCAGTGACATAGGGAAGAGTAGGAGAGATGTCCTGGAGGCCAAATTTAGGCTGCTAGGAAAGAGACCCAAAGAGTTCCATAGAATCTCTATGGATAGTAATTCCATGCTCTAATAAGAATATAACAGTAGGGATCTATTATCAACCACCTGACCAGGACTGTGATAGTGACAATGAAATGCTAAGGTAGATTAGAGAGGCTATCAAAATAAAGAACTCAATAATAGTGGGGGATTTCAGTTATCCCCATATCAACTGGGTACATGTCACCTCAGGACGAAATGCAGAGACAAAATTTCTCGATACTTTAAATGACTGGGGAGCAGCTGGTACAGGAACCCACAAGGGGAGAAGCAATTCTCGATTTAGTCCTGAGTGGAGCACAGGATCTGGTCCAAGAGGTAACTATAACAAGACTGCTTGGAAATAGTGACCATAATATAATAACATTTAACATTCCTGTGGTGGGAAGAACATCTCAACAGCCCAACACTGTGGCATTTAATTACAGAAAGGGGAAATATGCAAAAATGAGGTGGTTAGTTAAACAGAAATTAAAAGGTACAGTGACTAGAGTGAAATCCCTGAAAGCTGCATGGACACTTTTCAAAGACACCGTAATATAGGCCCAACTTAAATGTATACCCCAAATTAAAAGAACTAAAAAAGAGCCACAGTGGCTTAACAACTATGTAAAAGAAGCAGTGAGAGGGGAAAAAAAGGCATCTTTTAAAAAGTGGAAGTCAAATCAAAGTGAGGTAAATAGAAAGGAGCATAAACACTGCCAAATTAAGTGTAAAAATGTAATAAAAGTCAAAAAGGAGTTTGAAGAACAGCTAGCCAAAAACTCAAAAGGTAATAACAAAATGTTTTTTAAGTACATCAGAAGCAGGAAGCCTGCTAAACAACCAATGGGGACCCTGGACAATCGAAATACAAAAGGGACACTTAAAGATGATAAAGTCATTGCGGAGAAACTAAATGAATTCTTTGCTTCAGTCTTCACAGCTGAGGATGTTAGGGAGACTTCCAAACCTGAACCGTCCTTTGTAGGTGACAAATCTGAGGAACTGTCACAGATTGAAGTGTCACTAGAGGAGATTTTGGAATTAATTGATAAACCTAACAGTAGCAAGTCACCGGGACCAGATGGCATTCACCCAAGAGATGTGAAAGAACTCAAATGTGAAATTGCGGAACTATTAACTATGGTTTGTAACCTGTCCTTTAAATCAACTTCTGTACCCAATGACCGGAAGATAGCTAATGTAACGCCAATATTTAAAAAGGACTCTAGAGGTGATCCCGGCAATTACAGACTGTGAAGTCTAACATCAGTACCGGGCAAATTAGTTGAAACAATAGTAAAGAATAAAATTGTCAGACACATAGAAGAACATAAATTGTTGGGCAAAAGTCAACGTGGTTTCTGTAGAGGGAAATCATGTCTCACTAATTTATTAGAGTTCTTTGAAGGGGTCAACAAACATGTGGACAAGGGGGATCCAGTGGACATAGTGTACTTGGATTTCCAGAAAGCCTTTGACAAGGTCCCTCACCAAAGGCTCTTATGTAAATTAAGTTGTCATGGAATAAGAGGGAAGATCCTTTCATGGATTGAGAACTGGTTAAAAGACAGGGAACAAAGGGTAGGAATAAATGGTAAATTTTCAGAATGGAGAGGGATAACTAGTTCCCCAAGGGTCGGTCCTAGGACCAAACCGATTCAACTTATTCATAAATGATCTAGAGAAAGGGATAAACAGCGAGGTGGCAAAGTTTGCAGACAATATTAAACTGCTCAAGATCATTAAGACCAAAGCAGACTGTGAAGAACTTCAAAAAGATCTCACAAAACTAAGTGATTGGGCAACAAAATGGCAAATGAAATTTAATGTGGATAAATGTAAAGTAGTGCACATTGGAAAAAATAACCCCAACTATACATACAATATGATGGGGGCTAATTTAGCTACAACTAATCAGGAAAAAGATCTTGGAGTCATCGTGGATAGTTCTCTGAAGACGTCCATGCAGTGTGCAGCGGCAGTCAAAAAAGCAAACAGAATGTTAGGAATCATTAAAAAAGGGATAGAGAATAAGACGGAGAATATCTTATTGCCCTTATATAAATCCATAGTACGCCCACATCTTGAATACTGCATACAGATGTGGTCTCCTCATCTCAAAAAAAGATATACTGGCATTAGAAAAGGTTCAGAGAAGGGCAACTAAAATGATTAGGGGTTTGGAACAGGTCCCATATGAGGAGAGATTAAAGAGGCTAGGACTTTTCAGCTTGGAAAAGAGGAGACTAAGGGGGGATATGATAGAGGTATATAAAATCATGAGTGGTGTGGAGAAAGTGAATAAGGAAAATGTATTTACTTGTTCCCATAATATAAGAACTAGGGGCCACCAAATGAAATTAATGGGCAGCAGGTTTAAAACAAATAAAAGGAGGTGGTTCTTTTCACAGCACACAGTCAACCTGTGGAACTCCTTGCCTGAGGAGGTTTTGAAGGCTAGGACTATAACAGGGTTTAAAAGAGAACTAGATAAATTCATGGAGGTTAAGTCCATTAATGGCTGTTAGCCAGGATGGGTAAGGAATGGTGTTCTTACCCTCTGTTTGTCAGAGGGTGGAGATGAATGGCAGGAGAGAGATCACTTGATCATTACCTGTTAGGTTCACTCCCTCTGGGGCACCTGGCATTGGCCACTGTCGGTAGACAGGATACTGGGCTGGATGGATCTTTGGTCTGATCCATTATGGCCATTCTTTTGTTCTTATGTGCTCTAACCATGCAATCATGCTGCCTTCCCTTAGAAAGAGGACAATGGGTTACCATATTCTCATGGTCTCTGAAAAGGATACTCTCGGGGCCTGTTGTGGGAGATCTAGCTTTGATTTCCAACCCCACATCCTAGATTGTGGAGAAGGAGGGGTCTGATGGGACAAAGAACATCTCATTTCATTCAATAGCAACCTTCTAGTCAATTAAGGAGAGTTATAAACAGGTTCCTAGGGAAACTGAACCTCTCTAGTCTTTCTCAGTAAGACATAGGGTTTGATTCAAAGCCTAGTGAAGCCAATGAGAGTATTTCCATTGACATCATGGGCTTTGGATGAGGTCCAGAGTCCTCAAGGCATATGGTAAGTGGTATTTAAGAAAGGGAAGACATGGAAATATCCTCAGGGAAATTACAGGGTGAAGTGGAAATCTCAGAGAAGGGAAAAGGACACCAGTAAGGTTATTAGGCTGTTAGGTCAGTTTATCTTGACATTGGAAGGTGTCATTTTTGGGAATGCAGAGATGTGCTGTGTTTTGTTATCAATCCAAACTCCTTTCCAAAATGTAACTAAAATGCTGATCTTCAGCTCTGTGTCCGAGTCATTCTAAACAACTGGTGCGTGCCTGCCATCTCATATTCATGCATCCCTTTCTCAAAAAACCAAAATGCCTGTATTTTGTTACATTTTGGGGATCTACAGTACTTCAGTTCTAGAAATAAATACATAAATGGAGCCCAGAAACTGAGAACTTGCAGATGGGAAACCACTGTTGAGGTACAGGAAGGCTGTTTTTTTTTTTTTTTTTTTTTTTGCCTTGAACCTCTTGATAATATTGCTATTTTCTCTGGGTTCCCTTATTGTATCATAGTCGAGAAATACAGTATGATATTTTGCTATCCTTCTCCCCATGTCTCCTTTTGCTCCCCTTCCTTCCCATGCCATGTTGTGGAGGGAAGGTGCACGTGGTCCAGAATCCACTGATACTCGAAACTAAAAGGGGGCTGACATGGAGATATTAACCTGGCATTCATAGTTTTGCCTGTCAGGCAATGAATGGAGGAGAGAGACAAAACTAGAAGAAAACCAGCTATTCCAATTGTTTCTTACAAGATGTGGGATTTGTGTTTTATTTTGTTGTTTTTTTTCCTCTTTAGATCTGGTCCCTGAATTTGATCAGCTTGATAAAGCAAACCCAAACTGTGTGGTAATTGGAGATGCAGCAGACAATTTCTCCTACAAAAATCTCAATGAAGCGTTCAGAGTTCTGATTGGACTGGAGAATCCTATTCTCATATCTCTGGGAAGAGGGTGAGTTAAGCACTGTTAGTTAGTACACCTCGGGCTGTATATTTTGCTAGCGTTCCCAGTCTGTTTGTACATACCTGTCGCCAGACCTCATGAATCCCATTGCTCTCTTCTGCTGACTCAGTGACTGAGATTTTCAAAGCCAACTGGGGGACGTAGCCACACAATTCACATGTGTATGGGACCAGGACATAGATGGTCTGGCCTAGAGGTGACAGCTGGACTGGGGCTGCATGTTAGGGATGGTAGTTGTTGAGTAGAAGTTGGAGGAATCACAAGAGCCAAGTTCAGTAAGCAAGAGTCAGGATCAGAGACTGGAGGTTAGACATAGTACCAGGCTGGAGTCAGGAGGCAAGGGTCAGAGTCAGGCTGGGATTGGAGACCAGAGATCAGGAGACAAGGGAAAGTCTGCAGTCGCAGCAGGCCAAAATCTATGTGGTTGCCCAGGCAACTGCTTGGGGCATTCCCTAGGGTTAAATATGGCACTTGGCCAATCAGAGGGCCATATGGTACCATCACTTTGGCTCCCTTGGGTAGTATTTCCTGTGGCACCTACTCTACACCATACTCCCTGGTGGCACAGTGGGAACATCCGCTATCCTAGGCTCTGCAGATCCAGGTTCTAGTCCATGGACCTGTACATTAATCCCCTTCTTTGGGGCGACAGGTCCGGTTTATCCAGATGATCTTGATGAAACTTTTTTTACCAGGTCAGGGGCAAGGCCATGGGCAGCAAGTTCCAAGGAGCTTTCTTCAGGACCATAGCCCTCCCAATTGATTAGGTAATACCAGTCTCCCCCTGTGCAGTAGAGAGTCAAGGATAGCGTGGACTATATGTTCCTCATGCCCTTGGACCAAGTCTGGCAGGGGCAGCTGCTGGGAGCGATTGCAAAAGAGGTCCTCTCTGTAAGGCTTCAGGAGGGATATATCGAAAACAGGATGTACCTTAAGGTATTGAGGGAGCTGTAATTTGAAGGTGAAGGGGTTGATTTGCTGACAGATATGGAAAAGTCTGAGGAATTGGTAGTCTAGCTCAGTGGTACTCAAACTGTGGGTCAGGACCCCAAAGTGGGTAATGACCCCCTTTGAATGGGGTCACCAGGGCTGGCTTAGACTTGCTGGGGCCTTGGGCTGAAGCCTGAGCCCCACTGCCCAGGGCTGAAGCCAAAGCCCAAGGGCTTCAGCCCTGGGCGGCAGGGCTCAGGTTGCAGGCACCCTACCTGGGCTGAAGCCTTGAGCGTCAGCTTTGGCCCCCCTGCCCAGAGCAGTGGCACTTGGGCTTTGGACCCCCTACCCAGGGCATTGGGGCTTGGGCGGGCTCAGACTTTGGTCCCCCCTCCTGGGGTCATGAAGTAATTTTTGTTGTCAGAAGGGGGTCACGGTGCAATGAAGTTTGAGAACCCCCGGTCTAGCTTGTGGGATGGCCTGTTTGAACAGAGGTGTTTTGCTACAAGCCAGGCCTTTTGATCCACCATGAGAGCTGGGCCTTCCTGGCATCAATGATAAGGCGGTCTGTAAGCTCCTCATGCATATGAAGCCATTACAGACTAATAATGGGGAGGATCAGATAGCTCAGAAGGCTGGTAACGAGGTTCCTTATGTCTGAGTGAACAGCGAGCCAACTTTTCACTTCCAGGTTCAAATCCTGCCCAGATCAGTAGTGAGTTGATGCTATGTTAGGCTAATTGCTGTTCAGTGGTCTGTGTGAAATAAGTTGGCCATCACAGGCCAAGTTCTACTTTCAAATGATATCCGTGAAAACTAACTAGAGCTGCAGCATTCCTAAAGAATGGCTTCGATGCTGGGGCTCCACCATGTGTTATGAGACCCATGTAAATGAGAAGTTGGTTTCAGTACAGTAGCTTGAAAGTCATTGGCTGTTAGAGGTTGGAGGCTAAACGGTATTTGCCTATTATTATAGATTGACTCTTCAGTAATGCTCTTGGTGTAAAGGAGGCTCATTGGTATGGCACAGGTTCCACAGCATGGCAAGTGTTCGCTATAAGCACAGCTTTCAGCTTATCCTGAAGGAGCTATTCTCAGAGGCCCAGTTCCAGCCAATCACTGGAGCCCATATTTAAAGTTTAGCATAGGTTTAAGTTGCTGTGCTGTAACAGAGTAAGAAAGATCAACATGGACTCCACTAAGGGAACTAAAGATCTTAGAGTCGAAGAGAACACTTGGAAGGAATCATGATGAGTCTTGCCTTTTACGTAGGAAGTGATGTATGGCACCTCAACAATGAACAGCAGTATAGCAATATAAGTATAATTAAAGACTATTACCAAGATAATTCAAAAAATTATTTCTGACTCAACTGTGTGCTTGTGATGGGTATAGCACCAACAGCACAGGGGGCGCAGGACAGGCTAAGCATGGAAAGTGTCCTTGAGGGACCAATTCTAGGAATAAGGTTAGTTTAGTCTTCATATCCCTTTAATCCTTGGCTTCTCTCCAGAATGTGCAAAATAGTGTCAGCAAAATTAGGGCTTAAAAATCTTGATGATGATACCTCATTTTGTCATGGGGGGTTGATAGGCCTTTTGTTGGCCAAGTAGTGATGATGATGGGTGATCACTCGTTACCAAGTATGATCATCTTCTATGGGAGTTATGGGTCCTCAGGTGGCTAATAAGGCCAATCCTTGAACCACAAGCTCTATTACAAAGAGGGTAGATGTTTTCAGGCTCAGCAGGAGGTTGTTGACCATGACTGGAGAACAGTCTCTCCTTCCTCCTGCACCTCTTGTCCTCTCTGGCTTGGCCAAGTAGTAGCATTCAACTAACAGGTGCTATTTTTAGTACTGTCCTGGTGTTATGACTGATACTGATTCACAAACAAAGATTTTATATATATGCACTCCTTCAGAGTGTGGGACAGTTTCAGGGCCTATGCAAATTTGGGACACAAACAGACATACATTAATGTTGCAAAAGCTATATAAAGGTGGACATATATTCTGAATCAACTGATGGAGATGAAAAGTCCAGTGGCCAGAGCTGTCCCTTGGGTAGGACGAATTGGGGCGACCGCTCTGGGCCCTGCGCTTTGTGGGGCCCCGCGGGCTGGTGTGATTGGCTGGCACGGTCAGTCCCGGAAGAGACGAATCCGTCACTTCCACCCCGGGCTCTGCACCCCACCAGGGACGGCCCTGCCAGTGGCACATTCCTGCAAAGAAAACAGCGTGTTTAAAAGGTTTCAGAGTAGCAGCCATGTTAGTCTGTATCCGCAAAAAGAACAGGAGTACTTGTGGCACCTTAGAGAGCTCTGTATGTGTGTATATATATCTCCTCAATATTTATTCCACTCTATATGCATCCGAAGAAGTGGGCTGTAGTCCACGAAAGCTTATGCTCTAATAAATTTGTTAGTCTCTAAGGTGCCACAAGTACTCCTGTTCTTTTAGTGTGTTTAAAAGTTAGTTAACTGGAAGCTAAGCTGAAGACTGTAAGGCATGGGGGAGAAAACACTTCTCTAACAGAATGGCTGTAAAATCTGACTGAATTGGTATCCGAAGAGATTAGTAATGTGCACACTGCAAATTACCAGTGCACCCTTGGGTTCTGAGCAGTTTGAGCACCCTGCTATAAATTATGTGATTGATTCCAATTCTTATGCTAATCTTACACGTGTTATGCACCTGTGTAACTCTATTGATGAAGTTACTCCCAGTTTACACCCGCATGATACAGAAATCACCCTCATTGTCTGTGTGCTTAAAATTGAAAGAGAACTAGGTGGCAACATTCAGTGTTAAGATAATTCAACCAATATAGTAACAGTGGGAGAGCCTCAGACCTGTTACAGTTTACACAAGCTGAGGATAGAGCCCAGGCCTGCTCCAAATGAAATCAGTGGCAGTTTTGCTATTGGTTTTAATGGGACAGAGAACTGTCCTAGAAGAGGAGATAAATGTTACATTGTGATTTAATTGTCACGAAAAAGATCATGAAATTGTATTTTGACTTTCCCACTTTTTAAAAGCTGCTATATTTAATACTGTCAAAATTTGAACATGAACTACATATGACTTTATCTTGAAAATAACAAAGTTCCAGACCCTGCAGAGTAGGAAAAAAAAATCCAAAATGCACTTCATGATCCAAGAAAACAAATCAAATGACCACACTTAAAAAAGAATTAGCTCACAAGTTATTTTTAAAAGCCTTTACTTGTTTTTACATTGCACGTGATTTAATTTTTCTTTTTTTACAGGACAGGCAAATTGCATGCCATCGTGACTAAGTATGAGCTGCCAGCATTTATACCAAGACAAAGCAAATAACAGTGTTTAATTTTGCCCTAAGCGTGGTCAAGTTACCCCAAAGCTTTTAAGATTATTTAGTACATTTATATTTTCTTATTACAATGGTAATTCGTATTAGCACCGATCTTTAAAGTTTTCCGGATCAGGCTGCAGACAGGTCCCTATATGACTGAAAAAAATGTATGATGAGCAGTCAGATAAGATTTTATGCTTTATCCTGCCATTTTCGATTATTCAGCATAGCCTCTCTTTAAAATGGCCACTTGACCTTTGCTAGAACAGCCATTAACCTTCTATAGTCTAGCGTAAACAGCTTAATTTTCTGACAGTGGCATGACAGAAGAAATTACAAAGCCAATTCCCACTCTCAGTCCAAAACAGATGCTAAATGTAAATCACTCCATTTTCAGGAAGAGGGCATTCTGCTTCAGTGATTCTGACACTCTCTTGCTTTCTAGAGAATGAACTAAAACTTTAGAAGAAATCAGTTGAGTTGCTTCAAGGTGTTCTGTTTTTTTTTAATTACTCTAATATTCCATACGTGAATAGTAAGGGCAGTTTGTTGATGCTATTTACATGGCACTTTAGATCGCTGACCCTATTCTTGACATCATTTGTGCCACTCTCTCTCATACAATCTCTGTTTTCAGGGTCCGGAAACCCATCTAGCAGGCTATCTAGCTCAGCAATTTCTATAACACCCCTGTCTGCAGTGTCCATGTCCTTGGTCATAAAAAATAGGCTCCAGATGAAATTTGAGCTCACAAAATTTGAATATTGGATATTTTTAAAAAAGAATCTTTAGTAAAAAAAAAATTGGTCAGCCTGTTTTTAATTTAAGGCAACACAAATAAATAAATACACATGGGATTCAAAGGCTTTATCACTTTCATGTTGCAGAACTATAACATAGGGGGATTCCATTTTATATTTGGAAGGACAGTGTTATTTGCAATCAGCTGGTTATTTGATGTACAAAAGTGATGACATTGCTAGTTCTCAATTTTTTTCTTTATCTTTCTGGTTATTCTTCTAAGTGAAAAGTTGTAGGGATTTTTCACCCATATTGAAGAATCCACAGAGAAAATGTGTCAAGGGGTATCAACACAATGGATTTAGCTGCTCCTGGGCAGCCATGAAGCTGTACTCCAACAGGTCAATAATCCACAAACTAAGATTTTTCCATTTCCATTATGGTCTATTGAGCCCTTGAGATAAGAAGTTGTCACTACAGCTTTTGGGGCCAAGAATGAACATTTAAAAAAAAAAAAATCTATGTTGCACAACAGACAAGAATAGCTCCTTCAGGGCCACTGGTATTTATCTCTATTTTGGTTTAGCATTAATAACCTGCTCTTTAAAAACGCAAAAAGAACTATGACTAAATCAGCTTTTTGAAAAGCTTCACCTCCCCAGCCTGAATAAAACAAGTTGCCAAATGTAGCCCAAAGTATTATTCCTAGCTGCTGGAACAGACGGTGCTCCCCCTGTCCCAAAACACAGTCAACACGCACAGTGGAAGGGTGTGTGCGTGGGCATGGCCTTATTAAAAAAGATATCTCAGTATAACACTTAGGCAGGCACCAAGATTTTCAGAGCCACTGGTGATTTTGGGTGCTCAGCTTGAGGCAGCTGATTCAGAGGATAGGTGCTCTGCAATTTTTGAAAATTAGGTCCCTTTAAAACCTCTCAAGTTGGGTACCCAAAACAACTTTGATGACCTTGGCCATAAATGCCAGTGTAAGCCTTCTCTCCAGATTGCTTCTCGACTTCCATCTTAGAACTTCTCAGCTTCAACCCTTTATTCACAGGACCACTCAAGAGAAAAATCCACACACGCTTCCCTTCTATCCATGGTGGAGTTAACAGACTACACCTGCTGCAGTGAATCAGCAAGATTCCCCATTAGCATCTCCCTGCAATATTCATTTAAACTTTGCAGGAAACACACGGAAAAAGTGTATGTGTTTGTACCGTGACTACCACTATCGGGCTCTGAATCTGTTTAGGCCATTGCCTGCTACCACAATATAAATAATAACAACAAACTAATGGTTTAAGATTTGTTAACAGATACATAAAAATTTAGTCATTAATATATTATGCAATCTTTCTCCATGTATTGTTTGTGTGTAAGTGGTATATCCTGTGCCTTGTACAGTATAGTCCCAATACTGTGCAGCACTTGCCAAAGTTAATGGCAAAACTGATTGATTTCATTGAGAGGAGGTGTAGACCCTATGTCTTAAAAACTGTAGCCAGATAGAACCAGAGAATTCTGTTGGACCTGATATAAGCAGCTGCAACTCCATTGAATTCAATGCTAATAATTGGCAGTTCATCTGTCCATAAAGAGATTAAGTTCTAAGAAAAACAAGTCAAGAAAAGAGAGGCGCTCTTAAACTGGTTGTGTTATTTTGAACCAAGAGCCCCCTTGGCCAGGTTACCCCGAACTAATGTCCCTGTTTTCTTCATGTGAGAACAGTGGGTTAGCGATTAGCAATTAGGGAGTAGTAACGCAGCTGTCATCCTTTTGTGAGAAACACTAATATATAGCAGTGGTAATCACTTTAAGTAGAAGCACTGGGCCAAATTCAACCCTGGCATAGGATGGTTGAACTTCATTGGAGTCAATGGAATTGTGTGACATGTGCAGATCTGAATTTGATCTTGGGATCTGGTTAGGTTTCCCCATTAGCAGTGCACCACATTGAGTAGCGGACAGACTGTGTAGTACAATTCAATGTAAATTAAGAATTCCTAATTACTTACCTTCTACTCCCAGCCATACACACATTCGTATAGGCACAGAATTAATAGAATATAGTTTATGTTCAATTGCCAACATCTTTATCACTTCAATTTCCAGGCGCTATTATAAAGAAACCGATGGTCTGAAACTTGATGTTGGAGTGTATATGAAGGCATTAGAGGTATTTTATAGCTTGCATTATGTTTACCTGCTCTGTGCACCTTGCTCAAAGTAACAGATTGCACATATTTCTATCTTCTGTAATTCTTTTTGCTCAGTTTGGGAGAGGAAATGACTATAAATTAACTGCATTGCTGTGCATGTGAATGGGTGAACTCATTCTGCTTGGCTCTGACACCATCCTTATATTATATAGTCAGAAGTTTTATCTTGAACTTTAATATTATTGGGCTCCTGTATGGGAAGGAGAGACAGTGGAAAAAGGAGTCAGAGAGGAAAAATACAATGAAAAAATGCAGTGAAGAATGGGGCAGAGAGAATTACTGTTACAGAGGCTAGATATCCCAACCAGGATTGGTGCCCCTCTCTGAAAATATCCACACCCCTTAGTCATATATGGAGATATACCTAGCTCATAGAGCTGAAAGGGACCCTGAAAGGTCCAGCCCCCTGCCTTCATTAGCAGGACCAAGTACTGATTTTTGTCCTCGATCTCTAAGTGGCCCCCTTAAGGATTGAACTCACAACCCTGGGTTTAGTAGGCCAATGCTCAAACCACTGAGCTATCCCTTCCCCACAGATATATGTGACATAGTTATACCGACCTTAACTCCCTATGTAGACAGCGCTGCTCTCCCACCAATATAGCTATTGCCTCTCACTGAGATGGAATTATTAAGATGACAGGAGAGCTCTCTTCCGTTGGTTTAGAGCGTCTTCACCAGAAGTGCTACAGCGGCACTGATGCAAGTTTGTAGAGTAGACCTGCCCTGAGGCTCAGAGGGGGATTAAAAATAAATTCAGAGCAACTACGGAGAAAGGAGCAAAGTGGGAGGGACGGGGAGCTTTCTAATGGAAAAATAAAGAGCATATGTGAATGCAGTGAACTCATTTTTGCCAATGTAGCTTTTGGGGAGGGTAGCCTGCCCATAATAAACAGTGCAGGCTTCCTGTTAGCTAGGAATGCCTTATTTATTACAACATGGGTATATAATTACAGCTAAATAAGGCTTTCAACCTTAAAAATGGGCTATATGATTTACAAAACCTCCATATCCTTAAAATTCACCCACAATTCCTGAACACAAGTTTGTCAGCAAAGCACATCATTGCTGTAAAAATGAATTTTTGTGACTCCAGTGTGAGCAAGATTAGAATTAGAAGACTACTTTCATGTTGGAAAATGTGCCCAATTCTTAATTCTAGACATTTCAAGAGGGTTTTTGCCCCTAACAGAGAACAATCAACACTCCTATTATCCGAATCCTCTGTTAGTTACCTTCATCTACTAATCCATATGTTATTGAAAGGAATCAGTCAGTAATCACATACTCTTTCATACAATCTACAGAGAATGTGAAGTTGAACAAATCCTTTTCTAATCTATACAATATTATTTCTGTCCTTTTTCTTAGTATGCTTGTGATGTTCAAGCCGAGGTGGTGGGAAAGCCGGCAAAAATGTTTTTCCAATCAGCCTTGGCAGAAATGGAAGTTGAGCCACAACAGGTAAGATTTCTTGTGCAACATTCACTAGATGTGCTGCGTAGTTATTGTCACCTGAATAAAAAAATGTATTTGTGGGGCACCATCTGGCAATCTTTTCTCAGTCAAAACTTTCATTAAAACCAATGAAAGGATTGATGGTTTGTGGACTTCAGGATTGGGCCCACACTGGCAAATGAAAAGTGCTTTGTTCAGTGGCCATTCTAAAATGTTACATTATATTTACATTATACATATATTTATTCCCATGAAGTCTTTAAAAAGATCTAACCAAGAATCTTTAAAATAACCATGTAAAGAAAAAATTTCTGTCCCAACCCACAAATCTAATTAGACAGAAGAGTCTGACCTCATCTACTAGTGCAAATGTAGTATAAATACCTGAGTGCGGTGACCTGCTGTATTTCTTCTCCGCTGCATGTTCTTCTCAATCACTTAGTAGGGGTACTGTAATGCAGGAAATTCACTCCTGAAATATGCAACATCATTTTTCCATATTTTCTCCTCTTCCTCTTGTGATCCTTTGTGCCCTTCCATTACTTCCCTCTTCCTATCACTCTGTATCGTGTCCTGTACCATACACCTTTCCTCTCCTCTCCCTTTTCAATTGTTCTGTCCTTCCTTTCTTACCACCTTCCTCTGGTTCTGCCCTTTTACCACACCCTCTTTTTCTCCTCTCCACCATCTTGGAGTATTTCAGGAGGAAGGACTATTACTTAAGTTAAAGGAAACAACAACACAAAAAAGAACAAAAATAGAGTCTCCACAAGAGACTTTCTTCAATTTGTCCACATCTTTCCTAAAGTATGGTGCCTAGAATTAACATAAGAACGGCCATACCGGGTCAGACCAAGGTCCATCTAGCCCAGTATCCTGTCTTCCGACAGTGGCCAATGCTAGGTGTCCCAGAGGGAATGAACAGAACAGGTAATCATCAAGTGATCCATCCCATCACCCATCCATACACCTCAGAATAATATTAGCCTTTTTTGCAACTGTATCACACTGTTGACTCATATTCCATTTGTGATCCACTATAACCCACAGATCCTTTTCAGCAGTACTACCACCTACCCAGTTATTCCCCATTTTGTAGTTGTGCATTTGATTTTTCCTTCCTAACTGAAGTATTTTACACTTACCTTTTATTGAATTTCATCATGTTGAATTCAGACCAACTCTCCAATTTGTCAAGGTCATTTTTAATTCTAATCCTGTCCTTCAGAGTGCTTGGAATCTCTCTGACCTTGGTAGCATTTGCAAATTTTATAAGCATACTCTTCACACCACTATCTGAGTCATTAATGAGAATATTGAATAGTACTAGAACCAGGCCTGACCCCTGCAGTACCCCACCAGATACACCCTCCCAGTTTGACATCAAACCATTGATAATTACTCTTTCAGGATGGTCTTTCATCCAGAAGTCCACCCATTTTATAATAATTTCATCTAGACCACATTTCCTTAATATGCTTATGAGAATGTCATGTGGGACTATGTCAAAAGCCTTACTAAAATCAAGATATAGCACATCTACTACTTCCACCCTATCCACTAGGCCAGTAATCCAGTCAAAGAAGGAAGTTAGATTGGTTTGGCATGATTTCTTCTTGACAAATCCATGCTGGCTATTAATCCTATTATCCTGTAGGTTCTTAGAAATTGATAGTTTAATAATTTTGTTCCAGTATCTTTTTAGATATAGAAGTTAAGCTGACTGGTCTATAATTTCTGGGGTCCCCTTTGTTCCCCCTTTTAAAGATAGATGTTATGTTTGCCCTCATAAAGTTATCTGGGACATCCCCTGTCCTCTATGAGTCCTCTAAGATAATTGCTAATTTTCTGAGATTGCTTCAGCTAGTTCCTTATGTACCCTAGGATGAATTTCATCAGACCACGCCAACTTGAATATATTCAATTTACCTAAATATTTTTTAACCTGTGCTTTCTCTATTTTGGCTTGTGTTTCTTCCCCTGTGTTGTTGTCATTAATTGTGTTGACAATCTGGTCACTATTAGCCTTTTTAGTGAAGACTGAAGCAAAATAGGCATTAAACACTTAGCCTTCTTGATGTCATGGTTAGCCCTCTTTTTCTGCTAAGTAGAGGAGCTACACTTTCCTTCGTCTTTTTCATGCTCCTAATGTATTTCAAGAACCAGTTCTTATTGCCTTTCATTGTGCCTTGCTAGGTATAACTCATTTTTTGCCTTAGCCTTATAATGTATAATGCAACACCTCCTCTTTTTTTTTTTTTTTAATCCTTCCCATCCTTCCTGAATAAGCTATACCCCTCTGTACCAGTATTCCAGTTATGAGACTTATCCCACCCTGATGCCAATTAAGTCATAATTTAGTTTATGGACTAATACTTCCAATTCTCCCTCATACTTCTTGCCTTTGTGTATAGACATTTAAAATGTTGAGCAGATTTCCCCACCGATTTACCTCTTGTTGCTCCCATGACCCTATTGTAATCTTCCACATTTTCCCCCTCTAACCCTCTGTTAAGTTTGCCTCTTATTATACTTACCTGTAGGCTTTTGTCACCTGCCCCCTTTGAACCTAGTTTAAAGCCCTTCTCACTAGGTTGGTGAGTTGGTGGGCAAAGATGCTTTCCCTCTTCTTGGTCAGGTTGACCCCATCTCTTCCCAGCAGAGCATCTTCCCGGAACAGCATCCCATGGTCGAGGAAGCGGAAGCCCTCCCATCGACACTATTTGCGCAGCCATGCATTCATCTCCAGCATGTGTGTGTCCCTGTCAGGCCCTTGCCTGGAGAAACTGGAGAAAAGCCTGTTGAGAATCTTTGGTTAAGTTTAGAAGCGAGAGCAACAAGGATGATGTCGTGGTGGGCATGTGCTATAGACCACCGGACCAGGAGGATGAGGTAGATGAGGCTCTCTTCGGACAATTAACTGAAGTTTCCAGAGCACAGGCCCTGAATCTAATGGGGGACTTCAATCACCCTGACATCTGCTGGGAGAGCAATACAGCAGTACACAGACAATCCAGGAAGTTTTTGGAGTGTTGGGGACAACTTCCTGGTACAACTACTAGAGGAACCAACCAGGGGCTGTTCTCCTCTTGACCTGCTGCTTACAAACAGAGAAGAATTGGTAGGGGAAGTAGAAGTGAGTGGCAACCTGGGCAGCAGTGACCATGAGATAGTTGAGTTCAGGAACCTCACAAAAGGAAGAAAGGAGAGTAGCAAAATACGGACCCTGGACGTTGACTCCCTTAGGGAACTGATGGGCAGGATCTCCTGGGAGGCTAATATGAGGGGGAAAGGAGTCCAGGAAAGCTGGTTGTATTTTAAAGAAGCCTTATTGAGGGTGCAGGAACAAACCATCCTGATGTGCAGAAAGAATAGCAAATATGGCAGGCAACCAGCTTGGCTTAACAGTGAAATCTTCGGTTAGCTTAAACACAAAAAGAGAGCTTACAAGAAGTGGAAACTTGGTCAGATGACTAGAGAGGAGTATAAAAATATTGCTTGAGCATGCAGGGATGTAATCAAGAAGGCCAAAACACAACTGGAATTGCAGCTAGCAAGGGATGTGAAGGGTAACAAGAAGGGTTTCTACAAGGTTGTTAGCAACAAGAAAAAGGTCAGGGAAAGTGTGGGACCCTTAATGAATGGAGGTGGTAACCTAGTGACAGATGAGGTGGAAAAAGCTGAAGTACTCAATGCTTTTTTTTGCCTCTGTCTTCACAGACAAGCTCAGCTCCCACACTGCTGTTCTGGGCAACACAGTATGGGGAGGAGGTGAGCAGCTCTCAATGGTGAAAGAACAGGTTAAGGATTATTTAGAAAAGCTGGACATGCACAAGTCCATGGCTCCAGATCTAATGCATCCGAGGGTGCTGAGTGAATTGGCTGATGTGATTGCAGAGCCATTGGCCATTATCTTTGAAAACTCGTGGTGATTGGGGGAGGTCCCAGACAATTGGAAAAAGGCAAAGATAGTGCCCATCTTTAAAAAAGGGAAGAAGGAGAACCCGGGGAATTACAGACTGGTCAGCCTCACCTCAGTCCCTGGAAAAATCATGGAGCACGTCCTCGAGGAAACCATTTTGAAGCACTTGGAGGAGAGGAAGGTGATCAGGAACAGTCAACATGGATTCACCAAGGGAAAGTTCTGCCTGATCAACCTGATTGCCTTCTATGATGAGATAACTGGCTCTGTGGATATAGGGAAAGCAGTGGACGTGATATATCTTGACTTTAGCAAAGCTTTTGATATGGTCTCCCCATAGTATTCTTGCCAGCAAGTTAAAAAAGTATGGACTGGATACTAAGGTGGATAGAAAGCTGACTAGATTGTCGGGCTCAACGGGTAGTGATCAACAGCTTAATGTCTAGTTGGCAGCCATATCAAGCAGAGTGCCCCAGGGGTCTGTCCTGGGGCCGGTTTTGTTCAACGTCTTTATTAATGATCTGGATGATGGGATAGATTGCACCCTCAGCAAGTTCGCGGATGACACTAAGCTGGGAGGAGAGGTAGACACACTGGAGGGTAGGGATAGGATGAGAAGCTGGATATGAGTCAGCAGTGTGCCCTTGTTGCCAAGAAGGCTAATGGCATATTGGGTTGCATTAGTAGGAGCATTGCCAGTAGATCGAGGGAAGTGATTATTCCCCTCTAATTGGGACTGGTCAGGCCACATCTGGAGTACTGCGTCCAGTTTTGGCCCCCCCACTACAGAAAGGATGTGGACAAATTGGAGAGAGTCCAGTGGAGGGCAACTAAAATGATTAGGGGCCTGGGGCACATGACTTATGAGGAGAGGCTGAGGGAATTGGGCTTATTTAGTCTGCAGAAGAGAAGAGTGAGGGGGGATTTGATAGCAGCCTTCAACTACCTGAAGGGGCATTCCAAAGAGGATGGAGCTTGGCTGGTCTCAGTGGTTGCAGATGACTGAACAAGGAGCAATGGTCTCAAGTTGCAGTGGGGGAGGTCTAGGTTGGATATTAGGAAAAACTATTTCACTAGGAGGGTGATGAAGCACTGGAATGGGTTACCTAGGGAGGTGGTGGAATCTCCATCCTTAGAGGTTTTTAAGGCCCGGCTTGACAAAGCCCTGGCTGGGATGATTTAGTTGGGGTTGGCCCTGCTTTGAGCAGGGGTTGGACTAGATGACCTCCCGAGGTCTCTTCCAACTCTAATCTTCTATGATTCAACTGGGAGGATGGACAAGAGTTCAGTTGGTGCCTGACCCCTTCGCCTTTTGTAGTCACTGCTGATCTGCTCAGGGTTGCCTGACAGGATCATTAGTGTCCGTGTGGCTGAGGAGCATAGGGTAGTGATCAGAGAGCCTTGGCAGCCTTTCCATAACGTCTCTGACATGGGCCCCAGGGCAGGCAACACATCTCCCTGGTCTCATGTCAGGTCAGCAGATGAATGCCTCCATGCCCCTCAGAAGAGAGTCACCGACCACCAGCACCCTATGCCGCCGCCTCTTGGGTGCAGTGGCCGGGAGCCTTCCACCTGTGGGGTAGGTAGCTCCTCCTAAGTCCCTGGGGTCTGCTCCTCAACTTCCTGTTGCCAGTACAGCATACTGGTTCGTCACCACAATAGACAGTGGATAGTCTCCTCCCTTTAAAACAGCCATTCCTCCTTTCTTCTCTGGTGCCGTTGTAGTCCTCTGTAGACAGGTAACAGCATCTGTCCCAGATGTTTACACATGCATCCTGTTGATGAGGTCTTCATGCTCCTGGATGCTACGCAGATGAAGCATCTCCTCCTGCAGCTCTCTTACCCGCTTCCTAAGGGAGACACCTCTCATATCAGGTGATTCCCTCTGCCTGGGTTTCATCAGTAGGGACATGCAGGCCACATTCCCAGCAAGTCAAGACCAGGGCCTGGGTAGACACCTCCACGGTGTATGTGTCTATATAGAATTTTTTATATATTCAATATATATATGTATGTGTTTTTATATATAAAAAGTGTGTGTGTGTATATTAAATAACTGAAATAAATTATATTCTAGGCAGAGCTGGTAGTGCCACCTATAGTTGCTTGACTGTTTTCACTGCAGAAAAGTAGTATGTATGCAGAAAAATAGATTGTACCATAATGCATACGCACAAGGGGGCCAAATCAAACTTGTTTGGGTAGTATTTATTCTGGCATTTCCTAACTTGACTTTGCAAGTATAAGACTGTATGTGTGTGTGTGTGTGTACACATATAAAAATACACTGTTCTTACAATACAATTGGTTCCTCAATGATCTGTTATGTTATATTTTTCTCTGTCTCCTAAATGTGCTGTAGGTCTATACCTATGACAGCAAAATAAGGAGCAGTTTAATTGCTTCTACCATTATAAAATACTCAGTAATAATTTATTCCATTTCTGAAATCCATTTAAATGTCAAATCAGCAGTACCACACAATCCTTAAATCATTTTAGATGAATTGTGTTTTATAAAACATATTACAATTTTCTATTACCTTTCTTTTAAAGAAAAAAATATTTTTTTTAAGTTTAAAAATTCTCAGGCTGCTTTAATCAATAATCACCAGTCATTTCCCTTGATGACTGCTTCTTACTGAGACCCTGACTTTGCCTTCTATTGCTGAGATATTTTCAACTTGCACTTGGAGTAGAAGGAACTCCCTAAAGTCCAGTTTTCATTGTAATCTTTCCTCAGTGGCGTAGAAATAACAGATTGATGGTATTACTTTAGTAGATTGAAAATTTAAATCTCTAAGAGGTAGCCAGAGCCTTCTTATGATTCAGTAGTATGACCAAGAATAACACATCTTAAGGGTTATTGAAATACGTAATTCAAATGTTTTAAGGCTGATGAAACTATGGATGATTTTGACAGCTTTACAGTAAAAGCTAAATAATGTTAAGGTTCTAGAAGTATTATATAATCACAAACAGTTCTGTCTGTAGCAAATTTTCTTTTTGTAATGGGAATTATGCAGGGCCGGCTCCAGGCACCAGCTGACCAAGCACGTGCTTGGGGCAGCACCTTGGGGCAGGGCGGCACTTGATTTTTTTTTTTTATTTTTTTTTTTATTTTTTTGGATTCGGCGGCGCGGCGCTCGGAGGGGATGCGGGGGCTTCGGGCGGCATGGTGCTTGGGGGGGGGGGGTGGGGTAGGTACTCGAGTGGGGGGGGCGGGTACGGCAGGGCGGCACTCTTCTTTTTTGCCTGAGGCGGCAAAAAAGTTAGAGCTGGCCCTGGAATTATGGCATGTCATACTAGAGTACATAAACTACAGGTAGTTAACAAATTCCTGATTCTGTTACATGCAAACCCGGGAATAGGGTCACTCCAGGAGTGGTAGAAGGTGTCTACTTCTGTATTTGTACTTTCTGTATTCATTTGGGGTGGGCTCGCCCTTCTGGGGGTTGGGAGAGATTTGTAATGGCACAAATAGGAGTTAGGCGCTCAACTTCCATTGAAAGATCAATTCAAATATAACTGCCCGTTGGGCATTTGGAAAACTGCCCCAATGTCTCAGCGTATTTATCTCTATCTTATCTACCTTATTGTACAATATCTTCCAGGTCAGAATTCACATTTGATGCCCTTTGCATGTTTGGTTGCTCAGCAAGTAGGTCCCAGATAAACACATTATTTTAAAATGAATTGGAATCTCAAAGCCTAGATGATTATCAGGCTGAGGGGAAAGAGGAGAAAAGTAAATACAAGAAGTTTCTCTTATAAAGGATTTTAATACATTAGTTAAGATTTTGCATATAGACTTCTATTGCTGTGTATCCCAGTCATATTTAACATGATTATGGCTATTAAGCCTGTAGAAAAAAATCTGCTTATGCAAAAATACTTTTTATTCTTGGAGGTTACACTGTATTAAAATTCTATTGAAGGTGGCATAGATATTTCAGTGGCATCTTATCCATTTACTTTCTCCATGCACTTCACTTCACTTCAAAGTACAGCATGTGAGCTTGGCTTAAGTGTATAAAAACACAAAGCTATTATTTTGTTTAGCATAGATGTTTTGGCTGTGTCATTCATCTTCTTAATCTATAATTTCTTCTCATTCAAAATTTGTGTGTGTGTGTGTGTGTGTGTGTGTTTAGTGCCAGGTTGGCAATCCTGGCTAAACTCCACTATTCACAGACCAGGTACAGCAAGAGAAAGTTTCCACATTCTGCCCTACCAGTGCTCCATAAGCCTTACTAGCATGGACTACTTTTGGGGGTGAGAAGATGGTTCAGTCCACATGTGTTCAGACTGCCAGTAAGATTGCCAGTTGTAGTGGTGATATCTGTGATATGGCCATATGTCCACTAGGGATTACTTTGTGGCTGCCAGATGTCATTGAGCACTGTTTTCTCATCACTACTGATTGAGATTGGATTTGAACCAGCATCCTAGAGGTAAAGGGCTATTTTAAAAATATATAATGACCAATCTCCCTGAGCCATGCATCACCCCCTTAAAGTGTAATTTTTAGAAAATATGCATTCTTTCACCAAATATATATGAGCCCTCTTTCATTGCTTGCATTTTAGAGGATGTAGAAAATATATATTACAACTCCTTCCAATTTTTGATGTATCAGGTTAATACGGTCATGGTTTTCTGACAGGCTTAGTACATTTTGTCTTTTTTGGTAAATTTTTAGTTTAATTTTAAAAAGAAATAACTTCCACATGCTCACTGAACAGACTAATCACCTGTGTTCCCTCTCTAAAATGTGATCATAAATGGGGATCTTTTAATTCTTGCTTTCAGTGGGTGTGTGACCTTTCAGTTCGTTCTCTCTCTCTCGCTCCATATTGCAGTCAGAGAGGAAGTTAAACCTAGGTTTGACAGGTAGAATTTTTTTATTTCCCTTGACAGTGCACCTCTTGACCTCTATCTTCTTGCCAATGATTTTTTAAAATCCTAAATGATTTGGGAATAATTGCTCCTCCTTTAGTGATTATTGCCCTTCACCGATAGTAAATCTATGAAATCCCCCGAGGTTGGAGTACAGTTTTGTATGCGTATGCCACAAGCTGGCCTGGATAGGCATCAGTGCTCATGTGCAGCTGCACTTTTTCTGAGCTGACTGTCTTGCATGAAAACTTGCCTATGTAGAATATAATACACCACTGGTGAGCAACCTTCTCAGCTACTCACAAGTGCTCAGATCCCTCAGAAACCCCCTTGGGACTGCCAGCTGATGTGCTGAGACTACCTCTGAGCCCATTTTCCCAGGCAGCTTGGGACTTCAGTGCCCTGCATGGTTTGAGCCTGCTACAAACACAGACCCAGGTCTGAACAACATCCCCCAAAAGTTGCAGGCTTAACTGAAAACAGCTTAAGCAGTGTTCCTGTCTCCAATACTCAGATGCCCAGCTCCCAATGGGGTCCAAACCCCAAATAAATCCATTTGACCCTGTATAAAGCTTATACAGGATAAACTCACAAATTGTTCGCACTCTATAACAGTGATAGAGAGATATGCACAGCTATTTCTCCCCCCCCCCCCACCCCGGTATTGATTGCAATGTAGAAGTTCAGGCTTGGGCAGGAATCCAGGCCCTAGGTCAAGGACCCTGTGAGGTGGGAGGGCCCCAGGGCTAGGGCTGCAGTGCAACTCTGAATGTCTATACTGCAATTAAACAGTCCCTTAGCCCGAGTCAGCCGGCATGAGCCAGCCCGGATGTCTAATTGCAGTGTAGACATGCCCTTACAGTCCCCCAAACCAAGGCCACATATGCCCCTGCTCTTGTGGAAGGCAGCTCTGCACTGAATCTGAGGATGGTCATGCTGGCAATAGAGTCCTGCTGCCATTAGGAGACAAGAAACTCATACATATTATCTCCCTGCAGCTTCCACTGACTCTCCATGGATTCTACCCCCTTTCTCTTTCCCATTCTGGGGTCAGGGAGTCACCAATAGCCATGGAGAGCTGCCTGAAGGGAGGGAGAGAAGTTTGTTGATGAGGGGGCTAATTTAGAAGATACTGAAGCTGATGCTTGTGGGTGAGAGATGACTGGCGGGAAAGCAAGAGGCTCTACTGCCCCCTTTCCCAATGCCTGTGGAACTGTGTGTGTGTGTGTGTGAGGGTTAATGGCCCCATTGTCAGCTGATAGCATTGTGGAGCTCCGGTGCTAGATCAGGAAGAAGGTGGCTATTTGGCTGCCTTGCTATTTCCCCAGCTGGCACTTCAGGGAGGAATCCCCCTTTGCTTCACATTGAAATATCAAGGGAGGCGCTGCCTCCTTCCTCACTCCAGTCCCCAGTGCTCCCTGATGTTGAGAAAGTGGAGAGGCTGCAGAAAATAGCCACAAAAATGGTGTGAGGGCTGGACAAAATGCCCATACAGTGAGAGACTTAAAAAGCTTGATCAGTTTAGCTTATCAAAAAGCTGATTGAGAGGTGCCTTAATCACAGTATACAAGTATCTTCATGGGCAGAAAACACTGGGTACTAGAGGGCTCACCTAGCCAAGAAAGGCATCACAAGAGCCAATCACTGGAAGCTGAAGCCAGACAAATTCAAATTAGAAATCAGGCACAAACTTTTAACTGTCACTTGTAGTGAAAGTGATTAAACCGTTGGAACAAACTACCAAGGGAAAGGGTGGATTCTTCATCTCTTAAAACTGATTGTCTTTCTAGAAGACATGCTTTTGTCAAACATAAGTTACTGGGCTCAATGCAGGAGTAAGTTGGTGAAACTTAATGGTGTGGGGTGTACATATAAGAGATTAGGTTAGTTGATCTGGTGGCCCCATCTGGCCTTAATCTCTTTGAAACAATGGAGCAGACACGGAATAGCACCATGGATGCTAGAAATTGAAAATTTTAATAGATATAAAGTATGGATGGAGGGCCAGATCATGTCATCCCTTCTGTCCTTAAATTCTGTGAATCTATGGAAATGGTTCATTCCCTCCCCAGCATCAGACCCAACGCACTATGGCAACCAAATTTTCTGTAACTTCAGTTTGAGAGTCTTCATTTGTGCTCTATATAAACAGCAGCAGGGAGGGCTGTGATAACAGCGTGACTGTATAGTGCAGAGGCTCTTAAATTTGGCCCTCATTATGGGTACACTTGATGCCCATGCTGCTATGTGGCTGCATTGTATATTAAAAAGATGTGTTTCAAGGAACAGGCTAGGAAAGAAGAGGTTTTAATGTTAGCTAGAAGTGGTAACTGGAATGATGCCTAAAATAGAAAGATCCTGTATATTATTTTCATAAAGCTGTTGCGCACCACACACACAAACTCACAAAAACAAGTCAGAATTCCCCCTAGAATATGGTTACTAGAGAAGCCAACCCCCATTTGTGGTGTACGTGACTCATTCCCATGACCTCTCTGACAAGGGCCTATTTATCAGCCCAAGTCAGATGGAAAAATGCTAGGCTGGCTTTCTATGCATGCTCAGTGGAGTCCCCTTGATACTATTCTTGGCAACACCATTGCCATCTAAGGCAATTCTGGTCCAGTTATAAATGTGCCTTTTAACCTACAAAGGCCCGTATGTGGAACACAAACCTGTAATGAGGGACACAAGAAAAAAATGTAGGGCAGAGCGTTTAAAATGTGAGATCAGTTTATATAGTATAAAAATAAATACTGTGTGTAACCCCAGTGTAACAAGTCTATATTTCTATTGTGCCAATGTTAGAATAATTGAGATAGCAAGTTTATGTGGAAGAGAAGTACATTTTTTTTTTCCTAAATGAGTACTCTTCCTAACAATGAGGTGGTGCGGTATAATTATTGTGGAAGCCTGGTAGCACTTTAGGTAAGGTTGCAAGTTAAGCAGCTAATGTAGCAAACTTGCAGCTAAGATAGCTTGGTCATGTAACTAGTTAATACATTTTCAAACACAACTGGCTCTGTCTATAGTAGGTGCACAGCCACGTTTGAAAACTGGTAGCTAAAACATGTTGTTTGACATGTTTTTGAACAAGACCTATTTTCCTAGTCTACCCTATAATGCACTTGGTAGCCCTATAATGTAAACTGCCTTTGTTTATCTTGGGTGCAATCCAGAATTCACTGAGAGATTTGGGTAATGAAAGAATGCTGAGTCATAATTTGGGGCTGAACTTTTCTGTGGTTGCTCAGATATTATTTTTTTCTTTTTGGGGTGAGGGGGAAGTTTGAGATAAAGCAGTCAGCCATTTTTAAATCCAAGGGAGGGGAAGGCAGGGTGACAGCAAAGACTTGAAATGTGTCACTTACGACTCTAGTGCCCAGTTTAGTTTGAAACAAATGGATTTTGATTTAACAAAGATATCACCATGTGAAAACTGTGTGTATTGAGCATGCACAGTACATATTTTCATTAAGCTTATAGGTGTGCACTTAGACACACATCCTCTAAACAGAGCACAGAGACTTTTCTCAGTTAAATTTTGCTTTGTAACCAACATACTCTAGTTTGCTTATACACCTCTACCCCGATATAACGCTGTCCTTGGCAGCCAAAAAATCTTACTGCGTTATAGGTGAAACCGCATTATATCGAACTTGCTTTGATCCACCGGAGTGTGCAGCCCCCCCTCCCCCCAGAGCACTGCTTTACCGCATTATATCCGAATTCCTGTTATATCGGGTCACGTTATATCGGGATAGAGGTGTATTTCATTTACATAGACAGTAACTGATTATGATGCGATCATTGCTACACACGTTGGGAAAATGCTATATATTTCTGAATAACATGACATTGGACTGCATTAGGATGCATGTCTTTCTAAATTTCCATATTTCCCATAATGTGATTTGACAATAAATGTTCCCAAGTTATTTTTCATAGATTTGCAAACAGTTTGATCAGCCTTTATAGTATAACTTCTAAGGAAATGTTTAAAACTTAATATTATCTTAACTGCCATTTCCATAACACAAAAATATGTTTGGTAGGAATGTAGGATTAACTTTATGAATTTCTACATTGTTTTTGTACTGTGCCTAATCATTTTTGACTCTTCTGATTTGATTTCAAATTGTGTGGATGGATACTGTTCAACTGTATAGCCAGCAAAGGTGCTGTGTGAATTATATTCAATGTAGGATGACTTTTAATCAATATGATGACAATATTATCTTGTTTAATTTGTATGATGGCAGTATTAAACATCAAATCAAGCAGTTTATTATGTCAAGAGAGATGAAGTATGGCAGAAATAAAATTCACTTGACACCAGTTTTGTCTGTATTTCATTGCTATGACAGGCCATCATGATTGGAGATGATATTGTGAATGATGTAGGAGGTGCCCAGCAGTGCGGTATGAGAGCTCTACAAGTACGGACAGGGAAGTACAGGTCAGTGCACATTATACACCTTACACTCCACATGACTAATCACGGAAAGAGGGAATATAACGGCAGAGTATGATTTGCTGTATTTACGTTTGTCCTCAGGTACAGATTGCTCCAGTTTTCTTATGACACCTTGATTTAAGAGGGAAGGAGGAATTACGGCATTGCACCCAATGCTGTTTCAGAATAGTGCCCCAAAATGAGCATGGCAGACCTGATTTTCAGGGAGGCCTCTACCAGCTCTCCTCTGATGGTTGTACAATTTTGCCATCAGCCTGTGCAACCACTTTTTCAGCACAAATCTCTGCCTACACTATTGTTAGATTCTGGCAGGCTTTAGAATTTCCACAAGCAAAAAACCCTTTGGACAAAATTGTGTGTGCACAAGTGGAAGCTGGGACCTGGAGATCAGACCCACAGTAATTGATTATTTTAAAAAAAAAAATTCCTTTCTAGCACACAGATTACTGATAAAACTTGTTTGTGTGTGAACAAATGAGTCATCTGTGATACACACAATAGCCCTCATTTCTTTGATAAAGTCTGCCTTATGTTTTATTGCTGTAAGTGAAAATGTTTGATGGGCTGTCGGAATTACTCTATACTTGTTTTTGACATTCTCAAATTGCACCATTGTTACTAAAGACAAGGAACCCCCTATCTGCTTGGCTGAATTCCACCACAACGAGTAATCCGAGTGCAAAATTTAAGAGGCCAATCCTACTAGCTGCTGAGTTCCTTGTGCAAGATGCTGAGAGCCCTCAACTTTCACTGAGGCCAAGATCACAAAATCCGACGTAATATTAGCTCTTTTGTATTTTTTTGGCAAGTTTCTGGATATTTCAAGTCTACCCCATCTAAGGTGCTATCTGTTGGATGCATGCCCTCTGCAATCACAGGGCACCTCCATATGTGTATCCATATCTCTAGGCATTTATACCACATGCAATACTGAGACATTTGGGATATGGTAGATATTCTCTCATTGAGCACCCTATTTGCCCACTGGTCGATGAGGGCGGGCTTTTACAAATGGATCAAACTCAATTTTATGGACCCTGACTGTATCGTCTTCCGCAAGGTCCACCTGTGTATCTGGGCTAGGCTCCCTTTCCCTCGCTGGATGATCCAAGAAGTCTGTTACATATCCAAAAGTACACTTGACTTGGAAATGCTGATGCAGTAAAATGGGTGATTGTTAGTGGAGGGATCTTGAGAATGTTCTTTCTTCCAGAGATAAGTAAGCAGGATGGCACAAATGAGCTAGGACCCCTATGAAGTTAGTTTTCAAGGGAGCATGTCCCTCAGTCTCCACTTGGTTTGGATTAGCAAAGACACAGACACAGACCTTTGAAGCTAAAATAATACGTGTTCTTCCAATTCTTATGACACTTTGTGAGAAATGAGTAATTTTAAGATATCTGTAGCTAGAAGAAGGTACAGTGTATTTTTATACTCACATTTTTAAACATTAGTAAATAAAATCTCAAAATCAATTATCTAGCCATTGTTTTGTTTTCTTTTGTTTCCATAGGGGAGTTTTTCAAAGGGACTTGTTCTTAACAGTTTGTCTCTCATTGATATTGATGGAGATCAGCATGCCCCTCTTTGAAAATCTACATCTTAATGTCACACAATCAGTTTAGGGGTTTGTTTCCTGAAAAGAGAAATATATTAGGATTGAAAAGTGTTGAGAACTTCAAGGGTGCTCAGCACCCCACAGGGGACCCTGGAATACAGCTTTTTGGACAGCTGAAAATAAGGGCTGGTCTATACTGGGGGGGGGGGGGGGGGGGAGGGATCAATCCAAGATACGCAACTTCCAAGTCGAAGTATCTTGGATCGAATTACCTGGGTCCAGACGGCGCGGGATCGACGGCCGCGGCTCCCCCATCGACTGCGCTACCGCCGCTCGCTCTGGTGGAGTTCCGGAGTCGACAGTGAGTGTGTTCGGGGATCGATATATCGCGTCTTAATGAGCCGCGATATATCGATCCCGGATAAATCGATTGCTACCCGCCGATATGGCAGGTAGTGAAGACGTACCCTAAGAGTGGGATGTTGTTTTTTCTGTCAGAAAGATACTTGCTTCTATGAACTATGATCCACACAAATTCCAGCTGCAGGAGAATGATCAATTGTTCCGAAGAGAAGAGAATTTTTCCCTCTGTCCTTATTTAAATTTCACATCCAAATGTGTGTTTGCTGCTATCCAAAATCATATACCACTATATGGGTATAAAAATAGTGGCATCCCATTGTGAACTGAATCCCTAGTGCTATTCCAATTGCTGTATGTAGCAACCACCAATAAAATCAAACAATATATCTTGTATACAAATAGAGACTAGAGACACTGATTTATTAAGAACTACTATTTTAATATATATGGAAAATAAATAAGAACACAATAGGAATTATCACAAAAACCAAATATTGAATGAAAATTAATAGGCAAGACATTTGGAAAATAAAAGAAGAGTAAAATTATTCTGTGGTTGATTTAAAGACCAATTCCTAATACAGATTAAAAACTGATGCAGTGACATTATGCCTGGATTCCATAATTGCACACAGATATATCTTTTGCACACAGACCTGTGTGCTACACTCAAGTACCTCTGGGTGGCACCATTAGTACATATACTTCAGTACTTGATGTGACTAACAGTCTTTCCATGAAAGCTAAGACTAATTTTGCAAAATCAGCATACACCATGAATGCTCCACTAGGATGTTATAGTGCAGTTGCTGGGTGTCAGCACAGTCTGCTTTCTGGAAATTTCACCCATGAAAAGTCTGCAACTCACCAAACTTGAGTTCATTGTGGGTCAGTGTCAGATAACCCCCTTTATGCCTGTGGTCCAGAAGCAGCTTTCTCCCATTTGAGCCAGGAGGTTGCTGGCTGCCCACAACAAAATGGAGGCAGAGTCAGGCCCAAAAGCTTGTTGTTCCGTGGAATAAAGAGCAAAGGAGAGGAAATATGGATGGGAACTGTTCCAGTCGTATTTCCCAACATACCAATGCATAAATTGGGATTAGACTGTTCTCACAAGTTACCATATATATATATATATATATATATATATATATATGGCAGTTTACTCTAGCATTCTGTAAGCTGAGTAGTTCCACTGTACCGCACCCCGAGTCCCATTATATCTATGGCACTGTGTGCTTACCCCTGAAACACAGACAATCTGATCTCAGTTACACTGATTTCAGAGCATCTCCACTGATTTCAGTAGGGTCATTCTGATTTACACTGGAGTACTGAAGATCAGATTCTGCCCTAAATAATCCAGTTCTGCCTTCAGTAATGTGTGCAGCTCTGTTGAATCCAGGAGTTATGTCATCATGTGTAAATGTAGGCAGGACTGATCCAGTGTTACCACTTATCACCTTATTGAACTTTATAACTTTTAGAAGCAACAAATGATCCCAGGGCTTAGTTTATTGAAGAAGCTAAGCTATTTACTCACTGCTATGATAAACCTGATATCAGAGCATCCTTTTTATCAAATCACCTACATAAAAGTTTAAATATTGAAAAAATTGAAAACTCCACATCATCATCTTCATGTTCCTATTACGCCTCTGGCATTTAGGGCAGTGACGAAGCTCCTCCACTCCTGTCTGTTTCTGGCAAGTCTTTCAATGGTTCCCAGCTGTGCCCCAGGTTTTTCAGCTCCGCTTCTACAGCTCTTTGACATGTTGTTTTCAGGCAGCCTCATTTTTGCTTGCCTTCACGTGTCCATCTTATTGCTACTCTGGTGATGGAATCAGTTTCCATCTGAAACACATGACCGATCCATCTCCAATGCCTCCTGGCAATGATGGTGCTCAGATTCTCTTGGCTGCACTGTGTCAATAGATCTTGGTTTGAGATTGTTCTGGGCCAAAAGATACGGAGGATTTTTCTGAGGCAGGTTGTATGGAATGAAGACCGTTTGGACATGTCATACTTTCTCCTCAGCATTCTGCACTATAAAGTAGTGTTGATAAATCTTGAGTTTGGTTTTGGTGTTGTATTTTGATGATTTCCAGACTGTATTTAAGCTCCTGAAGGTATTTCTGGCTTTATTGATTTTGTTCTGGATGTCCTGGCTTGTTCCACCATCCTGGCTAATGGTGCTGCCCAAGTATGTGAACATTTCTACATTGGTGAAAACATAATCATCTATCCGTGATGGTGAGGCAATATTAAACCTCATGATATCTGTCTTATTGTGATTGATTTTCAGTCCAATTTGCTGGCGGAATGAGTTGAGTTGTTTTTTCTTGTATATGGTGTTGGGTATGTGATAGGAGAGCGACGTCATCTGCAAAGGGTCAAGGTCTTCAAGGGATGAGAAGGGTGTCCATTTAATGCCTGTTGGCATGTCTTCTGTTGTACGTCACTGTGACATTGCACTCCATATGTTTTATGGAACTATGCTTATGAATATGCTTTACGCTAAATACCCCTTGTGTGATGTCATTAGAAAGCTTGTAATCTACTAAGTGTGTTCATCCTATTTATTTGCATGTATTATTTCTATATCTGGAGTTAGGTGAATAAGATATAAACTTGTATCACTGATGTAAACATATTAAGTGGAAGCCATTAAGGGTGCTCCAGAAACAATCAGTTGTAAATGGCTTTAGTTACTTGAAAGCCTTCCTGTGTATGTGTGGGCCAGCCCATGGGGAATGGAAAGTAGGGATCTTACAGTGACATGTGACCATGTCACCTGATAATGAAATCCATCTTAAATCTGGTACCTTTCCATTTAGAAGGAGGGATGGAGACCCAGAGAGACAAAAGATTCCCGCCTTGTGCCAAAGCTATAAAAGGGGGTGGAGCAGGACAAAAGGGGCTGCCAGTTATGAGAAAACCCCTGCTTACCACCTGAGATGTCTGCTGGATCTGACAAAGACTGTACCAGGGGAAAGGTTTGGGCCCAGACTAGGAAGGAGTCTAGTCTGTAAAAGAAGCTTATTTGAGGGTGAGATATTACCTGTAATCAGTTTCTTCATATATTAGGCTTAGACTTGTGTGTTTTGTTTTATTTTACTTTGTGACTTACTTTGTTCTGGCTGTTATTACTTGAAACCACTTAAATCCTACTTTTTATACTTAAACAAAAGTGATTTTATTATTAATAAACCCAGAGTAAGTGATTAATATCTGGGGGCGCAAACAGCTGTGCTTATCTCTCTATCAGTGATATAGAGGGCAAACAATTTACAAATTTACCCTGTATAAGCATTATACAGAGTAAAATGGATTTATTTGGGGGTTTGGGTCCCATTGGGAGCTGGGTGTCTGGGTGCTGGAGACAGGTAACCTGCTGAGCTGTTTTTAGTTAAAGTCTGTGGCTTTGGGGGCGTGGCCCAGACCCTGGGTCTGTGTTGCAGCAGGCTAACGTGTCTGGCTCAACAAGGCAGGATTCTGCAGTCCCACGCTGGCAGGGAAAACGGGCTCAGAGGTAATTTCAGTACATCAGGTGGCAGTCCCAAGGGGATCTCTGTGACCGAATCCGTCACAACCGCATTACCCAGTCTATGGCAATGTTGAAGAGGATTGCAGACATGACACACCGCTGGCGTACTCCTATTTTGACTTCAAAACTGAGCTCACTGTAATCAACACTGCATGTATAGTTGAAATAGAAGCTTTTGATGACATTGATTATACGGAAAGGAATTCCATATGCCCGCAGAATGCGCCATAGGCTGGTCCTGTGAATGCTATCAAAAGCCTTCTCAAAGTCTATGAAATTTATGTAGAGTTGCCATTGCCATTCTAAGCACTGTTCTATTACGTTTCGTAGAGTGAAGATCTGCTCTGTGCATCCACGCCCTTTCCGAAAACCAGCTTGTTCTTTTCTGAGAATGCTATCAACTGCCTCTGATATACACTGGACTATGATCTTACACAATACTTTGGTTGGCACAGATAAGTGTGATAGCACACCCGTTATTACAAGCCCACATCGGGGCCAGGAAACTGAGTTTCAAACTGAAATTTCATGTTAGTTGGTCTTTCAAAGGGTGAGGTTTGTGCTTTGGTGCTTAATTACTATGGTGATGGGTGTCCTATCAGAACGTAGATAGAGAAATTGGCTTTGTGAAAGGCATAGAAAAGCAGTAGGTGACTTGAGATCCATGGGGATCTTGGGATAATTGTGGAGGCTGAAGGCATCTGTATGGAGGCCTGGTGCTTCCAAGTGTTTGCATGGGCTTCTCCCTACTGCACAGCATCATTGCCATTCCAGGAGCTGTGCTCCCATGAGGGCCTCAACAGAAGCTGTTCCCAGGGTGAGGTTTAGTGAGGAGGGTTACCATGAAAGAATGATGACAGGATCAGCATCCTCTTATACAAGGGATGGATGTCATGGTAAGTGGCTCTCTCTTGGTTCTGCCCCTGCTAGATCTTCAAAGCTTAAAGCCCTCAGTGTACCTGTGGTGGGGCTTCCTGGGATCAGCGAGACCCACTCTTTCCTCCACTCCTGCATGTTCCATCTCCAGTCAATCTGATCAGCCTCCTCAGTATTAGAACTGACTCTCAAGCTCCAAATGCTGAACTCTGACCCAGTAATCAAATGAGACACGGAGCAGGACACTCTGTAAAATGTAACAAATTCCATCTGCAGTATTTAGCTGTAATTTCTGTTTTCCCAGGTCTGAGGAGAGTGATGATGGGAAAGAACCAGGGTGCTGACTGGGAGGAATTCTTTTGAGTTAATGCCAGTCACCATGTTTTCTAAGGCTCATAGACTTTAAGGTCAGAAGGGACCATTATGATCATCTAGTCTGACCTCCCGCATGATGCAGGCCACAAAGCCGTCCCAACCCCTTTCCCTTGACTCTGCTGTTGAAGTCCCCAAATCCTGTGGTTTAGAGACTTCAAGTAGCAGAGAATCCTCCAGCTAGCGACCCCTGCCCCATGCTGCGGAGGAAGGCGAAAAACCTCCAGGGCCTCTGCCAATCTACCCTGGAGGAAAATTCCTTCCCGACCCCAAATATGGCGATCAGTAAAACTCCGAGCACGTAGGCAAGATTCTCCAGCCAGACCCTCATTGGCCATTGATACTATTTACCAGCGATGGCACGCTGTTCATTTGACTAAAATCGTGTTATCCCATTAAACCATTCCCTCCATAAACTTATCTAGCTTAATCTTAAAGAAAGTTTTGATTGGTTGAGTGGTTCAGTTTTATACATGTGCCAAGCGATGCTATGATGGGCCCATTGTTTTCAGCTGTGAATCCCAAATGTAAAGTGATGGTCCAGTGTTTGCCCTGACCTGCCAGAGTCATCCCTTCGCAAAAGGTTTCATCCATCTGCCCACTTGTGGAGGACTGGGCCAGCTCTGGTTTTTTTGCCACCCCAGGCAAAAAAGCCTCCCCCCGCCCCCTGGCAGGGAGCGCGGCAGGGGAGGGCGCCGAGCCCGGCCACGGTCCCGCTCTCCCCGGCCGGCTGGAATGCCGGGAGGAGGGTGGCGAGCCCGCCGCGGCTCCGCTCTCCCAGGCCAGCCGGAGCGCTGGGAGGAGGGCGGCGAGCCCGCCGCAGCGCTTGGGGGAGGGCGGCAAGCCCGGCCAGGGACCCGCTCTCCCCTGCCAGCCGGAGCGACGCGGGAGGGTGGCAAACCCGGCCAGGGACCCGCTCTTCCCGGCTGGCCGGAGCGCCGGGAGGAGGGCGGCGAGTCCGGCCGCGGCCCCGCTCTCCCCACCCTCCCCGGGTGAGCTCCACCCCTCTCCAGGTGCCGCCCCAAGCACATGCTTGGAGGGCTGGTGCCTGGAGCTGGCCCTGGTGGAGGAATAGAGCTCTCTCTCTGCTATGATCTGGAGCATTTCAGGCAGACAACAGATGAGGCAGGCCCCCGCTGCATCTTGCTGCTTTACAGAGTGTATCCACTCCCATTGTATTCTGGGATTTCCTATGGACCTTCAGTGATTTCTGCCCAACTGAAAATTGGCCCTTGAGCCTCTTGCCCGATGGGTTATTTGGAGACAGATGAAAATGTTTGGAATGCCATTAGGAAGTCTCATATTCGTGTGATTCCTGGTTAATAATATAGGTGGGGAGCAAAGTTTTCTGTGAGGTACACTTAGGGCTGAATGTAGTGAAGACTTTGCCTGCCATCCATAGCGTGGAGGTTGGGACATGACCACAGAATTCCATTTTGGGTGTGGGGGGACAACATGGTGGTGTCTGGATTTTCACAGCGTGGAAGTCAGATGGTGTATTTATTGAATCTGACCCTCCTTATGCAGTTTATATGAGCTCCCATGTGAAATTTCCATAGCAGAGTCTTTATAGTGAATGTGCGTGCAGTGTAATGAGGAACTCATACCCTGTGGAGGAAAATGGATATTTGCTAATTCCACTTACAGCTAGTTGGCATCGACATCAAACCAGTATTTCCAAGATAACCATTGATTCTGCAGTGCTGCTTATTATCCTGATTCGTTTTTGTAGTGAGCGAGTGAGAGCAGAGCCAGAAATGTACCCAGAGGCATTTCAAACTCTCTCTCTCTCTCTCTCTCTCTCTCTCTGAATAAAGTCAGAAGCAGCTTTCAGATGTATCAACATGTCAAATGTGCAGGTGATTCTTGGCCGTGTGGAGGAATTACTGAGTTGCTTTTTGTTTACAGTGATTGCTTTTAAATAGTGGACTCTGGCTGAAATAGACCAAATTACAGGGATTGCTCCGGTTGTGCAGAATATTCATTGTCCTTAAGCTTTTATTATGTATGAAATGTAAACGTTTAACTGTTTGGCAGAGGTTTGGGTGAGAATTGCAGTGTAAGAATTTTGAACTGCCGTGGAATGAAACGTTCACACAAGCTACGTTGAAATGGCATCAGTGGGGAAGGAGACTGATGTAGTCCACGAAGACCCAGCTCATTGTATCATTCAGCTAGGAGTCCTTAAGGTTCCCTTTGGCATTCATCCTTATACCCACCAGCAGACTGCTGACAGATGACTGCAGTATCGTTTCCCAAATACAGTATAGGACTACTCTGTGCAATACACTGGAAATAAAGTAAGCGTGGTGTGCAGCGTTACTCTTGCACTGCAGCTGATTTAGCCTTTGTGAGCTAGAGGGCAGCACTGGCCAGGGAGGTTCAGTCTTGCAGTGACTGGTGGTATCGCCCTTAATGGAGGTCCTGGAGCATTTACATTATTGAGCACCATTTTCAGGGGTTCAGGATTGGGCAGCACAGCTTCATTCCAGGTTGAAACTGGCCACTCAGTTCTCAAGGGCTTAGCCCCCAGAGCAAATTTAGCCGTTGTAATATTAAACAAAAAATTAGTCAAGCTGGGTTTATTAGATTACTGTCTCCCTCCATATTTTTCCTCTTCTCAGTTTCCAAACACTTAGCAGTTCTAGAGGCTTTTTAGCGGTCCCTAGCACCAGAGGATATTTAAAAAGTGATAACAGGCCCACTGTTGCTATAACCTCACAGTCTTGTTCACTGAGTCACTGACCACAGCCAACCAACCATTCGCGTGCTCTCATTTTATGGGTTGTAATGCAGGGTGGTGGAACCCACTTACAGGAAACAAGTCTATAGAGAAACTCCACTTACAGTGGAGCAGAGAGAAAACTCTGAGTCATTACACACTAGATAATACTTAGTCCTGCCATGAGTACAGGGGACTGGACTAGATGACCTCTCGAGCTCCTTTCCAGTCCTACGATTCTCTGATTTCCAGGCTTGTTGATAAACTTTCAGTCTTCATATAAGGTCTCATATAAGTCCTCATAACCTCATTGAAATTAATGGAAAGACTCCATGGCCATGTCTGTGTAAGGGAAAAAGATGTATTTTAACACATTAGCTAAAACATGTTAACTAAATGTGTTTAAAAAAATAGTGTAGACAAGGTAAATGTAATTTTAACACATGCTGGTTGAGGTAAATCCTTGAACAGTTGACATGTTAAAACTACATCTTGCCTCGTCTACACTAGAATTGTAACTTGTTAGTTAACATATGTTAACACACCTCTTTTTTCTAGTGAAGATGAGGCCCCATTTGGATCAGTTCCGTAGTGAACTTTCACTCAGTTTACAGTGAGATTACACTGGTCTAACCTGCTTGGACTGCAGCCACGATCACCTATGGGATAGATATTTATTGGTGAGTTCCAAGAATATTATCCCCTCCCTCTTCCTCCTCAGCTTTGAATGAGCAGAGGAGGAGGAGGAGAAGACGAAAAGTTGCTACTTTGATATGGGGGTGAGGTGTTGGGGTTGGAGGGAGCAGTAAGGAGAGCTCTTCAACTCCTGACTTTGCTGCAGTTGCTTTCATTTGAGAATGAAAATGGACTTTTCCAGATCCCCTTCCTCCCACTAATTTCCAGAGCTGCATGAAACGGCATGTGGTAAAGTGAGGGCCTACCTTTACCACTCCTGGTGTGGGAGAAGGAAAGGGCGGATGGGGGAAGAAAATTCTAATTATAATTAGAGTTAAGTTTATAATGCAGTGTTTGGTTTCAGGGCAAAACCCCCACTAACTAGCTAACAAACACACAACTTGTGTTAGGTTTGCACCAGAAGTGAGACATGAGATTACACTGCTCGACAGCCAAAATGCTTCTGAAATAAATGTAGTCAAACTTTACTAATTCTGGGTCACTGAGAACAAAAATTATGCTTAAAATTGTTGATTGGCTCTAGTTTTCAAGATATGCTATTGGGTCAGTATATACGACCCTTGACTTGGGAATGGCAGAGGATAAGTGAGTTATAAAGGGAAGGGATCTCAATTTAAACCAGAAATGACTAAAATACATCTTTGACTGGATCTATGAATAAATCTATGACTGGTTTTGGACAGTACTTGCTTTTTAGGCAAAACAATGAATGATGCAATCTGAAGCTGGTATTGCGTCATACATGATATGAATTGCATCATGTTATTCCTAGACGTCATGGATGATGCAATCATAATGAAGCTTACATCACTCTGCTGAACAAATTGCCCTATATCAGCTCTAGAAATCATACACTGTCGTGCTCTCTTATTTGTCAGTGTTTGATTTTTGCAAAGGGACGCATTTCTGTTTAGCCAAAGTGAGCAGAGATGCCTCGTACTTGTGTGAACAGTGCAGATAACTTCTGCTATGTTTGTGGTGAAGTGACTTTTGCATCACAAAAGCGCAGTATAACCACTATGGTTAAGAAAGCCTATCGCCTTTATTTTGGCTGCAAAATGGGAGATCAGGACAAGAGGTGGGCCCCACACATATGCTGCAACACTTGTGCAACAAATCTTTGCCAGTGGTTGAACAGGAAAAGGAAATCTATGCCTTTTGCAGTGCCAATGATTTGGAGAGAGCCAACAGATCATACCAGCAATTATTACTTCTGCATGGTGCCTCCAGTTGGGAAAGGTGTGTCAAAGAAGAAAAAGTGGACTGTGCATTATCCAAACATTCCATCAGCTATACGCCCAGTACCCCACGGAGAAGGACTGCCGGTTCCTGATGCACCAGAATCATTCTCACTTGAGTCAGATGAGGAAGAGGATGAAACTTCTGGTCCTGAACCATCAGTGTCACAGGACCCACTTTTTCTCCCATCCTCCTCCTCTGAACCAAACCTCATAACACAAGGTGAACTGAATGACCTTGTCAGTGATTTGGAACTACCCAAGAGTAAGGCAGAGCTGTTGGGCTCCAGACTACAGCAGTGGAATCTCCTGGCAGGTGATGTTAGGGTTTCCATGTTCCGTGACCGTCAAAAGGATCTTGTCCCATTCTTCTTCATGGAAGGTGCTCTTGTAGCCTGCAACAACATCGATGGTGTGATGGCAGCCCTCAACATCGTTCACGATCCAGATGAGTGGAGGCTGTTCATTGATTCATCGAAGATGAGTCTTAAAGCTGTTTTACTGCATAATGGCAATGTTTTGCCATCAATTCCAGTTGGTCATGCAGTCCATATGAAGGAAACCTATGACAACATGAAACAACTTTTGAGGTGCATAAACTATGATCAACATCAGTGGCAGCTTTGTGGCTATTTGAAGGTTGTTGCTGTCTTGCTTGGTCTGCAGACTGGATACACAAAGTACTGCTGTTTTCTCTGCGAATGGGATAGTCGTGCAAGAGATTCCCATTACATCAAGAAAGACTGGCCACTCCGACAGTCATTGGAGCCTGGGAGGAAAAGTGTTCAGCATCCACCACTTGTTGAATCAAGGAAGATTTTGTTACCACCCTTACACATCAAGCTGGGTCTGATGAAGAACTTTGTCAAGACCATTGACAAAACACAAGCAGCTTTCAAGTACCTCCGTGGAAAATTTCCAAGGTTAAGTGAAGCTAAGATAAAGGAAAGTGTCTTTGTTGGTCCTCAGATTCGTGAACTTCTTCGAGATGATGCATTTGACCATGCGCTGCGTGGCAAGGAAAAGACGGCATGGAAAGCCTTCCAGTTAGTGGCAATACATTTTCTTGGAAACAACGAGGCAGACAACTACAGGTTGTTGGTGGAAAACCTCCTCAAGGCATACAAAAGCCTTGGTTGGAACATGTCATTAAAGATACATTTTTTGCACTCTCATCTAGATTTTTTTTCCCACCGAACTGCGGAGCAGTGAGCGACGAGCACGGCGAGCGATTTCACCAGGACATTGCAACAATGGAGAAACGCTATGAGAGCAAATGGAGCCCACCAATGCTTGCAGACAATTGCTGGACAGTGACAAGAGATGCTCCATTTAATGAATACAAGAGACAAGCCAAGAAGCGCCGAGTAGACACTGAATAGGACTAAACTATGTACATAATAGTTTTTTGCCTTTTTGTTTCATAATAAATTTTATGATTTTTTTTATGTGTTACATAAACAGGACCGGTAAAATATTATCGTGTAAAGCAACCATAAACACATGAAAAGACCTAGGTTTACAATTTATGATTAAAACTCTATCTACACAATATACATAGACATAAAATGTAAAAACTTAAATATCTTAGAAACAGTAGCCAATCAGTTGTTTTAATTGTCATATTTGAATTCAGCACATCAAAATACATAATAGCACATTTTATCTCTGAAGCAGACGACTTCTCAAAAATTGTAGACCAGTGTTATTATTAATTCATTTGTCCTGCGGTAGTTCTTTGAGACCCTCGTGAGGGACTGAGGCCCAATTGTGTTCAGTGATGTACATATGTGTTCTAAAAAGACAATTCTATGCCAAAGAGATTATAATCTAAGCATATGATGAGACAAGAGACAGAGAGAGATTAACAAATGGGACATGGAGTGGGAGACAAGATAGCAATGAAATGATGGTATTTGGTATAATGAACAGCAGTCCCATCACACCCACTCCCTAGCCATTGATCAACTAACTTCTCCTTAGCAGCCCCAATTTAATAAACAGTCAGAGTTCAAGGATTTACACCAGGGAACAATGTTCATCTCATGAATGGCAAAGAAGCAAGTGTCTGTATCAGTTTCAGCTCTACCACTCCCTTTCTTTCCCTTCCACATAGGAGCTGTTTAATAGTGATTAGAGCAATTTTAAAGGTTGTTGTTCCTTCTGCCCAGTGGCTGCTTAACAGTGGGAACAGAGGAGAAAAAAATGACTCCAAAGGTCACTCAGAAAGAACCAATAGGCCAAGGCATATGGGAGGACAGGGGCTGACACACAATGGTTGCATGGAACTAGATTGCTTAAAAACCACCTATTCTGAAAACATCCCAGCCACAATGACCATTTTGTTTCTGTTCTGTTTTGTTCCTGTACTGTATCCCACCCAAATGTACCTCTTTAGCATAAACTCTTTCAGGCAGGGGCTAGCTGTTGGATTGGTGCTGTGCTTATATTTTATAGTGCTGTTCTTGCTACTACATAAAAAACAATAGAGCCCTCAGGCAACTTTAGATTCCCAAATGTGTGGCCAAACTAGTTTATATTTCTCCCCTCCCTACAAATGCATAATTCATGACATGACAGGAATTCTAGTGGTAGCTGAAATGGAAATGCATAATAAGCGGCATTCTGTTCAGTGCTCTCCAAAGTTTCTCATGGAGTGTGTTCATCCCACTGCACAATACACTGTGTAGAAAGAGAGACCCATTGCATCCCCAAAGAATAACCTACTCCAGGCAGCACATTGAACAGCCTCTCCGCCTCATTATGGATGAGTGAAGGTCTAACTGCTACCATAACACACATCTTTCCCTCCTGTGCAAGATTTAGTAATTCAGCCTTATAAGCCAATACAGGAAATAGCCCTTTTTTTGGTAGGGGTGGGGGAGGTAGCCTTTCCTCAGTGCTAATGTAGTGTCGCAGTAGAAAAATTCCACAGTAAAGTAGTCATGGGGGTTAATCAAACATTACATGGTTTCTCAACTCTTGTCATTTGCAGCGTGCCAAAAATATGAGCTAGCTCAACATTTGACAGCATGATGAATGTCATTACCAATAGCTAAATATTTTGTTTCTGTAAAAATGCTAATGAGTGTGTTGAAATGTGCTTCAGAAGTAGCAGCGCAGAGACAGCTGCACAATTGTGGTTTCACTAGAGATTTCCTTTAAGACTCAGGTTCCTGCTCTCTGTGTTTTTCTTTCTACGTTAAATGTCCTATCTGGCTTGTTTGGTTTGTATGATAATTGAGCAATGGCTTTCAGTAAATGGCATAGGGAAGGAGAGGTCTGATTTAGACTTGGATAGTCTGATAAAACCAAAACATTTATTTTGTAAAAAATGGGCTAACTTCATCACTAGTTTAACTCCATTGAAACAAGCAACTCAGTACCTAAAACGTTCATCTTTCTTCTGGTTTATGCTCTTCTTATTTATTTGTCTTACGGTAGCACCTATGAGCCCGAGTCCTGGATCAGAACCCCAGCACGCTAGGCGCTGTACAAACACAGAACAAAAAGATGGTCTCTGCCCCAAACCGCTTACAATCTAAGTAAACCACTTGCAGTAAAATTGATACAATCTACAGTAATTGTGATGGCTAATTTCAGTTGCTGAATAACATTGGACTTCTCTTCCAGCTGGAGGGCAGACACCACAGTGGACTTATCTAATGAAGAGACTCCTCTCTCTGGTGACTGGATTTGTATCATGTACATGTATTGAACTTCAGACTCAAATTAGGATCCTAAGTTTTCATAAACATCGCTGTTAGGGGACTCTAAAGGGAGCTTCCATTTGTCCAGCCATTAGGACCTATGTTAAAGTAGAAACCATTGGCCTGTTTTACAAACTGGTAGCCTGTTGTAACCTGGTAGCATTGATAGGGAGCCCAATATTCAAATGTGGGGGCCTGAGTGAGTCCACCCACGACCAAATTTGCGGTGCCCAAATTGGCATGTATTCTGCCCAAATGTTGAACTGCGTGCCTTAATTTAGGCACCTACATTTGAAAACTAGGCTCAGTCTTTGAGCCAAAGTCACTGGTGTAACAGAGTAAAAGGTAGGTGTGTGTGTGTGTGTGTGTGTGTGTGTGTGTGTGTGTGTGTGTGTGTGTAAAAGATCCACAGGCAATGATGACTGACTAATCTTTCATGCTTACTATGAATGAGTGGCCCTGCCAGCAGCCTCTCTCCTCACTTCCCCATCTTGGTTCCTCAGATAAACTCAGTGCAGCTGTGGGAGTATATTAATAGCCCTTTTATGGTGTTAATTTATTACCAAAAATCCCACTACCATCAGAATCCCCCCAGCACAGTCCAAACAGTACATTAGTCCCAACAGCCCAGTGCAGCTCCGCTGTGTCTCACCCTTCCTCACCGAACTCTCATGTTTGACTCTGGGGTCTCTCATCATACCTTTCCTTCCCAGCTGTGGTTCCAGTTGCCTGGAGACATCAGTCGGCCAACCCCTCCATCATTCCCCAGCCTTCTCAGAGAGCCAGCAGGCATCTTCCTGTGTCACTCTCAGCCTTCAGCTCTCTGTGGCTGTTGCTTTCTGGCCTGGGGAAGTGTGATCTCCTGACCGCCTTCAGCTTTCATTTACTTGCTTGGGTTCCACTGCTCACTAGGGAACTCTCACTGCTTCCCCATTCAGGGACATCCCTTTCCTAAGGCTCTCAGCCCAGCTCTACCCCACTTCTGAGCTCCTGCTCTGGGTTCTGGGTTCTCTCTCTCAGGACTCTGTACACTCATTTGTAACTCCCAGTGGCAGTCTTGCCCTCCTCGTTGCAGCAAACTAAGGCAAACCTGGACTGGACCAGGACTGCTGGGCCTAATTTCATTTAAGGGGCTAGCTACCCTGTTACACTTGCAAAGAGCCCCTTCTAAAGCAGACCTGAGGGTGCTGATGGGGACAAGGGAAGGGGGAATGTTTACATTAAAGCTGCCTCTCCAGTACCTGGCTTGAGTAACACTTCATGTCCTTTCAGAGACTTTACACCCTTACACAGACAGATCAACAGACAGTTAAAAAGAAGATTAATAATCGAATGGTGGGTTAAGTCTACTGTAACTACCATGAAATTACAGTCACTTCGGACACCAACACCTCTTTTGCTTGGCATGGCAAGAATGACAAATAATTGGGAGAAATGGGGTTTGTTTGAGAAACAGAGTTCTCCTACTTCACCCTGCCCCCCATTTAGTGTAATGCATTTGATGGGAACTGAAGATAGTCTGCAGCTGCCGCTCTCTGTTGTGACCCAGGCGCACGTGTTGCACCATAACAATTACGATGATCAGTCATCATGGTTTCCATCCATCGTCAAGCAACTGCATTTGGTTATACCTCAAACCTTGTTCTTTGTGATTTGCCAGAAGATTAGTTAATTCAGAATGTATGGCCAGCACTTTTGAATGAGCTCTTCATGATACGCATTGGTGGCCATCATTTACGTCCAACCCATTTGCTTCCCTAAAAATCACAGTTGGTTTGCTGACATATAAAGCAGAGGACTGAGCCCCATCTGACTAGACACTGTGACACATTACACACACAGTTACACATTGTAACTGCTTTGAGATTGTCTCATCTTTAGACATTACCTTTCATTTCACTGACCCTGTATGTTTCTAAAGGGAGGACAAGCTGGGTGAGGTAGTATCTTTTACTGGATCATAAGAACAGCCATACTTGTTCAGACCAAAGGTCCATCTAGACTAGTATCGTGTCTTCTGACAGTGGCCAATGCCAGGTGCCCCAGAGGGAATGAATAGAGCAGGTAATTATCAAGTGATCCATCCTCTGTCGCCCATTCCCAGCTTCTGGCAAACAGAGGCTAGGGACATCATTCCTGCCCATCCTGGCTAATAGCCATTGATGGACCTATCCTCCATGAATTTATCTAGTTCTTGTTTGAATCCTGTTATAGTCTTGGCCTTCACAACATCCTCTGGCAAAGAATTCAACAGGTTGACGGTGTGCTGTGTGAAAAAATACTTTATTTTGTTTGTTTTAAACCTGCTACCTATTAATTTCATTTGGTAGCCCCTAATTCTTCTGTTATGAGAAGGAGTAAATAACACTTTCTTATTTACTTTCTCCACACCAGTCATGATTTTATAGACTCTATCATATCCCCCCTTAGTCGTCTCTTTTCCCAGTTGAAAAGTCACAGTCTTATTAATCTCTCCTCATACAGCAGCCGTTCCATACCCCTAATAATTTTTGTTGCCCTTTTCTGAACCTTTTCCAAGTCCAATATATCTTTTCTGAGGTGGGGTGACCACATCTGCACACAGTATTCAAGATGTGGGTGTACCATGGATTTATATAGAGGCAATATGATATTTTTTGTCTTATTTATCTATCCCTTTCTTAATGGTTCCCAACGTTCTGTTTGCTTTTTTGACTGCTGCTGCACATTGAGTGGAAGTTTTCAGAGAACTATCCACAATGACTCCAAGATCTCTTTCTTGTATGGTAACAGCTAATTTAGACCCCATCATTGTATATGTATAGTTGGGATTATGTTTTCCAATGCGCGTTACTTTGCATTTATCAACATCTACCATTTTGTTGCCCAGTCACCCAGTTTTGAGAGATCCTTTTGTAGCTCTTTACAGTCTGCCTGGGGCTTAACTAATTTGAGTAGTTTTGTATCATCTGCAAATTTTGCCACCTCACTGTTTACTCCTTGAATATGTTGAATAGGACTGGGCCCAGTACAGACCCCTGGGGGACACCACTATTTACCTCTCTCCATTCTGAAAACTGACCATTTATTCCTACCCTTTGTTTCCTATCTTTTAACCAATTACCAATCCATGAGAGAACCATCCCTCATATCCCATGACTGCTTACTTTGCTTAAGAGCCTTTGGTGAGGGACCTTGTCAAAGGCTTTCTGAAATCCAAATACACCATATCCACTGGATCCCCCTTGTTCACATGCTTGTTGACCCCATCAAAGAATTCTAGTAGATTGGTGAGGCATGATTTTCCTTTACAAAAACCATGTTGACTCTTCCCCAACAAATTTATCTTCATCTACATGTCTGACAATTTTGTTTTTTACTATAGTTTCAACCAGTTTGCCTGGTACTGAAGTCAGGCTTACCGGCTTGTAATTGCCAGGGTCAACTCTGGAGCCCTTTTTAAAACCTGGCGTCACATTAGCTATCCTCCAGTCATTTGGTACAGAAGCTGATTTAAATGATAGGTTACAGACGATAGTTAGTAGTCCTGCAATTTCACATTTGAGTTCCTTCAGAACTCTTGGGTGAATACAGTCTGGTCCTGGTGATTTATCACTGTTTAGTTTATCAGTTTGGGAACAAACTTCCTCTAATGACACTTCAATCTGGGACAGTTCCTCAAATTTGTCACCTAAAAAGAATGGCTCAGGTTTGGGAATCTCCCTCACATCCTCAACCGTGAAGACCAATGCAAAGAATTTATTTAGTTTCTCCGCAATGGCCTTATTGTCCTTGAGTACTCCTTTAGCATCTCGATCGTCTAGTGGCCCCACTGGTTGTTTAGCAGGCTTCCTGCTTCTGATGTACTTAAAAACTTTTTTGCTATAACTTTTCGAGTCTTTGGCTAGCTGTTCTTTAATTCTTTTTTGGCCTTCCTAATTATATTTTTACACTTAATTTGCCAGAGTTTATGCTCCTTTCTATTTTCCTCATTAGGATTTAACTTCCACTTTTTAAAGGATGCCTTTTTGCCTCTCACTGCTTCTTTTACTTTGTTGTTTAGCCATGGTGGCTCTTTTTTGGTTCTCTTACTATGTTTTTTAATTTGGGGTATACATTTAAGTTGAGCCTCTATTATGGTGTCATTAAAAAGTTTCCATGCAGCTTTTAGGGATTTTACTTTTAGGGCTGTACCTTTTAATTTCTGTTTATATAACCTCCTCATTCTTGTGTAGTCCCCCTTTCTGAAATTAAATGATACAGTGTTGGGCCATTGTGGTGTTTTTCCCACCACAGGGATGTTAAATTTAATTATATTATGGTCACTATTACCAAGCAGTCCAGCTATATTCACCTCTTGGACCTGATCCTGTGCTCCACTTAGGACTAAATCAAGAATTACCTCTCCTCTTGTGGGTTCCAGGACTAGCTTCTCCAAGAAGCAGTCATTTAAGGTGTCAAGAAACTTTATCTCTGCATCCCGTCCTGAGGTGACGTGTAACCAGTCAATACGGGGATAGTTGAAGTCCACCATTATTATTGAGTTTTTTATTTTAACTTCAGTTGGTGGGAGAGACGAGCTTTTGAGCTTACACAGAACTCTTATACAATCTAGGTTGTTATGCTTTAAGATGGGTCTAATTTTCCTTTGAATAGTGATCCCAGGTGGTAGGTGTATTGCTGTGCTAAAATTATTTACAGTGCGTATTGTTTATGTGATTAAGTCTCGGACAGTCTCCTCAGTGTACACATAAGTGGTTATATACCTAAGTTACCTTCCAGTGACTATACATCTAAGTTATCTGAAATTGGACTCTTACATTAAAGAGTTTTACCCTCTCTCAAGTAAACTGAATTGGTTCTGTTCTTCTTCAAGTGCTTGCTCATATCCATTCCATTATAGGTGACTCCCAAGCAGTACGTCGGGAGGTGGGTAGGAGTTTATGGACATGTTGATTGCAACACAACTCTGCCAAATCTAGTGCTGGCTTGCTGGGTGATGGCGTAATGCGTCGTGAAGGTAAGTACTGACGACCACATCGTGGCTCTGCTGATGCCCTGAATGGGGACGTGAGCCAGGAAAGTGGCCGACGACTCCTGAGCTCTCTTGGAGTGAGCAGTTACTATTGGTGGGGGCGTCACCCGCGCCAATTCGTAGCAGGTACAGATGCAGGTGATGATCCAGGACAAAGGAGACGACACTGGGAAGCCCTTCATTTTGTTAGCCACCACAATGAAGAGTTGAGTCCACCTGTGGAAAGGCTTAAAAAGTACACTTTGCTTAGAAAGCCAGGGCACACCTGACGTCTAGAGTGTGCAGACACCTGTCCCCATTGGATGCGTGCAGCTTTGGAGAGAACACCCGGAGGACGATGTCCTGGTTGACATGGAAGTGTGACACACCTTTGGCAGGAAGACAGGGTGGAGACGCAACTGGACTTTATCTTTGTAGAACACCGTGTATAGGGGCTCCGACATAAGAGCTTTAATCTCAGAGACTCACCTCATTGATGTAATAGCTACAAGGAATGCGACCTTCCATGACAGGTGGGAGAAAGAGCAAGAGGCTGGAGGCTTGAAAGGACTAGATTGAGATCCCAATGGGAAATGGATCACGTACCGGAGGAAACAGCCTCTCGAGGCGCTTGAGGAACCTGATTGTCATCTTATGTGAGAATACTAATCTACCCTGGACGTGCAGATGGAATGCTGATATGGCCGCCAAGTGCACCTTAGTCGATAAAAAGACAAGCCCCTGTCGCTTTAAATGCAGGAAGTAGTCCAGGATGGATTATAAAGGGGCACTTATAGGGGAGAGATTCTGCTTCAAAGCCCAGCAGGAGAAGCGCTTCCACTCCGCGAGGTAGGTAGTTCTAATGGAGAGAAGGAAGGAAATTCGATAGCGAGCTGCTGTCGAGGCTTTGTAGCAAGCAGAATTGGTGGCATTTTCTGTTCTGTCTCGTGGCGAACAGGTCCACTTGGGGAGCTCCCCACCTTTGGAAGAGCAACCAGGCAACCTCACGTGGAGGGACCACTTGTGGTGAGAGAAGAAGGACCTGCTGAGGCGATCTGCCAGCATGTTCCAAACACTGGGAGGTGGGAGGCTTCTAGGTGGATAGCATGCTGGATGCAGAAGTCCCACAGGCGCAAAGGGCTTTCTGACACAGGACTGACGACCGGGCTGCCCCTTGTCTGTTGACGTAGAACATGGAGACCGTGTTGTCTGTCAGTACTTGCACCACTCAACCAGAGAGATGGGGAAGGAACACCTTTCATGCCAGGTGAACGGCCCTGAGCTCTCTGACGTTTATGTGAAGCGACAGCTCCTCCCTTGACCATAGTCCTTGAGTTTTGAGGGCACCAAGGTGCGCTCCCCAGCCGAGGTCAGATGCATCCAACACCAGGAATACTGTGGGCCATGGAGCCGCAAATGGAACCCCTTCCATCACCGGATTTTGATTGCACCACCATTGGAGGGAGGTGAGTACCCGGGGTGGAATTGTGAGGAGCCTGTCCAGGGGGTGTCTGGCTGGGGGACAGACCGATGACAACCGCATTTGAAGGGGCCTCAGGCTTGCATGCTGGACTATGTAGGTGCATGCAGCCATGTGCCCTAGGAGTCAGAGACAGACCCGAGCTGTGGTGAGCAGGTGTGCGGTGACTTGGGCAGTAGGGTCAATATCAAGTGGGTAAACTCTGCAAGATTTTGATGGCATCGGATCTCTTTTAGCCCCAAACTCAGGCTCCACAGTGTACAGTGCCGCCAACCTGGTCCTAAAAGAGGCCCCCCCTGGAAGCTGCCAATTTCCAGTTTATATCTGACGCGATGCATTTCCCACGGTGTGAATTTCCAGAGCGCTGCCTGGAACATAAAACCGCCAGCAGANCCTCCCCCCCCCCCCCCCGCCCCCCTTCCGCACCCACCACACACCGGTTGTGAAGAGGGGCCCCCCCCCCCCCCCCCCCCGGAAGCTGCCAATTTCCAGTTTATATCTGACGCGATGCATTTCCCACGGTGTGAATTTCCAGAGCGCTGCCTGGAACATAAAACCGCCAGCAGAAGACTCTAAAGTGCCAGATCAAATTCAAACTGTTATTTTGGGTTTACAATCACAGTTGATAGATGGTGGGAGCTTGAAGTGTTTCTCTTCACCATGTGAACTTTCAGAATGCTGCGCTGGGCAAAGCAGCTGCAGCCTTCCTTTAAAAGAGGCTCCTGTGATGTGGAGAACTGTAACCTGCTACAAAGTGAAGCTTTGTTTGAACTCTGACAGACATTTGCAGTTGAATAACATTAACTGCTCTGCTCAGCCATTGGCTGCAGGAGACTGAAATCAGGCCTAAAAATAGGAGACTGTTTAAAGTGTCTGACCCTGAAGGGAAGAATTTTCACTCATAACCCAACCTGGCGCCCACCCAAGATTACATCATCTGGAGGGGAAGCTGGAAAAGCTTTCAGAATGATGCTTTCCGTGAAGGAGCTCTAAACAGTTGTGTCAGCTAATCATCATGCAACACCTTTGCAGCAATCATGAATCAACAAAAGAAGGAAAGAGGGAATGAAGGAGAGAAGAGACAGAGGAGGGAGATGGAAGAAATGTGTTAGAAAAAGAGCATCCTTTATGCTTATTTCAAGGGAAATGATATGAACTATCAGGGATGGATTCAGGCCCACTTTGCAGTTCCATTGCTCCACTCTAATTGGGAAAAGAGACCATAAAGCTAAGAATTCCTGTAGCGTGTGGGAATCCATCTGCTGGTGCAGAGTTAATAACTGGTAATGCGCTCCTGCATCCCCTAGCATATGGGTGGGAGCGTCGCGTGGTGTCTGCTGTGCTCTGGTGATCTCTGCCCAGCTTGACAGCACCTCAGGTGGTGTTACAAGTCACCACAACTTAAAGCAACCTTGAGGCTGCTCAAAGTTTGCCAGGGATCAGGGGAGCACAAAGATGACTTAAAACCACTTTGCTCCTCCTCCGCTGTGCCAAGCAGAGCTCTGGTGCAGCTGGGCATCTAGCTCTTGATTCCAAGGTTTATGCAAAGCTTTTCTTACTCCTTGCTTTGGCCATTCTTTGTAAATGTCTTTAAGTGAACCTAGTGCTCAAAAAAAGAGTCAGATAGAGAGCCCTGGAGACCGAAAACTCACAGCATGGGCAGGGCAAGCGAACCGGCATTGGGCTTAGCATAGTATGCCTCACCCATGGCAGCACTCTTAGGGGGTGAGAAGCTGGTTCCTTTTTCTTGCCCACGCAAGCTTTGGTGTCTAGGCTGAGAATGCCTCCCCTCCTCCCCGTCAGCTTTGGTAACCTGTCCATTAGCAAATGAACTGAGCTCCTCCCAGCTTGTTTCACCAAGCATCTGTCAGATGCTAATGACCTTCACTTGCTACTAACCAGGGCCAGATTCATACCAGTAACCTGAAGGTGAAGAGTTCTGTGTTTTATTACCAACCCTCGGAACCATCCAGACTCTAGTTGTCTGTCTGTTAGAGTGTAACATGGAAACACCAACACCGCGCCTTCCCTAGGGTTGATACCGACTTTTTACCTTCCCTTTCTAATTTTTCCTGTTAGAAAGTGAACACTCCACCCTTCTTCGCAGTGGCTCCTGGCGAAATAAAAAAGAGCCCCTGTTTGAAGGTAATACACTGGGCAGTACTGTGTAGCACTAAGAAAACATTATGGGTGCTCTCCCTCTAGCCCTTATTGATAGAAAGGAAGGATTTCCATATCGTTAGGGTCCTCATCTAGGACTTGGGAGACCTAGGTTCAAGTCCTTGCTCTGTCAAAGACTTCCTGTGTGACCTTGGGCAAGTCACTTAACCTTTCTGTGCATCAGTTCCCCATCTGTAAAAGGAGGATAACAGCACTTCCCTACCTCACAGGGGTTTTGTGAGGATAGAAATGTAAAAGACTGTGACCTGCTCAGGTACTGTGGTCATGTGGGCCATAGAAGTACCTAAGATAGCTAGATACTGGTCATCTGGGAACCTCAGTCCTTAGACTTCTGTGCTCTGATATTTGAGTCAGGAGAGAAATTCTGCTATCTCAGACTATCAGAGTCTCATTCAAAATCTGTGTTCCAGTAGCATGAATGGACCTTGATTTGCTCATTTAACTCTGACCCAATTGTTTCCTGAATTTGTCTAGCCTGATTTTTTGTAACAGTAGCATACAAAGCACTTAGTTTCAGAGTAGCAGCCGTGTTAGTCTGTATCCGCAAAAAGAACAGGAGTACTTGTGGCACCTTAGAGACTAACAAATTTATTAGAGCATAAGCTTTCGTGGGCTACTGCCCACTTCTTCGGATGCATATAGAGTGGAACATATATTGAGGAGATGTGTGTGTGTGTGTATCTATATATATAGATATATATAGATATAGATATATATAAAGACAACTCCCACCTGTTCATGCTCTCTGTATGTGTGTATATATATCTCCTCAATATATGTTCCACTCTATATGCATCCGAAGAAGTGGGCAGTAGCCCACGAAAGCTTATGCTCTAATAAATTTGTTAGTCTCTAAGGTGCCACAAGTACTCCTGTTCTTAAAGCAGTTAGTGAGCACTTTCCTCTGAAATCAGTGTGTCAGGCTCAGAGACTTCTTCCCATGCCATTCCAGGAATCTTTTGTGTTTTTTCCCTAACAAGAAAGCCTTTACTCTGTCTGTTAGGGAGGACTGAACAGACTATACTGCATATTGCGGAGCCTTGGAGATGGAGGTAGGCCACCTATTTAATTAGGAGTCTCCACTAGCCATTTTTCCTTACACCATCTAAATTCTCATTACATATTTATAGTGTTATTACAACAAGAATAGCCAAAGCACAGTCCAGAACTCAGATGCTGTGCAGAGCCTGAATGTGGCTGAAAACTGCCCTCTCCTTTTAAACACAAGATAAGAGCAAATTTTGATCAAATGCAGGTTTTTATTGTTGGTCTTTTCAAACAGGCAAATTCTTGTCATATGCCTATCTGCCAGTGAAACCAAGTACAATTGAATACTCTTCACTCCATCAGTTCCCTGTTAGGATTTAGCTGGCTGATCACAAGAACATTTCTGGTGCGTATTGACCCTGGGAGGTGTCTCAGGGATATCTGACTGGCCTTGGCTGAGCTACTCGTGAAGGCAGATGTGCTATTCCATGGAGGGTCAGGAGTTGAGTCCACATGGTCCATTCTACCTAGTCCACAAGGAGTGCTAAGAGAACCAGGCAACTGAGGAAAGGTGTTTTTTTAACATTAGGCTCTTTGAGAACCAAGACAGAAGTGGAGGAGTGGAAGGGGGTTGGCGCTTGGGACATTTGAATAGCAGCAGATCAGTGGGTGATGGATACTGGAGTTGAGTGAAGATCGTCTGTTTCACTTCTAAGGGTATCTGTGAGCTTTTCCTCTGGTTTTGCTTCATGCTTCCCACCTCCAGACTTTGGCTTTGAGTTTCTGGGTTTAAACAAACCCCAAATCTCAAAGTGAAGCTTAGTCAAAACCTCCATGTTTCATCTGTTTTTTGTGTTAAACCAATCATGCGAAGCTGCTCTCTTTAATAGAGAGAGAATTTCTTTACTAGCAAGTGAATTGTGGGATTTTTTTTAAAAGCTTTTGTTCCTCAATATATTTTACTATGACAGTGTAAAATGAATAATTGTGTGAAAGGCAGGGATGTAAACCTTAACAGCTGAAATAAATCCAGTGTAATACAGTAATGCTTGCCACTTCTGCCGTAGGTCAGCTGGCTCAAGTGCGGACCTCTAGTTTCATGGGGCATTAATGGAACTGACATCAATGAATGAAGTTCACATCATCTGGATTTTATACTTGTAGACTTAGCTTTTATTTCCCCTATTGTTTTAGATGTTCCAGGAGTCATCCGATTTCCCTGCAATCTTATATTCATATCCTTTTAAAACAGCCTCTAAATAGGCAGAGTTCACCTTTACTAAACCAGATAGACTTTTGATTCGAGCAGTCTGTCTCGTGAAATTGTTGACATGACTAATATCCCTTTGTTCAACAATCTCCCACGTCTCCATTTCATCGAACAATTCTTGATGCATATTGCATCCAAATATTACACTAAAAGAATATTAAGTTTGCCCATATGACATTAATTCAGCTCCTTTATGCAGTATGCATTATGAGGCAGTCTTTAATTAGATGGTCCTGACCTATACTAATTTTCCCCCAGAACTCCCGCCTCATTCAGAGCACAGGATGGATGGTACTCACTGAATGGTTAGCTATTCAATTTTTTTTTATCATCACCCTTCTTTGTGTCACTCTAGGGTTTATTTACTACACACCCTCCAAACCCTCTGAATACAGAATTATTAATTTCCTTTTGAGCATTTTTTATGGTGCTCTCATCACAGTAATATAATTTTTTGCAAACATTTAATGCATTTATTTAAACAACATCCCTGTGAGGTGAAGTGGTGTATTCTCCTGATACAAATGGGGAACTGAAGCATGGAGATTAAAGCCAAAATTGTCAGAAGTGCCAAGGGACTTCAGGTACCACAATGAGACACCTAGGACCTGATTTTTCAGAGTATGTAGCACTGTATAGCACTTTGTATACCCAACACCCATCTCCTATTGACTTCAGTTACAGTTGTCAATACCAATCAGGCCCCACATATCTCCAATTGGGCACTCAGGAAATGGGGTACACACAATTAGTGGAAAAGTTTGGTTTAAGTGGCTTGACTAGAATCACAATGAAACTCTGTGGCAAAGGCAGTGATAGCATCCAGTTCCCCAGGACAGCATTCAACTGCCCTAACCACAAGACCATCCTTTCTTTTCCTGTAATTCCCTGCCTCATACTTTTCACCTTCTGCAACAGATGAGGAAGGGTCCTGTGGAAAAAATAGAATGTGTTCATGTAATTAAAGACTATGTAATAATGCGTGTGCTGAGCAGTTTCTAGGTTAAGCAGATGGACCCAGTGAGGTTTTTGCTGGACTTCATGGAGTCTGGTTATAGAAATCTCTGCTTGCTGGTGGAGAGGATTGAGAAGACTGGTGTTTGTTCTGATTATGGTGGAAAAGCTTTATCAAAGGAAGAGCTTGCTGCATGACCAAGGGGTGGCCAGAATCAGAGTGAGTGTGATCTCTTTTGAACACATGTGTGTTAGTACATACACTGCAATAGAGATACACGCACCTCTGGGAAGGAGAAAGGTAATTGGCTGAGCACCATCAGTGGGGCAAGAGGACAAATTTTGGCCAAGAATCCTACTTGTACAAAATGGGCACAAATGGTTTAGCTGAAAGAAAAACTGGTATGAATTTAAATGAGCCTAATTGAAGTGGCTTTTCCCATGAACGGCATTAAACTGGCAATCACATAGCCTGGGCTAAACAAAATTATTTGTGCAATTGCAATCTTTTTTATGTTTGTATGACTTTTTTTCTTACAGTAGTATCTACTGGCTATTGATAGGATTTTATGGTATATTAATATCACATATGTGTATAGGATATTATTTTGTGTTCAGAAATATAGGGCCAAATCCTCAGCTGATGTTAAATAGGTGAACCTAAATGGATTTCAGTGGAGCTATGCTGTTACACACCTGCTATTGATGTGGCCCATTGGGTGTCTGGAAATAGCTAAGCAAATGTAGGGGGGGAAATATTTCTCCTCCCAGCTGGAACACATTGCATACATCAGGACAAGGAGATGCATTTGTGAGACCGATTGCTCCATTTATCAGGGTATGAGCTGTTGAAAGACAGAATATATCCTAGATCATTATAACTAGGGTTAGCCTTCTTAGGAATGGAAAAGTAGTGACAATCCCTGTTTTCCCAAATCCTCCAGAATGTACTGTCTGTTTATCTAACACCCTGGATGTGTGTTCCGGTAACTGAGGGTCAGCTAGATTTATGTAGGTACGGTTTAGCAATCTAAATACTTCAGATTTTGTCCACAGAATCTGTAGACTGCTCTGGGTATTTTCATTGTCACTGCTCACAAAGGCCGTGGGAACGCAGAGTGCAGTGGAAGGACTCCGATTGTACAGTCAGAAAAATAAGACTGAATTTTGAGCAACCCAAAACAGGCCCCTTCCACTTGTTTTAGTAGGAAGTTCCAGTCCTGTCTGAGCAGCTTTAACTGAAAGCCCAATTTGACTCTCCCATGGAAAGGGATTGGGCGTGGGGGGGAACTCCTCACATCTCCCCTCTAGCAGCCACCTGTTATTCCTGAATTAGAGAAAGATTCACTGTGGTTTCCTTATGGCAACCCACACTTATCACTTGTATCATCCTGCAAAGTCTATCAATCTGAAAACCTTTACTAGAAGAAGGGGCAATAGTGGGTTCTTGTATTTACTTACTGGAAGGAAAATAACTTCAGTATGCTACACAGTCCATGTTATTCTAAAAAAGGGAAGTGGCTGTCAAGCACCAGCTTTAAAAAAACCCCGAAATGAGCCAAAATGACAGAGCTGCTGCAGTGGGAGTCCTTTTGCCAGCATCATTGAATGTTAAAGGAAAATGCCCCTGGTTTGTTCAGCCCAGCAGTGAAGCACTTCTGTGCCTCGTGCTTTGTTTTGTTTAGTTTATTTTTTATATGTTTTTAACTGCTTGGCATTTCTGAGCTTGTTGTTGATGTATTGTGTTTGCCAACCATCTGTATTCAGAAGAAGACACTCCCCTCCGTAGTATCATTTTTTTCTTCCATGTCCCTTCTGAAACTCTCATCTAGTCCAGCGGTTCTCAAACTGTGGGTCAGGACCCCAAAGTGGGTTGTGACCCTATTTTAAGAGGGTCTCCAGGACTGACTTAGACTTGGTGGGGCCCAGGGCCGAAGCCTGAGCCGTACCGCCAGGGGCCAAAGCCTGAGGGCTTCAGCCCTGGGGGCCGGAGCTCAGGTTACAGGCCCCCTGCCTCGCGCTGAAGCTCTTGGGCTTCATCTGTGCCTCCCCCCCTCCCCGCGCCAAAGGTGCTGGGGCTCAGGGTTTGGCTTTGGCCCTTCCACACGGGGCAGTGGGGCTTGGGTGGGCTCAGGCTTCGGTCCCCCGTCCTGTGGTCGTGTAGTAATTTTTGTTGTCAGAAGGGGGTCATGGTGCAGTGAAGTTCGAGAACCCCTGATTTAGTCCATTTAAACAGTGTATCCTTGATTTCCATCTCACTATTGATTATTAGTGCATTTATAGGGATAACGAGAATATACAGTTATAATAGTTACAGATTTATAAAACAAAAACAAAGGTGAAACACTCACCCCATTAAAGTCAGTGGCAAAACTCCCATTCACTTCAGTGGAGCCCGGATTTCACCCCACATGTTTTGGAAGCAGTACAGGCCCCTTTTGTGTCCTGACTGCTAAACCAGTATTGATGTTTGCAGTGTAGCTGTAGCCACGTTGGTCTCAGGATATTAGAGAGACAAGGCGGATGAGGTAATATCTTTTATTGGACCAGCTTCTGTTGTTGAGAGAAAGCTTGTCTCTCTCATCAACAGAAGTTGGTCCAATAAAAGAGATTTACTCACCGACCTTGTTTCTCTAAACCAGTATTGAATCAGTTTGGAAACAGTTTACAGCCTCTTGCTCTGGACTCTCACACTGTCCATGCTTGTCAAACAGATGCCTGCCTTTAGCTCTTCTGCTTCCATTTAAGTCATGAAGATCTTGGTCACTGAGGTCAGTGAGAGTAGGATTGGGAATTAGACTCAGAATTTTCGTGATTTATTAGTGGATGTGAATGCTTCTTACTTTGTGAACTTTGACATTGTTAGACTGAGCAAGGAGTGAGTGCACTTTTGCGAGACAGAGACAGCATTGCACATGCTGTAAGTATAACTGAGAAAACGTTGGGACTGAAACATAAAATGCAATTTGCATGAAATCTTTCGTGCTGCCTGGTCTGTGCTCCCAGTGCTGAATGACGATGCATTTTATACCAGTTTAGCTCCAAATTCAGCCATGGTGAAAGCAGCTGAGCACAAACCTCCATTAAAAGCAAGTAAGAGCTGACTGAATTCAGCTCTGGGTGTTGGGAAATCTAGAGGTTTAATGTGTCATTAAATTCACTGAACATCGTTAGCAAAGACAAAGAGATTATACAAGCAGTTAAGGAAGGGGAAATGTCTGGTGGGTAGAGCAGGGGATTGAGAGTGATTTCTGTTTTGTACTCCTAGCTCTGCCACCGATTTGCCATGTGACCCTGGATAAGACACTTCAGTTTCCTCAGCTGTTGATAGGAATGATAATAATCGCCTACCTTTGTGAAGCAGCTGGAAACCCTTCGTTGACAAGCCGTGTATGAGCCTAGTCCAACTCCCATTTAAATCAATGGGAGTCTTTCCATATGAGTGTTGAAGCAGGTGCTATAAGCATCAAGTATATGTCTGTCTTTGGGTTTTGTATTATTATTTTGCCCTTTAAAATACAGCAGATCCCTGTTACAAGAAGTGGAGATTTTGGTAATAAAAGCATGACCTGGAATTTGGGTATAAAAAAATTGCTGAAATATTCTCAACGTCTTGTCTCCGGAGAGTGTTTTTCATCTTATGTAAACAAAGGATTTCTCAGAAGTTGCTTCGAGAGGCTTCTTGGAAAGTGTTGGGAAGCACATTGCTGAAGATGCTACATAGTTTGTTGACAGAAGAGAGAAGGAGGATAGTAAACTACTTGCTTTTATATCAGAAGAGTGTCAGAGCTTGTGTTCCAGCATGTGTAAGTTAGTTCAAAAGTGCTGCTTCTGGCATGCTGCTCCCACGCACTTAGGTACTAATGTGGTGGTTTTCAGGGGCTTGTCCCTGCCAGAGCACAGCCTGTTATAAAAGACAATTAAGAGGGAGCAATGGGGTTCTCCATATAAAATGTTTTAAACCGTACCCACGCAGAGTAGCGCAGACCATAGTTTCATCCAGGCAAATGCTTCCTGGATTAAAATGAACAAACAACTGGAACTGATGGATACTCAAATAAATGGCTTTACTGTTCCCAGTTTCTTCAGTTTATAACAACACCAGGTATTATTCCAATTGATATTGCTTCTTGTTTGCTTGACTCTGGGCTTGACTCAGCTATAAGCCCCACAAGATAGCTTTTAATGTTATGCAGAATCAAACAGGACTTTACATAAATACCCTGCAGTTCAGCCTGTGCTTTCAAACTGAGATTGCTAACAAGCCTAGATTAAGATCTCAGTCCTGGGCCCAGATGCCTGAATTTGTGTTGCCAAGTTTAGTAGAGATGGGCATGAGCCACAGGATGCCCAGTGTTGGGGCTTTGACTTTGACCTTCTGCTCCAGTCCTTATGTTGTATTCTTCCGGACATCATAGGATGCACAGCATTATGCATGCATATGTTGGAGGGTAGAATTGATCTTGCAGTTTGTATTGTTTCTCATTTTTATTATGATCATTGTCAGAGAATGGAAATATGCTGCATCTTTTGTCAGTTAAAGAGACAGTGTCAAGTACCTTCAAAACTCTGACTTACCTTAAATGGTTGTGATCTTGTGGGGAATATCCCTTGTATTCTGAATGGCACTTTTTAAAAAGGGAAATTTATTAATAAAACTAATCTTTGTATTCCGGTAGGTCCTAGAGGCCTCAACTAGCTCTGACCCCCATTGTGTTAGGCACTGTACAAACGTATAATAACTGACAATCCCTGCTCCAGAGAGCTGAGTCTAAAAGATAAGGCATAACAGATGGATGAGACAAAGAAGTTGGGGGCAGGGGGATTGGTGAGGGATAGGGTAGCAGAACTAATAGGATGCTTTAGAACTGAGTATTTGTGTCTATACTTCTTAGCCAGTTAGTACAATAATCACAGCACTCCCCTGCCTAGCTGTTATCAGGTGGAAAAGAGATGTCAGTCATGCCCATTGCTGCCACGTTGATCTGAAAGACCCCTGTGCTGGCTGTGCAATATCAGCTATTTAACAAAAACTAGGGTGCTGGACAAAGCAAAAGAACAAGTCATAAATTTTGAGCTATTTGAAACTATGTCAGAGCTCAGAAGTTGAGAGTCCATCTATTCCTTAAAAAAAGAACAGGAGTACTTGTGGCACCTTAGAGGCTAACAAATTTATTTGAGCATATGCTTTTGTGGGCTACAGCCCACTTCATCGGGTACATAGAATGGAACATATAGTGAGGAGATATATATACACATACAAAGAACATGAAAAAGTGGAAGTTGTCCTACCAACTCTAAGAGGCTAATTAGGCTTGAATAGAGACTGGGAATGGCTGAGCCATTACACGCATTGAATCTATTTCCCCATGTTAAGTATTTTCACATCTCTTGTCAAACTGTCTGTAATGGGCTATCTTGATTATCACTACAAAAGTTTTTTTCCTCTTAATTAATTAGCCTTTTAGAGTTGGTAAGACAACTCCCATCTTTTCATGTTCTCTGTATGTGTATATATTTCTCCTTACTATATGTTCCATTCTGTGCATCCGATGAAGTGGGCTATAGCCCACGAAAGCTTATGCTCAAATAAATTTGTTAGTCTCTAAGGTGCCACAAGTACTGTTCTTTTTGCGGATACAGACTAACACGGCTGCTACTCTGAAACCTGTCATCTATTCCTTGTCTCTGACCCTTCCCTGTTTCTGACCCCAAAGTTGTCCCCCTTCCCCTCCTTCACTCTCTTGCCTCTCCCCACTCTCTGCCAGATCCCCCTTTTCTTCTCTGCACTCAATGTAGTTGACACAAACCACACTGCAGGGCTTTCAAGCATCTGGTCACAGGGCCCTGCAAATCTGCCATCCCTTTCTGCTAAGCTCCAAGCTATTTCCAGAGTAATTCTATTGTACCTCTCAGAAAAAAGGAACCAGATTACTCACGCTCACTGGGGTTCAGATCTCACAGGGGAAGGGAGAGACCAACCTGGCACATAGCTCCCTCAAAGGCATTTCTGAGCAAAAAAAGCCAAGGGCAAAAGTTTCAACGCAGCAATGGCAGGCCAATGCCCAGCAGAGTTTTGAAGGACAGATGGCCAGATTGGAAGGTGAGCAGGTAGATGGATTTTGGAAAGGGACCGGGAGCACTGGCTTCGTGGCTAGGTAGAGACTTGGAATCCAAACCTAAGTTCTCAACAGTCCCAGCCGGCAATCCAGGGTGCAGACATGTTCCTAGCAAGACCCATTCCCAAAGCTAGGCAGGCGTTATCAGTGATGATGGTGCCCCAGCTAAGTCATAAACAAAAAATGCCATGCTTGTTTTAGCTCTGTGCTTGCTGAATGTAAAAAGAACAGAGCCCTTTGAGAAAGAGTCCAGAAAGAAATCTGGTCTTGGAGCTTTTTTCAAGGGCATTGCAAACAATGGAGACATAAAACAACCTATATACAAAAGTAATTGACAGTGTCCTTTTCACTTCTGCCTGACCTTTTCAGTGGTCTGTAATTTGATTACCTGGCTGTTCCTGTTCTCCCTTTCACAGCCTTGGCAACCTGGGAGATAGAATTGATGTGGCCAGCCAGTCGAGAAGGAAAAGAGCAAAAAGTGAAAGAAAAATAACATGCTGTTGTCTTTCCTAAAAAAACATCTCTGTATTGAGTGTTACTACTGTCATGTGTCTGGTAACTGGAAGGTGTATGGGTTCCATATTCACTGCAATCTTAACCAGTTAGGAAACGACTTAAATCCCATCTGATGTCATCTGGACACAAATGAACTTGGGAACTGCTATCTTCATAGAAAACTCTTGTAGGATTAATAGGGAACAAATCAATAAGTTACTATGACAGTTACTCTGCAGGAAAGTTGGAGATATTCCTATAGAAAATGTATAAGAAATATGTCTATAGGAATCCTATAGAGTTCTATAGAATTTAATCAACCTGCTTTGTTTGTATGGAGATTACTCTACACAGAACCAATCCAGATCCCTGTAGAAAATGTATAGGGCATATGAGAGGTAGCATAGACTATTGGACAGGGTTTAGTGTGGTCTAGTGGACAAAATGCACTGAATATTTCCTTTTTTCTCTCTTTTACCCTTTCTCTGCATCTGTATCCCAGACACATAAGGTGTTTCTCCCTCCTTTTCTCTTTTTACCTTCCTATTTTTTTTCTCAGTTTTCTATCTTTTTTCTGTGTCTGGTTTCCTTCCCTCTTGTTCTTATTTTGAGTACTCTGCTGGCAGTTGGGAAGAGAAAATTGATTTTGATCAGGCTCCTCTGCAGTAGTGTTTACTCTCAGCCCCCGCGGAGATGTGAAATCGAGCAGGACCATAGACACAATACAGATTCTAGTAAGTTTTATAATGCTGCTCACAGCCATTATAGGGGAAATACCACACGCAAACATTCTGCCGGGAGTAGATTAGGCAGAATTATTCTGTAGAGTTCAGTCAATACAAGAGAATCTCTTCACTCACCAGCCAATGAGTATCCTTGGTGTAGATCAGTGTTTCCCAAACTTGGGACGCCGCTTGTTTAGGGAAAGCCCCTGGCGGGCCGGGCCGGTTTGTTTACCTTCCACGTCCGTAGGTTCGGCCGATCGCGGCTCCCACTGGCCGCGGTTCGCTGCTCCAGGCCAATGGGAGCTGCTGGAAGTGGCGCGGGCCACGGGCTGTAGTGGCTGCCGCTTCCAGCAGCTCCCATTGGCCTGGAGCAGCGAACCACAGCCAGCTGTGGACGCAACAGGTAAACAAACTGGCCCGGCCTGCCGGGGCTTTCCCTAAACAAGCGGCATCCCAAATTTGGGAAACACTGGTGTAGATTAATCCAGGCTCTGAAATTACAGTAGGAAACAGTCACATAAATCTCAAATGAATTCCTAATTATCAGCACCATGGCAATGTTTCTGTCTCCATACAACTGATTTTCTCAGGCATATTTATTAATCCCTTTGGATAGTCTCTGTACAGGTCACATATCTGAGCTGCACACTATCTGGCAATAAAAAACATCCCCTATATACAGTAAAGGCACCCCACAAGGTTTGACTATTTACTTCAGTAGTGATATGGCCAAATGTGGCCTTTTTATTTGGCCAATTAAAGTCACACTGACAACTTAAAAATCGCTTCTGTCTGAAAAATTTCTGCTTGCTGCTGTTACAAGTAACACGTACAGTTAGTACAACTATAAGAGATTAGAGGGGAAAAAGTTACCCTTTCTCTAAGTTTTCAGCTTGCTTACTTCGTACAGTCCTTGGTTTATACTCGGTTTCACTGTGTCCCCTGAATAGTCAGTTATTTTCCCCTCTCGAGTTTGTTTGGGTCTTTCACACAGCAACAGGAAAGGGAAAACTATTTTTGAAAAATAGTACAGTGTAATTATGTAATTTTAGGCCCTGATTCAGCAAGATACTTAAGCACATTCCTAACTTTAAGGGTGTGAGTAATCCCATTGAAGTCATGGACTTTAGGCAAGCAGTCCCATTCACCTCAGTGGTAATACTAACTTTAAGTACACCTCTACCTTGATATAACGCTGTCCTCAGGAGCCAAAAAATCTTACCGCGTTATAGGTAAAACCACGTTATATCGAACTTGCTGTGATCCACCGGAGCGTGGAGCCCCCCCCCCAGAGCACTGCTTTACTGCATTATATCTGAATTCATGTTATATCGGGTTGTGTTATATCTGGGTAGAGGTGTACTTTTAAGTGAAGTCTGTGCTTAAGTACATTGCTGGCTGAGGGCCTAAAGGAACAGAGTACAAGCTAAATTCTCCTATGTGATGAATGGGCCCAATGTCTCCACAAACACACATGAGGAGAGTTCAATGCAGGGGAACTGGTTGGTTTCAGAGGACAGTGTTGGAGAAGTGTGCTCTATACTGATGCTGACGTGTCTGACATCCAGAGAACTGCTGACTCTACATCCAATGCCAGCGCGTGCGCTGTTGATGGGAGAAATGGTAGGAGTTTAGGGGAAGAAATTCAGTATCTGTACCCAAAATATGGAACTATTGGTGCAAAAGGAGGCTAAATGTTACCACCCGCCATATGCCACTGGAGTCTTTAAGGGAGAATCCTAAAAAAAGAGTAGAGGTATAGAATAAGGTTGTTAATTCCCCTCTGAAAGTAGCCAGAACTGTGAAAGGGACATCTGCAATGTTGTTGGAGTTGTTTTACAGGTTTCTGCGTAATGTAACCTAAGATAGCCTAGCATGTCACAGAGTCGCTGAATGGTCTTAGTTGGGGCATCTCACAATACACTTTAAAACTATGCTTAGTGTGACATATGTCAATTTCCTGCAATATCCTTGGGAGACCTTATTGAATTAAGTTTAAGTATCTTTGGGTCCATTGCACTAAATGAATGGTTAAGATATTATTGTGGACCAGAATTGTATGTAACCACCCAAAGGGGGAGATGTGACAGATGAGAGACCTGGGAATTCAAAGGACTATACTGAATGATGTGCCTGACAAGAATGGGCTTTTGCAACAAAAAAGCATTAAGTGCATATGAAAGTGGGTTAGGGCTTGGGGCTCTAATGCTTTCTTTCTTCCCCTGAGTGACGTGGGAGCGTTCCCAGCACTCTCTGCTGTATTTTATTATTTTATTAATAAAGCTTTAAAATTTAGACACTTGGTGTGCCTAGTCATCTCCTCTCCAGAAAAGATCCTGTGGCCCGAGCCTGATCAACTGAGGCCCAGGCAGATTGGTAACGAAAATCTGTCACCGTTTTCCTGGGGAATATCAAGGGGGAGGTGAATGGAAAGTTCTCACATCAGGTTATGCAAAAACCCAGCCTTTTGAAGCTACATCCCGAGGAGTGAGCCACTGTCTGCTGATCACTTGTTCCATGAGGCCAAGATCTAAGGCCCACATTCTATAAAGGAAATACTGAACTATTCATGGTTTTTCTGGTTCTGAATCTAAGACAGTTATGAACATGTAACTTTGGGGAAAACGCAGTTGTGGGTTTTGAAGGACTGACACCCACCCAAAGCTGGAGTTGGGATGGCCTCTGGTAAGTTTTTTAACATGCTTGTAGATTCTTTTATTGTTTTTAATATGTTTTCTCTGAAATACGTTTACTTTAAGAATAAATGTGCTGCTTATAAGGAATTGTATTGTAACTGTAATTGCTGGCAATTACATTGCTTATTGCATTCAGAGAGAAAGCAAAACACAGACACTGGCCTGTTTAGCCCATTTAGGTTGCTGGAGATATCACAGTGTAGGCAGGGAACTGTGTAACCTGGAAAAACGCTGGTCAGGAAGGAGAGAGATGTCGATCTCTGCCAGAAACTGGATGACTGAGGAGTTAGGAGCCTAAAAGTGGGTGCCCTCAAGGGACCATACAGGGGGAATAAGGTATAATTGCCTTGAACTGTGACACTCAGCACTTTAAAAGATTAATTGTGTCAATACCTTAGGAGGCTGAAACTTAAATAAGCAGAGAAATTGTTCTTGCACTGATTACAATACATCTGTTAGGAGTAGTAAAAAGCAAACTGATGGGGAACAGAAGCTAGTGTGTGGCAGGCAACATTACACATTACACCCATCGTAGGGCACTTCTTTTGATACTGTGAATTAGTTTTGATCAGCTGTTTTGCTCCCCTTTCCTGGTCCCCTCTTTGGACAGGTGCATCCTCCTGCAACTTCAGGCTGATTTATGTCTTTGCACAAAAAGTAATCTGTGTTGATATATATCAAGTTGGTGTAGGTTGTGTAGTGGGAAAGCCCCATTACACTAGAGTGCTATGTGCCGTAACTGACAAAAAACAGTCCTTAGCAAGGCTTGTAGGGTGGGAAGTAGCTAAGTGACTTAGGAGTACATCTCATTGACTTCTGATGGGTCCTGTGCTCACCTAGGTGTCTCGAAAATCCCACTCATATTGTTTAAGCAGAGACTCTAATTGTCTATTTTTTTTTCTTTTATAACTTTACTTCTAAGATGTGGGATATACATCAGTGATCCAGTGCAGCACTTCCTGCCATTTTATCCATGCATGTATCCACAAAATTATTCTACATTAATAACTCATTTAGTTACAAGTGGTATAGTCCTTCAGAATGTGACCTTCCCTCAGTCACTTGCTTGTTATGGACCCAAATATCCATTAGGTGGCATCAAAGACAGGATATTTCACTACAACTGTAGGCTTCCTACTAGGAAGTAATGAATAATGTTTTTCAGTATGGGTGTAGCCGGGTAGGTCCCAAGATATTAGAGAGACAAGGTGGATGAGGTAATATCTTTTATTGGACCAATAAAAGGTATTACCTCACCCACCTTGTCTCTCTAGTGTTTTTCATGAATTCACAGGGGCATTAGAGAAGCAGAATATCAGTGCTAAACTTCAGGCCTTGCATTGCAGTCACCTTTATAGAAAATGAGCTGAGTTGGAGACTACTGGAGGTTCAGGAGCACATCAGCTCAACATAGGGTGACCAGATAGCAAGTGTAAAAAATCAGGACGGGGATGGGGGGTAATAGGTGCCTGTATAAGAAAAAGCCCCCAAAATCGGGACTGTCCCTATAAAAGCGGGACATCTGGTCACCCTAGCTCAACACAGTGGTGTAATTAGAAGCACCAGTTCATAAGAAGTCCATTTAAATTGTTTTTTTTTTTTGGTTAAATATTAATATTATTAGTAAATTAGAGGAAAAAATAGTCCGTCCGTGTGTCCTCCCCCACCCCCCGTGTGTGTGTGTGCCACAGTACTGAAAAGAAGATATAAGACTCTATGTATGGTCCTTCCTGGCTCTCACAGTGTAGGTGTACTTTTTAAAAGAGAGCAACATTCATTTGTTTTAGTTCTAGGTTAAATAATATCTTATTTTAATATAGGGGCCACATTTTCTAAGCTGAGGATATATCAGCTCTTTCATTATGAGCCCCTGATCAACCCCTTGGTAATTTCTCCAGCAGGAGACATATTTTCATGCTGAGGCACAAGTGCTAACCCTAAAATCACTCACCTTGGTTAGTTTTTTGCACACATCTAACTATTTATGAGCATTTTGCAAAGACATTGTGAGCCACTTCGATATAGACTTTACTTTAAAAAAAATGAATGTAATAAATTTAACGTTGGCTTCTGAACAGTTGAGGCAGCTGCTTTTTTCAAACTCCTGAGTTTAGGTGCAATGGAATCAGTAGAGCAATTCTCCCATGTTGAGTGTTTTCAGTTGATCTGGGTAGACATGCAGAGTTTGAAAACTCTGTCACTAGAACTGAGTTATTTTTGTCCCCTAAATGGAAACATTTTCAAAATTAGACTCAAATTTAGCAGAAATGCAGTCCATAGGAGCTATTGAGTGCTCAGCACTTTTGAAAATCAGGCAGGTGCCTAAGTCAGGATGTAGATTACTATCTTTAGGCTCCTATTTTTGAAAATCTGGGCCATGTTTATTTTAAATCTAATAACTACATCACAAATATGTTCCTTTTAGTAATTGCATAGCCCATGTGAGGAGTATTTAAGCTGCAGCCCAGGGCTTGGAATTAATCAACAAACCAATACATTTGAGCAGTTTTTGTTTGATTGATTTAATTATTAAAATGAATGAGCTAGAATTTTATTCCATTAGATTTGTCTTCTGCTCCATTTGTGAGTTCAAGGAAAAGCTAGTGTCCTTTGATTGCTAGTCCAAAAAATAATGCATACATTGGGCCTAATTCTATATTCCTCACGCATTCAAAGCCTGTTTTGACTCCAATGGATGTACAAGGAATGTAAGGTTGGGCCCATTATGTGGTAGTGGGGGGAGGCAATCTCTGGGCAGGGAGAGAATTGGCCATATAGCAATTAAGCCAGTCTTGGGTCTCCTGTGGTTTCAGCAGTCAGCACAAGCTTCCTTAGATGAAAGGGTCTCTTAGAAAAGAACTGGGAAGGTGGCAGGCAGTTTTATTTGATATGAATGTGCAATTTTATGGTACAAAGCATACTTCAGTGTTACATGCTTGATCTATACATGAAAACCTGTTAGAAAAGAAGATGAAATTGGAGAGGAGTGCCGGTGAGTTCCATTTGAGAGTATATGGAGAAATTCGCTCGCCGATGTTTAAAAAGATTACATGCTCAGTTTCAGCCTGAATATTCATACACTCCAAGCTTTGAAGATTTACAAGCCTGAGAATTAATCATTCTTGTAATTATTTTATTCCAATTAAACTGGGGTGAATATCATATAATGACATTCTTCAATCCTGGAAGGCAAACAAATAGGTTCAAAAACACTCCATGGATGGTCTGGTTATTCTTTCCTAATGTGTGATCTACAAAGATTTCATTTAAAAAGAAGTGAAGAGGTTTGGAAAATTATTTCAGTAATTTCCATCCAAGACCTACCAAGTCATAGAGAACAGAGCCCAGCAATTCATTGTAGCACTGCATTGAGAACTGATAGGTTATCTCCATTAATGCTAATGGGAGTTTCACTCTGAAACCCCCTTGCTAAGGATGGGAAGAAGAGACCCTTTGGAGTGTAGCTCACTCCACTTGTGTCAGAGTTTTTCTGATGATCTATCTGCTCCGGTCACCTAGAATTTATCGTCCTTTTCAATATGACCCATTCTGGATAGAGGAAAAGATTCTTGTAGCTGTTAACTTCAGATCACAGCTTGGAGTTTAGCCCACATTTTTTTTAACATGGGTGCCTAAAGTGAGGCACCTGCACCTAATTGTCTGATTTTCAGAGGGGCTAAGACCTTATGGCTTCCCACTGGCTTTATTGGCAACTTACACCTTAGAAAATCAAAGCACTTAGTTAGGTGACAAAATGTGGATTTAGGTATCCAACTTAGGCGCCCAAATTTGAAAATATTGGCCTCAGAGATCCACCCATCAACTACTATTGATGCTCCTGTGAATTATTAATAGTATGGAAAACAGAGTTCTTGAGCACTTCGGGCTGAGCGTACTGAACGCGACCCTGAGAACTCAACATACCACTGTGTTGCTTTTTGATTTTTCCATTAACATGATATCATTTAATACCCAGGTGAGGTCAAGATGTGAAAAAATAATGAAGTCACTTTCTCAGAAGCCATATACATTTTCTACACAAAGTCCATGTGTTGTTTGTTTTTCCCGAATTTGTGAAATTTAATTTACACTGACTGTAGCAGCTAGAATAAGAGGAAAAACTTTGGACCAAATCCTCAAGCAGGTGTGAGTTGCTGTAACTCCACTGAAGTCAATGGAACTATGCCGATTTACACCAGCATGGGGTCCGGTGCTTTGTCTTTATAACCTAAATCTTGGTTAAGGTCTGGTTATGGAAGCCTCAGTGCCAATAACCTCCTTTAGCACGTGAATTTAGCTATTTGCACCTACTCATCAGGTCTCCTAAGGTCCTGTCAACTTTTATGTTCTTAACAGCACTTCTGACTATTCTTTTAAAAATAGTCACACAAATGCAATTACTTGTTTCCCCCAACAGCACTGAAGCGAAAAATGTGCACAAATGAATGAATCATTTACACACGACAAAGCTCCCATCTAGGAACAGTTCTATAGCTACTCACTGATAAAGTCCTTAAAGATATTCCAGTGCCATACACTAATCACATCACTAGACTTGGCAACTGATCTTGAGGTAGAAAATTGCTCTGCATAGTCTTTTACAGCGGGCAGCTCTTGCAAGCTAAACCTAGAGTTGATATCTGTTTGGAGGACTTAGATTTAAATTAGTCTAGGATCAAAAGTAAATGTTCTTTTCTTGTCTCTAGAACTGCCATAGAGAGATCATGCAATTTTATACCACACGCCAAATTAATGTCAATATGTAAGACTTGTAGTTAAGTTCTGGGATTTTTCCGTTTTGTGGCCAAACGGCTCTCACTTAAAAGCTTTTTGAAATTTTATGATGTCTTGCTAACCTAAGGATTTTAATGCAAGAGTCAGTGGATCATGCCTCTGGTACCTTTGATTATTTCTATGCTGGTTTATAATATTGTAAGTTATTAAGTGGGTTTCCTGTTGGATCAATGGAAAGCACAACTTTTAGTTGTCTGAGAGACCTGGGTTTCAAAGCTAACCAGGATGGTGAAGAGCCTCCCCCATGTCAGGATGGCAGATGATGGGTGTCATGTTTGTCCTATATCAAACAGCACTGCCATGCTTGGATCCATGCTTAGAATAGATGCAAAAATGCAATAATCTTTTGAGTCATTAAGAAAACATGATTTGCAATTATGTATATGTAACATCAAAGATATGGAGATAACAAAGTGCTGTCAAAGAGATGCAACTGATACTGAGCTTTCGTGTGTGGGGGGGAAATAACCCCAAACCAGGGCCGGCTCTGGCTTTTTTGCCGCCCCAGGCAAAAAAAGCCACCGGCCGCCCTCCCCCCCCCCCCCCGGGGGGGGGGGGCAGCGAGCCCCGGCGAGGGCTCCGCTCTCCCCCCGGCGGCCGGGGGGAGGGCGCGGGGGGGGAGGGCGGCCGGAGCCTTGGGAGGAGGGCGGTGAGCCCCGGTGGGGGCTCCGCTCTCCCCCCGGCGGCCAGAGCGCAGGGGGCAGGGCGGCAAGCCCCGCCGTGGCCCCGCTCTCCCCGGGGGCTGGAGCGCCACGCCGCCCCCCTCCAGGTGCCGCCCCAAGCACAAGCTTGGTGGGCTGGTGCCTGGAGCCGGCCCTGCCCCAAACAAATCTTGGTGAGGATAATGCATTTGTTTAAGAGATTAACCCTTCTCAGAATTTCAAGATGGCAAATGAAAAGTTTGTTCTCCAGAGAAGATTCACCTGGGATTCTCAGATTGTTGTGCTCTTCTTAGGCCTTTGACTGTAATTCTTGATGTCCTTGGGGACCTGAAGCTTTAGGGAAAGTATCGATCTGATACCCACCAAGGCCAGGACTGCCTGGGAATGATGACAGTACTAACCTCTGGTCTTCATTACTGTCTACCAGCTTCCTGCTGATGAAAAGCAGTGCTGGGAAAAGTGGTCCTTGAGGAGAAGCAAATTAGTGATGCTCTCAACAAAGGCTGGGCTGGGAATTGAGGAGGGAGAAGGAAAACTAGATTTAGGTTTAGAAGATAGAATCCAGAGGTCAAATTCAGCCCAGGGTTTAAGCAGATGCAATTTCATTGACTTCACTGGGGATACACCCACTTTCACCAAGGCTGACTTGGGCCTGAAATATTAAGATTAAATAGATACTTCAAATAGACTGATACTGCCAGCAATGTGCTCTTCTGCAGTGGTCAATGAGAACAATTTCCTTTCCAGAAAATGATGAACATGACATTCACTTTACTAATTCTTGGAATTCACTCTTCTCAATACATATCAATACAAAGAAACCTGAAAACAGGCCCTATTTTCCTTGACCTCCCTGCAGTGTATGTTACGGTCTGGAACATGGGTCTACTTGTTAAAATATCAAGAGTCCTCCCAGAATGGGTTACTGATGCAATCGAACTGCTACTCTGAGACAGACAGTTCAGGGTGCATGTGGGAGAAAAAAGTGCTTGGGGAAAAACAGATGAACGGGTTACCCCCAGGGTCTGTTCTACCCTCAACCTTGTTCAATTTATATATCAGTGACCTGCCACCAACCCAGTCACAGAAGTTCATCTATGCAGTGGACATTTACTGCGGGCTACAGGCTTAGACTTTTTCTCAGTTGGAGAAGACCCTGAGTGACGACGCTGCAAAGCTGACTGACTACTGCAAAACATGGCACCTTCAGCCTAGCACCAGCAAGGCAGTCTATAGAACCTTCTACCTCCACCATGCCAATGCTAAGAGGGAACTAAACATCATAATTAGGGCTGTTGATTAATTGCAGTTAACTCATGTGATTAACACAAAAAAATGAATCGCGATCAAAAAAAGAATCGCAATTAATCACACTGTTAAACAATAGAATACCAATTGAAATTTATTAGATATTTTGGATGTTTTTCTACATTTTCAAATATATTGATTTCAGTTACAACACAGAATACAAAGTGTACAGTGATCACTTTATATTATTTTTTATTACAAATATTTGCACTGTAAAAATGATTAAAAAAATAGTATTTTTCAGTTCACCTCATAACAAGTACTATAGTGCAATCTCTTTATCGTGAAAGTACAACTTACAAATGTAGATTTTTTTTTTGTTACATAACTGCACTCAAAAACAAACCAATGTAAAACTTTAGAACCTACAAGTCCACTCAGTCCTACTTCTTGTTCAGCCAATCGCTAAGAGAAACAAGTTTGTTTACATTTATGGGAGATAATGCTGCCCACTTCTAATTACAATGTTGGCATTCGCATGGCACTGTCATAGCTGGCGTCGCAAGATCTTTACGTGCTAAATGCACTTCATATGCCTCTTCATGCTTCGGCTGTCGTTCTAGAGGACATGCTTCCATACTGATGACACTTATTTAAAAAAATGTGCTAATTAAATTTGTGACTGAACTCCTTGGTGGGAGAATTGTACGTCTCCTGCTCTGTTTTACCTGCATTCTGCCATATATTTTATGTTATAGCAGTCTCGGATGATGACCCAGTACATGTTCGTTTTAAGAACACTTTCACTGCAAATTTTACAAAATGCAAAGATACCAATGTGAAATTTCTAAAGATAGGTACAGCACTTGACTCAAGATTTAAGAATCTGAAGTGCCTTCCAAAATCTGAGAGGGATGAGGTGTGGAGCATGCTTTCAGAAGTCTTAATAGAGCAACACTCTAATGTGGAAACTACAGAACCCAAGCCATCAAAAAAGAAAATCAACCTTCTGCTGTTGTATCTGACTCAGATGATGAAAATGAACATGCATCGGTCCGCACTGCTTTGGATCGTTATTGAGCAGAACCTGTCATCAGCATGGACGCATGACCTCTGGAATGGTGGTTAAAGCATCAAGGGACACATGAATCTTTAGCGCATCTGGCATGTAAATATCTTGCGACACCAGCTACAACAGTGCCATGCAAACGCCCATCCTCACTTTTAGGTGATGTAAACAAAAGCAGGTAGCATTATCTGCAAATGTAAACAAACTTGTTTGTCTAAGTGATTAGCTGGAGAAGTAGTAGTACTGATTGGACTTGTAGGCTCTAAAGTTTTACATTGTTTTATTTTTTAATGCAGGGGTTTTTTGTACATAATTCTAAATTTGTAAATTCAATTTTCATGATAAAGAGATTGTACTACAGTTCTTGTACTAGGTGAATTGAAAAATACTATTTCTTTTGTTTTTTACAGTGTAAATATTTGTAATAAAAATAAATATAAAGTGAGCACTGTACACTTATTATTCTGTGCTGTAATTAAAATAAATATATTTGAAAATGTAGAAAACATCCAAAAATATTTAAATAAATGGTATTCTATTATTGTTTAACGGTGCGATTAATCGCGATTAATTTTTTTAATTGCTTGACAGCCTTAATCATAATGAATGGCCAGAAGCTGAAGCATGAAGCATACCCAGTTTACTTAGACATGACCCTTGACCAAACACTGACGTACAAAAGCCACCTGAGCAAGATAGCAGTGAAGGTCAAGACATGTAATAACCTTTTCAGCAAAGTGGCAGGTTCTTCATGGGGAGTGGATGCTCCAACCCTAAGGACCTCTGCCCTTGCCATCTTGTACTTAAGAGCAAAATACTGTCCGCCACTATGGAGTCGGTCGGGACACACCAAATTTGTTGACATGCAACTCAGCAATGTGCATTATCAGGAACTCTTCAACTGACTCATCTTCCATGGCTTCCAGTTCTGAGCCACATTATTTCCCCTTACATCAGGAGACTGATTGTAGCTGGCAAGCTGCTTGAGAAGTACATGCCAACCCAACTTGCCCTTGTTCAACGATCTTTTTAGCTCACCAGCTACATGTCTTTCATCACGCCACCCACTGTGGTCGAGGCTGTCAGGCCAGGACATGTCAGCAAAGTCTCTGTTGCAGGAAGGCTGGTATTTAACATCATCCACCAATCAGTTCCTTGTCACAGATCTTACTGCTCGCCCACCTGCCTTCGACCTGCCATGTTGTCGGTGGGCCTTTCTTAACCGATTCCAGACTGGGCAAGGCCTCTGTGCAGACAACCTGCACCGTTGGGATCTTTGAGACAATCCAAACTGTGGCTGAAGTGCAGATCAAACAATGATACATGTTGTCAAGGAGTGCCCGCTAACCCAGTGGTCCCCAAACTGTGGGGTGTGCCCCCCTTCCTGGAGGGCACAGAGGAACATTTGGGGGTGCACAGTGGAGCCTGGGCCAGCCCCCACAGAGGGCAGAAAGGGAGTGCCATCCTGCTCTGCTTCACCCCCCCGCCCAGCTCTGGCCTCAGCCGCAGCCCTGCTCCCCCTACAGCCACAGCTCAGCTCCGCCCCCTGCCCAGCTCTGCTCCGGCCCCAGCCAAAGCTTTGCCCCCAGCCCCACTCTGCCCTCATTCCCTCTCCACCCCCATGCCAGCGCCACCTCTAGCCCCACCTCCTCCCCCAACCCCAGTTCTGCCCCGAGCTCTGCCATCAGCCCACGCTCTGCTGCTGAGCCAACTTTGCAATAATGGAGAGGGGGCATAGGCAGATTCCATTACTGGTAAGGGGGGGGCATGACAGGAAAAGTTTGGGCACCACTGTGCTAACCAAATTCAACAGTAGGCTCCAAGAGCTTCATTGGGCCACTAAGAATGCTATTGCGTGGCTCGGACTCATCTGCCATGCCTTTTGGTAGCAGGATTCATGCCATTTGATTGGTACAGCCCCAATCCCAGACATATCTCCAGATGAGAGGTGGTTTATTTGCACAGTAGAATAATACACCTGAGGATTTAGACCAGAGGGGCCAAATCCTGCTGGCTTTGCTCTCTCAAGCAGTCCTATTGAAATAAATGAGGCAGCTTATGTGTGTAAGACAAGCAGGGTTTGGCTCTACATGCGCTGAGGAAAGAATAAATGAATGCTCTTTCTTGGTCTGTGCAATTCGCTATTTATAATCGTGCAACAAACCCTTGTGCTGTAGCTTTCAAACAGCGACAGCTCTTTATCATTTGACATGTGACCGGAAGCTTAATCCCTAAACCACTACAAATCCAATCCAATGGAAGTGCTAAAAGCAGCCCATTCTTTTGCAAAAGCCAAAGAGATGCTATCATACAGTAGTTCCATTTTATCCTGTCTGTTTCAGCCTTTATTCCCGCATATTCTTATGGTAACAGGGTTACAGCGTGTAGACATTATAGCAGTACCAGAAGGGCTCATCTTTATGCCAAGATCCACATTTGGCCTGGAAAAGAGGTTTTCAGGTCACAGTTGTGGTTAGGCTACTGTCCTGTAATTTCAGAGGACCCAGTCTGGTTCCCATTGCATTTTATAGGAGCTTGGCCATTGTCTTTAATGAAGGGTGAGGCAGACCGTGAATGTTTTCTGCTTGCTTGCCTTCTTCAGTGAACACAGCATATCACATGTCTCAACAGCGACGATGAGGTTCTGTAGTGAGATCTGAAATCAGGAAAGCCACATGCAGTGGGGAATGCTGGCAGCAAGATGCTTCTTTCTACCCAAATTCTGGCAAGGTCATTTGCATTTCAGAATTTTGAGATTAACACACGTTTCCTTAATAATTGTGCCAGTGAAATCGATTTAAGGCTATCAACCGACTCTTACGCGAGCTATGCATTTCATGATTGCATGCTCAAAATTCATTGAGCATCAGTAATTGTCAGAACTGCAGGGACAGCTAGGGACAAGGCTATATCGTAATTACGTACCAGATAATAGATTGTCTCTGTGATTCAGCTGCTTGTATGTGTTACAAAATCTCAGGTGGTTTGTTTTAATGGGAGAGTGGGGGTGGAATTACCAGATTTGCTTAATCTTAAATAACCTTTTTAAAAAATCACATTGTTTTGATTTTATAAAAAAGCACCAAAACATGCTTCAGTTTCGTAAATGAACCACCTGTCATTGTTGCAAAAGATGAGTTTGTATTATGTTTTAGATGAGGTTAGTTGCTTTTATGGTGCATATACCTGGGTAGACCCAGTATATTTCAGTATAAGAAGCATGTTTTTTTTTTCTTTCATTTTTTACTATATTTGTTTATTGTTCCAATGGGTTAAAAAAGATTACCCTTGCTCTGGGTAACCCAATTCAGCTAACCACTTCTGTATGTGCTTCAGTTCATCCTTATTCAGCAAAGCACTTCAGCCTGTGCTTAACTTTAACAGGACTTAAACCTGTCCCTGAAGTTAAGCATGTGCTTAAGTGCTTTGTTGAAAAACATTGATTTGTTGAATCAGAGCCTACGTACTTATACAATACTAAAAGTACAAAAACTTCACCAAGGCCCAGATCCTCAAAGGTATTTTGGTACCTAACTCTCATTAATTTCAATAGGAAATAGGTGCCTAGATACCTTTTGAGGAGCTAAGCCTAAATAACCATAATACAAAACAAATCGTTCTTCCCATAGTCAAGTCTCAACAGAATCCATCAATAGCACAAAAACCCAATTAGCAATTAAGAACCCCACTTTAAATAATAATGCCCCACAATTGGACACCACAGAGCTCTCGCCCTACTCCTCCAGGAAAAGCCCAAGGAAACAGATGAGCCTTGCAACAAGAGAATTATTGAAGACACCTCACCACCCGTACTGTGCTTCCCCAGGATGCATACTCTAAAAAGAAGGCAGATGTAGTCACGAGGACAGTATATTTTGAATATCTTCTATTATTGCGCTCATAAAAAAACCCAAGAGGGGCCTCTTTATCTCAAAACACAATTGCATGAAAATTAGCAGGACCGGTGAAGTAGCATGTGTGTTATCTTCTTTTTAATACTGCTTTATCTGTCCTCATCTCAACATGTAAATCCTATTGCTAAAGCGATTTACTGCCCGGCCCCTCAGGAACAATGTCTGGATTTTAAAGGAATGTATAGCCTACATTTTTCTCATTAAATCATATCACTTTTATTCAGATTGTTTTACTCCTTCTTGCTCCTCTGATAGGGTGTCTGCAGACTTTCCTATTACTGCTCGATGTCAGGTGGTGCTATGTATAGGCTCAGACATATTTGAGGCCTCTCTTTGCCTATCTGGGAGGACAATTAATCAGACAGAAAGAGAGATGTAGAACACAGTTCCATTATTAAACAGACACTACCTCTCCCTCTTGATGATGTGCTTGGCACTGCTTCCTTATTTCTCTGTTTTCTCTGAGTGTGAACTCAATGGCAGGGCTCCAGCTGGACGGGTATGTAGCACACACATCCTTGAGAATATTTTTGCCGGGTAGCATCGTCATTTGTGGCTGCTTCTGGGAGTGATTCTTTGGTGAAGCCACTGCTAGTATTGCGGAGTGTAAGGTAGAAACTCCTGGCAGCACTGTCTGGTTTAAAATCTTCTATGTTTGTTTTTTAAATACGGGACAGAGCAGTCAGGATCTTAACCCCTCATTCATTTCCCACCTTCCATTCCTCATTTTTAATGATTACCAAGCTAGTTTGCCCAACCTGTCCATATAGCTATAACCGTTGTCGTTTCCCCTCATTTCCCCCACTGACACCTTTCCCCTCCCAGTTCTTTTGCAGCCTTTCTGTAATATGGCACCTAACTGTGTACACATTTATCTAATAGGTGGTAGCACACCTAGTACATTATGGAATCTATGCTGATTGGCACTGCGCTCCTCTGTTGAAGCAGCCAGTTATTCTCATTGCTTTCCTAACTGATGCTTGATTCTGAGATTTTAAATTTCTATCCATTATCATTCCAGAGTCTAACTCCTGATCAACATGCAATCTTTTACAGCATGTAGCCAGCCATCCATGTTGCTTCATTTGATTGAGGCATAATCCTCTTTAACCTAGTCCTCATCTTTCCACCAATCTGCATAGGTAGATCTGTCTGCATCCATTTGGCTCCAGGTTCCATCCTCTTCAGTACTGACTAGTCGTGTCACTTCCTTATTCTGTGAAAATGTGTATGCCTTGTAGCACGTTTTCTCCTCCAGGCTCTTGGCAATCTAATAGGAATAAGATTGGGCCCAACACTAATCACTGCAGCTTTCCATTTGTCAACTGCTTCATCTCTGTGCTAAATCAATTTACTATCCCACTGCTTTCTGACCATGTATACTAGTCAGTTCATTTTAGGACCAAATCCAGTTTGCCCTACTCATCCAAGTGGGTCTATTGACTTGTTAAATCAGGGTAGCGGGAATTGGTCCTTTACATCCCATTCAGAATTTCATCATCAGTGCCCTTCTCCCCCCATCCTTATGTACTCCTCTCATCTGGGTAGGCAGAGTCCAGCAGCTAGAGCTACTAGGTGAAGAAGGCAGTTATAAAATGGTGTAAAAAATGACCACGTCTCCAGGGGAACCCACTAATGAGATTGGCTGTACTAAAGACCGCCTCAGCCAATATAACAAAACTGTCTATACTGAGATTATCCTGTGACTAAATAAACCACAGATGAGTTTATGCTGTCATGACACTGTCATATGGGGGCTTAACTCAGATGGGCAGTAACAAGTTGAGAAAGATGGAGGGTGGGGTTCATTCCTGGCCTTCTTATTCATATGGTGGTCAGATGAAGAGAGGTGACTGGAATAGCTTTTCTGAGAAATAAATGCTAATAAACTTGTGTAAAACATTTAAAGGAAGAGCATATGACTGTGGTTATGGGCATCAACAGGAACAGGCTCATTAGCAAGATCAGACTTGTTGCAACAAGTCTGTGTGGTATGTTACAAGAAGACAAGGTGATAGCCAGTTGCATCAATATCTAAGCGCTCCGGTCGTACATAGTACATAACTTGAATGTCAGCCCTTCTGAAGGGGGTTCTGTAACAGGGGACAAAGGTGTGCTAGGAGTGTGAGTAAGGCCATGAGCATAGTGCACGACAACTCCAGCACTGAAGAGCCAAGATTCAGTTACTCAAGCTATTTTACAATGAGACACGTAAACATTCTCTGATGACAATGGCTAGGGCTGGGGGGAATGGTTTTAGGCACATGGCTTTTCACGACAGAACATGGGAATTAATGAAATGGTTGGGTTTCATGGATAAACTTGAATTTAACAGCAGTGTTCTGGGACAGGTTCAAGTGTAGTCCATGCTACTGCTGTGCACCCTTCCGTCGCTTGGTCTATTCCAAGAATGGCTGCAGTGTGCCCACAGTCAAGTATTTTTATGACAGGAAGCCGTCAGTTCAGGCTGGTTATAAGTGCCATCTCATTTGCTAGTTTAGTGGCTTTCATGACACCTCCGAACATAACCACAAGCTCTTCCTGAATTCATGCTTCTTCCTCACTCGCCAAGTGTCTCTTTGAACATTCATTACTACTGCCCTAGTTCTCAGAAAGAGAGGTGCTGGTTTGTACAAAGTCCGGAAGGGAGTTGCACTGTCCCTTTGCTGCTATAGTTGTCTTTCCAGGGGAAGCTGCATTATTGAGTTGCTTCCTCAGACTGTGCGCTAACAGACCCTGTACCTTTTATTGAAATATTTTACACGTATAAAGTGCATGCTGTTTGACTCTACAAGTGTCTAGCTTTTGTAGGAACTGTCTGAGGTTTCCACCAGCAACACACTCCACCCTCCCATACACACACACACGCACACACACAGAAGGGAGAGAAAGAAGAAAGGCTTTGCATTGTGCCTTAAAGATGTGCAAACACAGGCACTATCAGATGGATGGTAGAAATGAATTCCCAAGTTCAGATCCTTCCACTGAGAATGCCTTGCTTCCAGCCCCCAGTTAACTCCAGCAACTGTTAGTTTGGCTTTAAAAAGTTTGATTAAACTAGGTCACTTCCTTTCGGTGCTGCAAAGATTTAGCGCTGGCTGGAATCATGCACCGTGCAGGCAACAGCTGCACATCCTTTTCATTGCTTTGCTAATGCACCTCAATCCTGACCTTCAATACCCCTGCTATTCCAGTCCTATCCCCTTCTGATCGGTGCTTTAGTCTTCTGATCAGTACTTTGCTCGTCTGATCAGAGCTATACTTAACTGCTACTTATCTGTCAAATGCTAAATGCCTTCTCCCTATGGTTAGTGGCAAGAATACATGCTATGCTCTCTATCACTATCAAGTGTAGCAGTTTGTATGTATTATGTGTGCTGCCAACCCCAACATATCTAAATACAGTTTCCTCCTCTATATGGTGTATGGAGGAACCAACCTTTGAGCAGCAATCAGTACTGCTCCAATTTCAATCCTGTGCAAAAATGCATTTTTAATCAGTGCATCAGTTGATTCAGGAATATTAGCCTTCCTCATCTTTTCACTGACCTACTGTATTTTGAGGAAATCAAGGAAGTCAGCACTCCTATATCAAGGTCACAGGTGTATGGCATGAGAATTACAGTCCAAATCAAATTCCAGCTCCTTTTTAAGAGCACCAGAAAATCTTACCTGGATATACCATTTTAAATGATATCTTTTCGACTTCGATAGAAAATACTAACTAAATGCTGGAGGCCTTAGACAACACATCAATATTTTTTTAACAGTGTGACCCTAAACAACTATTAAATCTCCTTCTGATTCCTAATATATAAGCTACTCATTTTTGGTTTAATTAGAACATGGTTGTAATCCGTACTTCAGTTAAAATAATTCTACTTATAAACCTAATACAATCAAAAGATCAATCAGTCATTAGTTAATTAAGCCCACTGTAATTAACATTTGCAGAAAACTTTTAATTGCATGCATATCCTTTAGATAGGCCTTCACAGGTGATAATGAGAGGGTTAAGGCTATGCTATCTTTATGCCACTTACTCGTAAATCAGGTCATTACTATTGCACCATAAGAGGCACAAGTTCATGATCAATTGAACTCGGGTTGGTTAAGACACCTTCAAATGCACCCTATACAAATATGATGTGGTAAAAGGTACAGTAGAATGCAGCTAAGTGGCTAACATTTGCAACTGTCTGAGAGAGAAGCCTGCAAAGTAATAAAACTAATCATAATAATAAACATTTTGCACATATGGAACACTTTTTTTATCTGAGAAACTCAAATTGTTTTATAAAGATAATAATAAATAAAAATAATTAGCCCTTGTGTCGCACTTCTCAACAGTAGATCTCAAAGTGCTTTACAAAGGAGGTCAGTATCATTATCCCCATTTTAAGGATGGGAAAACTGAGGCCCAAAAAGGGACGTGTCTTGCCCAGTGTCACCCAGCAGACCAGTGGCAGAGCCAAGATGGGTAGGTAAAATTATCTCTTTTTACAGGAGAACTGGGTCATGGATGGGCTGACTTTCATAGAGCAAGGTCAGTGGGTTCTGAAGTCCACCTCTAATTTTGCATGCCTACTTACTGCATGCATGTGTGTGAACAGAGGATTTGTTTGTACATGTAGCCAGCTACAGGAGGTGCCGACCTAGCAATCTCTGTGTACAGATCTCTATTTTGGGCACCTATGTGCAACAAGTAGACATACAAGGGGGGGGCTCCACTTTTGAAATAACAGGCCCAGAGAGGGGAAGTGACTTGGCCAAAGTCACACCATAATTTTCCCTTTCCTCTGATGGTCATAAAGCCCTTTGGCCACATGGAGGATCAGCAGCCCCTCTGTGACTAGGTGAATACGATTATCTCCCTTGCACATGTGGGGATGCTGAAGCCCAAAGGGATTAATGAGGTGTTTTACCTTCTCTATCCTTCCCTCCTTTACAATCTGAACACTTGCTAAGTATATTGGTTTTCCTGGATGGGACTGCAGGAGTCTCTTTAGAATCCCATCTAGGAGCATAAGGGCTTTGCTGCATTTGACCGGGGAGATATGCATGCTGGTTCCCCAATGGATGATAGAGGTCTAGGGCCAGGCTTAAACCCACTGGTATCTTCAGCTGTGCGCTCCCCACTTTCTGCTTACATCCCTCTCTGGTGCCTCTTCCTCAGTTGTGCCCTGCAGGCCTGTGAGTTCTTCATCCCCTTAAATTCTCCACAGCTAAAAGGAGTCTCCGGAGCTGCCAGTGTTTCCCTGAAATCCCCTTTTCCATTCCCCGCTCCTCCGTGGTGTCGAAGCATAACCCACATTAGGATAGCTTAGGCCTTTGTCCCCCTTTAATGATTGGTCCAAATAACAGATGGATGGGTCTGCTACAGCTGCCAGCTAGGGGACTTAGTCCTTTAGCTCAAACAGTAGAAGTTCATGAGTGTCTTGGGTTTAAATTGCATCAGCAGACCAAGTGGGGTTGATTACACTGTCCTTTGCAAATAGGCAACCCCTGGCAACCCAGTCATCAGCAGGTTGCTTGTTGTTCCAGCTGTCGGGAACCAGGCTATGGAGTGGCCAATGGGAAAAAAAAATACAAGGAGGATAATTTGTTACTGTGATTGCACTTGCAGTCACAAAAACTGTGCATACGAAAGTTATCGGAACATGCAGTTACCATGATAGCATGATATGTGCACTATTGTATGCGCAGTTCTAAAAATCCACCCCTAAGTGTTATGCATAATGTCTTCCAGCGTGTCAGTGGCAGACTGGACATAGTATTGTAGGACTGGTTGTTTTGTTGCAGTAGACTTTCCGTTTTAGCATTACAATAGAAGCCCTAAATGATTTTTCAAAATTGTGTTTGTCTACAAATAACAATTAATAGTCCATTGTACATGGTAACTGAGTAAAGATGCTTTCCCATCCCTATGAAAAATCTGCACCCTTCCCTAAAGGGTCAGAATTATATTCCTTTTTCCATATGTGGACTGCATAATTCACTGTAATTTCATTATCTTTGTGCACTCAGAGGTAAGCCACATGGCTCATCTGTAAGTGGAGAAGATAAGAGGCTATACCAGCATGAATTTTTCCTAATAAGATTACACTATGATAATAGGCTACTAGAATAATTTAGCTCTTAATGATTTTGTTCTCTCTTGCTTTCAAATGATCAAGGGCAACATGCATTATAGGTGCAGCGGCATTTTTTAATTATGCAGTTGTAAGTGTATTTTTTATATCATGACCTTAATTATTCAAAGGTGTAACTTGCTCGGTGTAACCATTTCTAAAGGTGTGTGGGTGCATGCATGCATACAAAGAGTATGTCTACACTGCAGTTAGAGCCCCGAAGCTGGCCTGTGCCAGCTGACTCAGGCTTGCAGGGCACAGGCTACAGGGCTGTTTAACTGCAGTGTAGACTTCTGGACTGGAGGACCCTCCCACCTCGCCGGGTCCTAGAGCCCAGGCACCAGACATATAGGCCCTTAGAGCTGCAGTGGCAACTTGGTTGTGGAGGAGGAGGGTTCCAATCACTTCACACCCACGTGGAGATCCCAAGAGCACAGCCTGTGGACTTGGGCTGCCGGTTGAGACCAGGATTTGGTTTTTAAAGGTCAATGCAAGTCATTAGAATAGAGTTAAGTGCTTGCATGCACCCTCAGGAGCAGGATATTTCTGGCCTGTGGTTTCGAGGCTGTCTCTCCCTCTGGCATTAATTCCCGTAGAGGAGCGCTTTGGCTTAAAGAGCACGTTCATCAGCTGCTCTTCTGGAATCCATTCAAGACTGAACTTTTATGTAGGAACTGGCTTTTTATTCAGAATTTACAAGGTTTTATTCTTACAGCTAAATGAGAGCCCAGAGGTTTTAAAAACCCAAATTACATCCAACCTGAAAACAACTCTGGCTACACACTTTCGCATGCTTTTTCAACAAATTAGGGGTCCTCTGCTAAATGTGATTTCAGAGGAGGCTTGAAAGGAATGCCCAGTTCTGTCTGTCTTCTTGGTCTTTCTTTGGGGTAGTTCCTGGTGCCTTTGCACTGGAAGTAAACATTACAAAGAAAAAGGATTTAGCTTTACTTTTATGAATGACCTAAACTATGATTAAGTGTGTTTCCTGTGGCCAAATTCTGACCCCCTTGTGCATGGTGAGTAGCCTTTTCCTCTACAGGTAGTCTCTGTGAAGTGAATAAGGTATAATTCAGGGTGAGTAAAGGGGTCAGAATCTGGCCTTTCACTACTGTTCTTCCACTGTAACTGTTAATTTGCACAGGGTACTGTCCCAGAAGTGAAGGATTCTTGCAGGAAGCTTGATCCCAGTATGATCCAAATGATAATATTTCAGTGTGCAAACACACATATCCACACACTGTATTGTGTTATGTTATATGGCTGACTGCTGCCTCCTCCCCAGATGTGGGTGCATTCCAGTAGTGCTGTATGTGTATATATATTTAAATATTCAGTACAGATGAAGTAACGTGTGTGGTGAAATACGTGTACTGAATGTGTTTCTCTGTGTGTGTTGGAATGCTAAAATATTTCCTTGAAATCATGGGGACTGTTGGATGCTAAAGGGATGCAGGATTTGTCTCATTAGCAGTAAAATATTGCCTGAGGATTAAAACCTGTTTTGAGATTGTGCTGCTTCTGGCAATATCACAGGAAGTGTTTTACCCCTCAGGCATTATTGTACTGGTATTGCCTTATAAGCCCACTGAGGGCTATGTAAACACCAAGTCTGAAGTCAGGGTGGGGGAGAGTCAGTTTCGGAGTTATCAGCCCCTCTCTCCCCTCCGCAAACAAAGCAAATGTTTCCAGAGCACGGAATCTATTTTGTTTTCACACATGGAGAATTCAAATGTGGCTCAGCAGATTTTCCCCATAAAATTTAACTTTGGGCTTTGAACAAACACAACAATTTCCATCCCATAGGAGAAACTTCTGAGAAAACAATGAGTGCCTCAGGCTAGGGGCTGAGCAGCGGCTGCCTGCCTCAGCCTGAACTCCATAGTAACCAATCTAGTGATCACCTCTTTGAGTCTTCTGTGAGCCACTCCCTGGAAAGCAAACGTTGAAATTTGAAGCCAGATTACAAGTCATGGGCTGCTAAAATGTCCAGCTAGCCAATATCAAGGTTAATGTAAGTGTAGATAGAAGAAACATTTTTACATGGTCGCCAAATATTGGAAAAGACAAAAAATTAATAGGCCTTCCCTTAATCCTGATTAAACTGGCAGTTGGAAGATATTGATCAGCATGTTCTCAGCAAACTGTCCATCTCTAATTCACTCAGTAAACAAGTTCTGTACTCCAGGGTTACATTAACCCCTTGAACACCTGAGAATAGTCGAGGCTCAGCCCCGTGGATTATACACCTGCATTAAATTCTGCCATATCATAAAGGATTTGCCATAAGTGGCACCATCCTAGGTATGCCAGTTTTCCAGTCTACAAAGGTAATAATACAGAGAAGGAAGCATCATCCAGGCAGGAGCCTGGGTTCAGTTCCCTGCTCTGTGGCAGACTCCCTGTGACCTTGGGTAATTCACTTAGCCTCTTTGTGCCTCCATTTCCCCTCTGTAAAAGAGGGGAATAGCACTGTTCTTTCTCACAGGGATGCTGTGTGGATGAATACCTTCAAGACTGTGAGGTGCTCAGTTCTCTGGTGATAGGGGCCATTTAAGTACAGTGGATAGATATTGTCTGCAGTGAAAGTAACTAAATTAATGGGATGGTGCTAAATCTTATTGAGCATGCTTTTTGGTACTTTAAGTGCATTTCCAGTTTCTAGGCAAAACATAGAGTATTGGAATCTCTTTCTGCCCAAGTAGGTCAGTGATCCTAGGAAATGACCACACTTCCAGCTGCATAAGCAGCTAATAAATGTTAGATTTGAAACAGATCAGGCTGCTTTTCATATAATAATAATAATTAATAAAGGCTACATTTAGAAAGCTGTCCTGTATACAGTAGTTTAGCTATGACTGATTTTTAAAGCTTATTCAAAGCACTGCCACTAAACTAAGAGCAATTCTTTAGTTGCAAATGTCACATAAATTTAAAAAGAAATCACAGGAGAGTAAAAGCAAACTTTTTAATATAGGTCTGTCTTTAGTGCTTGTAAATCAGAGAAAACACAAAACTAGCTCCAATGCTCTCTATATGATCCCACCTAAGTAGGGCAGGAGAACTCCCAGGGGGAATGGCTAGAGAGACAAGGTGGGCGAATTAATATCTTTCACGAGGGATATTGGCTGTTCCCTGGGGAACGGCTGTTTTCTCAGAACTGGCAGTGAGGTAGGTCTAGTTGAGGGTTGCAGTAGAGCACTTGGTCTTAGGCCTGGTCGGGGTGAAAGTGAGCTAGTACAGCGTACCGATAAGAACCTGCACCGGCCCGTACGCAGCCCACATTAAAGCCCTGCTGCGGCAAAGACCATCCTTAAAGCGCTGCCGCGGCAGAGCTTTAACATCGCTGCCCCTTCTCTCCTCCCCCCGCCACCTCCCCCGTCAGCAGCCCTGCTGGTAGGGTCCACAGTGGCAGGGCGCCGACAGGAAAGGCAAAAGGGGCAGGGATGTTAAAGCTCCCCCTCCCCCGTCGGTGGCCCTGCTGGTAGGACTGCCAATGGGGGGGCGCAGCAACATTAAAGCGCTGCCGCGTCAAAGGACCCTGCAGCACTTTAACATCCCTGCCCCTTTTGCTCCCCCTCGGGCAAAGGGAGCAGCTACCCCAGGGCTGGTGACTTAAAAGGGCCCGGGGGTCCTGACGCCGCTACCGCAGCAGCAGCGTTCGGAGCCCTGGGCCCTTTTAAATCACCACTAGAGCCCCAGGTGGTGCGGGCCAGGAAGGTGCGGGCCTGGAAGGGCTGGCTGGAGGATGCTGACCCCCCCAACCCCGCCCCTTCCACCCAAGGCCACGCCCCTTTAGGGGGCCGGAGCCGGCCCCGGCCCCGTACCAGTACCAGTAAGTGTCTGGAGTTACTTTCATCCCTGGGCCTGGTCCACACCTAAAAATTAGGTTAATCTAGCTATTGCTCAGGCCTGTGAAACATTTCATGCCCTGTGCAACATACTTAGGTCAGCCTAACCCTCACTGTAGATGCAGTGAGATTGACTGAAGAATTCTTCCGTCAACGTCTCTACCACCTCTCAAGGAGGTGGATTTACTATGGCAAAAGCAAAACACCTTCCATCACTGTAGTAAGTGACTACACTACAGTGCTACAGAACTCTTCTGTTAACCCCAACTGTAGATGCAGCTAGGTCAAGTCAAACTAAGTTTAAGTATAGACCGGGCCTTAGAGTCATGCCGAACTTCTGCATGAACAGACTGTCCCTGTCTAGCCTAAGGTCTCAAACAGATTGCCCCTGCACCCCCCCAAAAAAGTCTGCAGGACTCCCTGAGCAAAGCTCCCAGACTTTTTCTGCGTTTATGCACATTATGTGCACGCTGTCACGTGTGGCACTGTATAATCCTGAACATTAATAAGGAAACTAATCTATAGGTAGCTTTTGTTTGAGAGAAATCTAGGGCCTCATCCAAAGCCTACTGAAGTCAAAGGAAAGCCTGTCATTGATTTCAATGGGCTTTGTACCAGGCCCCAGTTTTCCTGATGTTTAAGAATCCTGCCTGCCTGCATTACTGCTGGTGTTTTTCACACATTTTTCCCCTTGATGTGTACATTCTCTGGACAGATGGCTGGTGTGAAACATCCTAATGTGCCAGGCCCACCTGTTTTATCATGTTCTATCACTTAAAGTAATAAACTAAAAAGCAATTTCCAGGCAGCAGAAAAGAGGAGGTTGCTCAGCTCTCCTGACATCCCAGCTCAGGTGTTTTATTATCCTCACCAAACACATGTTCCATATTAGAGACCATGCATTCTTAATGCAAACACTGCCAGGGTGTTTCCAAACAAAACACATTGCTCTGCATTAGTCTTGCCTTAAACATTAATAATAATAATTAATAGAGATATCCCATCTCCTAGAACTGGAAGGGACCTTGAAAGGTCATCGAGTCCAGCCCCCTGCCTTCACTAGCAGGACCAAGTACTGATTTTGCCCCAGATCCCCAAGTAGCTCCCTCAAGGATTGAACTCACAACCCTGGGTTTAGCAGGCCAAGGCTCACTGAGCTATCCCTCCCCCCTTTGATAAGGCCCTTGCATTTGATGAAACTCTAGTTGTTGTTGTTGAGTTTTGTTTGTTTTTGTCTTCAATGCCCAGGTTAGCATTGAGGAGGACTAAAAAATACTTGCTACTTTCTTCAGCCTTTGAAGAAGTAAGTAGTACAGCTAAGAGTTGACCTGCATCAACTCAGCTAAGCAGGGGAACAGCACTCTGGAAGGAGCCCTGTGTGTTGTGTAGCTTCTGATTTATGAGCCAAGTTGTTTGTAAGCAATATATCATTTGCCTTTCAAGCCAGTCTTCAAAGGGTTGTGGGTTTTTTTGTTTGTTTGCCTGGAATGGGTATTATTTTTACATTGCTGGACTTCCTGCCAAGATGATAACTCTGGCATTTTAGCCTTTCACAGAGCAGTCAGGAGGGGGCTGGGTGACTTGGGGGACCGGTAATAGAATAATTTTAATAATAGTAATAACACTTGGTGCTTCTAGTGTCTCTCATGCAAGGATCTCAAACAGCTTTACCAGCAGAAGGGTGAAATTCACCCCTCTACAGAAGACCCATGCACCTCTGAAGTCCCATTTAAGCCCTCAAAATAGGCAGTAAGTGGTGCTTAGCACTTGTGACATCCCTCTGCTGGGGTCCATTTCACCCATTAATGCAGGAACTCTCATGACATCTGCATGAAGTAGTGTCAGCTCTGGATCTCATTCTTTCTTCTTCTCACGGCTAACTGGCTTTCCTCCTGTCCTGATGAGATCTGGGCACACCTGTATCGTATGTGTCATGTCAACCAGGACGTTTTCACACTCCTGCATTTGTATTTGTTTGCACCCACGCACACCCACTTGCAGGCTGACTCATGTACTAGTTTTTAGTAGAATGCAGGTTGCTCCATGTCCTGCACATCCCAGCATCTCACAGTTCACACAACTAGCTTTCTCACATGCATTCACATATGTTTTCATCACCCCCGTGCTGACTCATGCAAACAGTTAACACTGACGTGATTCATGACAGCACCCTCATTTAGCCCCTACTGATTGCAGCCAGAACTGGGGAGCGCTGCGAGGGGGTTGCCCCCAGTGAATGCTCCAGGAGAGGTACTGTTTCCTGTTCTGCAATCTGTCTCTCACAAGAGGTCTGAAGGCTCCCTTCCTGGGGAGATTTCACTACTGCAGTGACTTACAACATATCTAGTCATATACTTGGCAGAAGTTCATCTAGGGAAGTACAACTCGTGTTGTTACAGTGCATTAAGCAATTTGTTACATTTCTAGAGCATGTATCCTTTCTCCTCCCTGTCACTGAGACAGCATCTTTCTTCCAGGTAATATTGTACTATCTAGCTCCCATATCGTGTTTTTCATCAGTACAAAGGAGGTCAATATCAGTATCCCCATTTTACAGATGGGGAAATTGAGGCACAGGGAAGCAAAGTGACTTGCCCAAGATCACCCAGCAGGCCAGTGGCAAAGCCAGGACTAGAACCCAGCTCTCTTGAGTCTCAATCCAGTGCCTACCTACTAGGCTGCACTGCCTGTCCTCTCTAGGGTGACCAGACGTCTGGATAAAATCAGGACCATCCCGATATTTAGGTGTTTGTCCTGCGTCCCGACCGATCTTCGGTCCCGATATTTTGCTCTGCTCGGGTTTTTTTGTTATTTTTTTTGCTCCACCAGCAGCACTCGGCTTTATTTTTTTTTGCTCCGCCGGTGGACCTCCCCTCCGCGCCCCTCCCACCCATGTGTCCCGATATTTTCGTCCTCTCATCTGGTCACCCTAGTCCTCTCTCTGCTTACCTCTTTCAAGCGTCTTGGGTATCACCAGATATTGTAATACTTTGAGTGGCAAAGTTTCATCATATCCTAGGCACCTGTATTTACACACCTGGGCTTTCTCAGGTATGTGACAGATTTTTATTAAATGTCCACTATATGCAGTAAGGATAATCACTATTACAATCATTGTCCCTGGGTAAACAGACTGACTTCATGTTTTTCCATTATCTTTATTTCTTGAAATGTTCCTTTGAAGGTAAATCCACACAACAGCTGACATTCAGCCCATATTTGTATTCCCCCTCCCCCAGCTCCACATGATTGGTTGTTGTTGGGGGAAGTCTTTTTTGAGACTAGTTAACCTTCTTTCAAAGTATACTGTCCCTGGCCAAAGAGGATTAATTTATTTTCTGCCTTGCATTTGAAGGTTAAGGAGTCATGACTCTCATATTTCTCTCTTAACATTAATTCTGCTCTAAATCAAATATGAAATATTGATAGATTAAAGCTTTTCTGCAGCAGGAATTATCCCCATTTTATAGAGGGGGAAATGAAGGCACATAAAAGTGAAGTGTCTCATCAAAGGTGACAGAGTTCAGATTGTAACTCAGACTACGTCTATACTGCAAAGTCCTCTTCAAACAGGACTACATGAACTAGGTACCTTTTAGTTCACACCAGCAGTGTCCCCATGGGGCAGACAGAGCGCAACCTTTTGGTGCGGGCTGTAATTCACACCCCTGTAGTCCTCACTGCAGCACTGTCAGTACTGCTACTCCTTGCTCCCAGCAACAAACAACATTGCTTTTCAGTTCTAAGTCACTAGTTCAAATCCATGCTCATTCAGGCCCCGATCCTGCAAGCTGCTGAACAGTGGCAAGGTGCTGAGCTCTGGGTGCACAGTAGCTGGCAGGGGCAGGCCCCAACTCGGTAGTAACCAAACACACTTACTCTGTTGATCATTGAGTTTGGGTGGAGTCAGTCCATTTCCTGTGGATATGTGCCCCAGTTACAGAAACCACCGCTCTGCTGGCAAGGTTCAGATGCTAATACTGCCATTCCCCATGCTATATGCTATGTCTTCCACAGACAATATTTACGATACTTTAAATGGAGTTTTCTTAATGTTAGCTTTTAGTTGAAGGGTTAAACTATTTTATTTGCAAGCCATTTCATTTTCAGCAATGCTATTTATTGACCACAGCGTTTTCCCATTTAGCAATATTCTTTCAAGTGGAATGAAAATTACCTTACTGGGTTTGTTATGACAGCGAGCCAGAACATATACCTCCACTTTAATGGTATATTGTCACTCACCGTCACCTCTAAAGCGTGCTGCCTTGCGGATGAACAAGATTTTAGGTGTTAATCCAAGTCAGATCTTGGCACCTCCCTCCATCTCCTTTGTGCTGATCTGGTGGCCTAAATATTCCTCTTGCTCTATGCCCCCTGCTCCTGGCTGCCCCCAGCACGAAGGGTGTTCCAGGAGAGGGGGCTGTGGCCAGAACATTCTGCACTCTGGCAATGCAGAACAGCTCCTGGTAGGCCCCAACTGCTCAGAAACACTTGAAGGAAAGAGAAGACTCCTGTGCTCTTGGTCACAAGGAGCTCTGCTTGTGAGGCATTAGTTATCTGCGAGGCTGGCATTCTGATCCTACTTGACTAGACTGCACATCTCCCACATGCCTGTACCTTCTCCATCCTTTGGGCTGCAGCTAGTATTACTGTTACCATACAGTTAGCACCTCCTTGTTCAGTTAAAACTCCCTGTTGCAAGCCACATATGGGAAAAAACTTGAGTGCAAATAACTCTTCTACTCAAAAGCAAGAACAGAAAACTCACGTGGCTTCACACTGGCAGATTCCTTTAGGGATGACTTCCTCTTTCTCCAGCTATAAGACGGGCCTTTCTTATAGGAGCACCATCTCTTTCTTACCCTCTTCAGTATAGCAAACCTACCCCCTCTTCTATGGGTGCTGAGGGACATCTGGCTACAGAACCCACAAAGAGAGGTGGGATGGGTTTGAAATAGTGAGCATCACTTGCCTGAAGATGAGTTCTTCAAGGCCTCGTGGTCTTACATAACCCAGGGCTGGGCAGAGCTGAAAGGGGGTCAGAAAATCATCTGTTGCACAGAGCCTCTGGTCCTGCTACCCCACCCCACCCCAACTTCACGGGGGTGAAGGGGGTCATAAAAACTGTTTGAGCCTCCATGGAGCAGCCCCATCCCACTGTACAGCCAGTGGGGAATATTCTTCATCCCCGGTGCCCAGCCGAGGTACTCGAGCAGACCACTGGATTTATGCTTCTAAGCATGCAGTTCACAACAACCAGACTTGCAGTTTGGACATTACAAGGCACGGAATCAGGAGGTTCTATTTCATGTTAATCTGAGTTTCGGTATCCTCCAAGTTTACTCTAAGCAGGTTCTCTTGCATTTGTTTTACATATTTGGTGTGTCATTTGGACAGACCAATGAATAGGCAGATTGGTGGGTATTATTAAATGCTGCAACCTGATCTGTGTGAGATTATTTTTCTCTGGCTCTTTTGATTTCTAAGAGCATGTGCCAGAGGCCCCTCATTGTTCAGTTATTTATTCACAGCATCTTCTCAACTTTGATGGAGAAGCTATTTCTACATCTCATGGAACTGGAGACCTGGATTGTTTCTTGCGCCGATTGGTGGGTTCATTGATAGTGAAAGAGATCTAACACTACTGAGGGTAGAAGGTGAATTATGGCGAATGATTCTGTTAGATAATAAATAGGCAGCTACATCTGTTTCAGAAGTCAGTGCATTATTTCTGTTTGCTGTACTCTTTTGTAACATAATTGACACTACTGATCTACATTCTGCCTTGGGCAACACATGTTTCATAGCAATTAAGAGAAAGCAGCCTTGTCTTTGTTGTATATACTGTGCATGCTTTCTCTTCCTGCAGACTCTGTGCAACTGATGTAAGGACAGAGAATGTTCAGCAGAAAGGACTATTAGAAATGTAGCCTAGATGATGATGGTGAAGGGGGGAACTGCTGAATAATTTATTTTAACTGAAAAGAGCTTGAACATTAGCTGAAGTTAAGACACAGTTTTAACTCTTTACAAGGTAGTCATTTGTTGCGATTCATTTATTAAGGTCTAAAGCAGTGGTCTGTCTGAGCAGCCAGCAGATATCCATTATCAGCAAAACTGACCATCTACAGATAATAATCCTAACACTTTACAGCAATATTCTAAATTACTACTGAGCTATGATAATGACGTCCAAGTGGGACAAAGGTAAATTTTGGTCTAAAATGAGCAACATATTTAGATAAAAATATTTAGCACTTAAATAGCATTTTTCATTCATAAATCCCTAAGTGCTTTCCAAAGTCAAGTAGTATCTCATTTGATACTCTGTGAAACTGAGTTATAGAATAGCTGATCTGTACTCAGTCACAGTCAGTCAGTGGTAAAGCCAGGGGTAGACTTTAAGTCTAGTACTCTATCCACTGGGCTACCCTGTCTGTGTCAATACAGCGGTTAGATGCCAATCATAGGCCGATCGTGTCAGGGACAGTTTATTGACAGTTCTGACTTCCCTTTTCCATACAACTTTAAATTAAACTTTTTGGGACAGAAGAGGATAAGACACACTCCTGTGCAAACAAACAAACAAATCTGCGTTGAATCTGGCGGTAGTGCGGGAAGAAGTAAGCTCTCAGGTACAGCCCCGAGTCTAAAACTTTGTCAGTTTTATTCTTGGCAGCAGTGTTAAAAAGGTCAAGACCATTTTTTTGGTGATTATCTAAGACCCCTTTTCCTTCCTGCTTTGTTTATATAGGAAACATATATACATACAGGACTAAATTCTGCTCTCAGCTGCAATGGTTAAGTTCTCACAGAAGTCAAAGAGAATTCCTCCCAGGCAGCAGAAATCAGAATTTGGCCCATATACTGTGTACTGTAGACAAATATGCTAATTTCATTGTTGTATCCATACTGCACGGTCCCTGAATTGTTATTGCTGTTTCCTTTTATTGCAGTGGTTCTTACAGGCCCCAACCAAAATTGTTGGGCACTGTACATGAAGAACTTAAAATCTAAATAGATAAACAAACAAAGGGTGAGAGAAAAGAATCATCTGTTGTCCCTATTTTACAGATGTGGACCTGACACTGTTGAAGTCTGTGCTAAAACTCCCAGTATCTTCAATAGGACAAGGAGAGATTAAGTGACTTGCCCAGTCACACAGGAAATCTGTGGCAGAGGCAGTCCTTTGTTTCCCTGGATTTGTCTCTTTGTATCTGTCAAAACCTGAGGATCTCACCAATTCTACCTGCTTCATACCATTATTTTGAAGACCAAATGTCACAGAAACACTCTTCTTGTCTTCTGACTGGATGAGTCTCCACTGGAACTCACCATAACTAGCTTCTGAAGCTACTAGAGTAGCTTCTGTTCAAAGCTGTGAGGTGCTACCTTCCCCACAGGACTAAGCATGTTCTTGCATCAGTGCTCCCTGCCCATAATGGACTGGGGAGATATAGCAACTTTTTTAAAAAAAGCAAACTGTTAGTTGGCTGGAGTGTCCCCTACTGGTTTCCAATGCCAGTCTCCTTGTCCAGCCAGTCCCAGTCTCTTCCCTTCCCCCAACTCCATGTTCAGGTGCAGTATTTCCCCCACAGCTGGCTTCCACGAACCCACCTTCATTTCCCTCAGTGGCTCCCATTCCCTGTCTTCTTGCCTATCAGTCCCAGCCTCCCTTCCCCACCCCTGCTTTCCAGTCTTGGTCTCCTTGCCCAGCCAGTCACCGCCTTTCCTCCCCCACCAGCTTCCCGTCCCAGGCTCTTTGACCAGTCAGCTCCCAGTGTCCTGCTACTCCTAGTCAAGTTTCTCTCCCCCACACTCCAGTCCCAGTTTCACTAGGCTCTTTCTCCCAATCTTCTCCTTCCCCTCCCTCTCAGTCTTTCTCTTGTCCCCTCTGCTTTCAAATCAGATGTCTTGTTCTTGTATGCTGCCTGGGCGTTTTCCTGGGGGGCAGGTCATTGAACGCACAGGAGAGAGAGGCTCAGTTCCAGTGCCCAGCCCCAGCCTGGCCCACAATAGCCAGTACAGGAAAAATACAGCTTCCCCCTTGTAGCCCTGGACTGGAGCCTAGTGCATGTTCAGGCTGGTCAGCACTAGGAGTTGTGAGGGGATGGAGCCTCAATGAGGACAGAATCTTTGGAGATTTTAGCTGCTAAACTCTTAAATCTCGACTGAGCATGTGCAAACTGAGATTTTTTAAAGGCTTATAATTTGGCTAAATTTGGGTGGATTTTCACAGGAACAGCAAAAGATACATCCCTAAAATAAAGAAACATCCAGGCCAAATTTCATGTTCCTGCTCCAAAGCTTGGAGTCACAACCTTTTCTTTAAGAAATGGTAATCAGGATTTTTTAACATGGGCATCACAACAATTTTTTTCCTAGCCTTGTTCTTGGAAACAGCAAAACCAAAAAATCAGCCTCATTCAGACACCCGGCATGGAAAATTTCTGCATGGTTATATGCATGGTTGCATCTGAAGAAGTGGGTTTTTTTACCCACAAAAGCTTAGGCCCAAATAAATCTGTTAGTCTTTAAGGTGCCACCGGACTCCTCGTTGTTTTTGCATGGTTATATTTTGGCAAAGTTCTAAGCAATTGTAAATATGACTCTATAATGGGAAGCATCTGGCAACCTTAACAGTAGACCGTTCAGCCAGCCACACCTAGGAAAAGCTGTTGTTTTGCAAGAAACCAGAGACATCAAAAAGAAAATGAGAATTTTGTCTTGGGAGATAATAGTCATCAATTTGTGCCAAAAAAGAGTTTAGATGATCCACAAGCAATGGAATCAGCTGAAGTCAGATAGCTTGATGGAAACCATGAAGTTAATGATCGCAGCAATATTAATACTTCTCTACATAAATAAATAGCAAGAAACTACAGTAAAAGTTAATTATAGAGATGGGAACCAGCAGGAAAGACAAGCTAGAGTCATTGGGTCAAATCTATCTGTGGTATAACTCCATTGACTGCAGAGGCAATAAAGCAGGAATAAATTTGTTCTATTGAGATGAATTGTCTTTCACTTTTATATATCATTTAAAGGGGAAAGATCTTAATGTGAAATCTATAGAAGGAAACAGCCATCCATAATTAACATATATGCTCTCTCTGTGTGTGTGTGTGTGTGTGTGTGTGTGTGTGTGTGTGTGTGTGTGTGTAATCATTACAGTGTTTTCAGAATCTTATTTACAACAACCCAATATCTGTTGGAGAATAAATTCCTTGTTTATTTTATATTAGCAATTCCAGTACGTACTAATGATATAATACAGCAGTTACTGTATTACTTGTTTCTCTACTCCATTTCTTTGGATTAATAACTAAATTCCAGATTTTTAAATCAGTTGCTTGCATGCCAAAATATTATTACTTCACATTTCTTAGTGATATGGTTCTACGAATGTGAACAAACCAAGTAAGAAAACTAGGGGTCACCACTAGAGGATTTTGATCCAAATTGTGTGTCCATGCACTAAGTTAATGCCTTGATGCTGCACACAGCAATAGTAACATTATGACTGTATATGAAAATCTAGCGTCTGATCCTGAGTCCCTCCTGGGCCAAATCCTCAAGTCCTTCCCTAGCTTTCACTCAATTCTTGCTCAGGCAAAACATTATAAACCAAGGGAGGAAGCTGAACTGTAGGAGCTATAATGGGGTAACACCTGAATAAGGACTTCAATATTTGGCCCATTGACTTTAATGTGAGGGTAGCTCAACTAAGGAATACAGGACTGAACTCTTAGGTTTATAAAAATACAGCAGTTCACTGTAGAATGCTTTAGTGTTCCAGGTGGTTGGCGAGAATGTTCCACTTTGTGCTTCTAGCTCTGGTTAAGTGGCTATTGCAGATATTTTGCCGTCTTGGTAATATAAACAAAAGAGCTTGTTTAATAGTAGAGTAACACTTTAAAAAAAAAAAAAAAGTGTTAGTCCTAATAGGGATTAGCCATTTCCACATTCCCTGCAGTGTTCAGACATGGTTTTCACAATCATTTTGTTCTCTGCATTTCCCGTGTTTTGACTGGTCGCTTCCAAGGATCATATCATATGTGATTTTGTTACTTAATATATTATGTACGTATTCAAAAAATGATTGACTAAGTAAGCGTGAAATCTAGGTTGCAACCAGAAAATAAATATTACAAAGTCAGTAGAAAAGGGGTTCCAGTATGTAGTAAAAGAGGTAGAAATGACCCTGATGAAGTCACTGAATGATGTTCAAGAGAAACTGTGATGAGCAGTACTAAATGGAAATTGGATCTTTGTGTTTGATTTTAAGTCTTCATGCTGTAATGTATGTGAAATATGAGTATATAAACATGCATCAAACTGGCTCTCTCAGTTCCTTATTATCATCTTTACAACACAACAGACAGGCTCAGACACATTAAAACGTTAGAAACATAAAAATGGCACCTTCTTATTATCTATTCCCTATAGGCAACAGCCTGGGATCTGTCCTGCTTGTTGAACACATGTTGGTGTCAGGTGGGAAAGTCAATGGGATTTATGCTCTGAAATAACGTATACACTTGAAAATCCCACTTATCAACTGGATTCTGCACAAGGACTGAGAGGAGATCATAGCTCTCTGTGTCACAAGTACTCATGTTACTAACAGACACCAGGTTTTACTCCTTAGCACTGCTGAGCCAGGGAAAGCGAGCTGCATTCTGTCCTGATTTATGCATTGTCACCAGAATTGTCAGCTGAGGTCTGATTGCAGAATCTTTGTTACTGGTGATGGTGCACAAAACAGACTGATTTTCACAGGCCAGGCTGAGTTTCCATCACTAGAAAAACAATCAGCTTCTGACACACAGCCTGATTCTGCCTGATTTGGAAATCTTGGAGAGAGGAAACCTGGAAACCCCACCACCACTCAGGTTCCAGAAATTTTCTTCTAGAGATGGTGCTGCCTACAGCACAGATTTAAAAAGCTCCATTATTATAGTGTATTTGTTAGGCCTTCCACTCTGAGTTCTGCTCTGACACGTTTTAATAGAGTCTGGGTGACTCCAAGGTTTCCATCTGTTTCTATTTTACTGAAGAATATTATTACCATAGGGAACATAAATATCATCAATAATAATGTTGCCTTTTGGGAAACATAGAATTCAAGCAGTTTTGATTCAAATATTAAATCACTGAAAATACTGAACTTGGGCTCAATCACTGCAAAGTCAGGAACCAGCCAATCAAATTCTCATAGAATTTGGCCAGCTCCTCAGCGGGTATAAATCAGTCCAGCACCTACCCTTGGCTGGTGTAAATTGATCTATTATTATTTATTAGTATTGCTGTAGCACCTAGGAGTCCTGCTCCTCGTCATGCACCAGGTGTTAATTGCTTTGCAAATGTAGAACAATGAGATGATCTCTGCCCAAAAGATCTTACAGTCGTAGCTGTCCACCCTCAGCCAGCGTAAATCAACATAGCTACATAGATTTATATCAACGGAGGATCTGGCCAATTGTTTTAAATCTTAGTGTGTGCCGAGGGAGGTGAGGTTGCTAAATGGAACATGAACTGATGAAACCTACCCAGGCATTTAGAACCTGTATCTGATCTTAATGTGTGAGATCATGCAAAATGTGCATGCTTAAAAATAATAAAGCAACCTTGACATAGTGGGTGATCTGCCTAAGGGTTGGAAAAAGTCATAACAAGAGGAAGGCCACAGGTCTTCAGCAGGGTGCCCTATGAAGTAGAAAAGCTAGTCTACTGCAGAAGCACCAAGATGCAATCTCTGAGAGGCAGTCAGGAGAAAGAGGACATATTCAAACAGTTCTTCACCTCCTGCATTCCACTGCTTCCCATTCTTTGGACCATCAAACCCTTCTCCCAGTAGCCCTCCACCAAATGTAAGTCAACCCAGGTGGTGGGAAAACAAATAGGCTCGACACCTTGTTCTCTAGGCCAATTGCTTTTGTTCATATAATCACTTGGGAGGTATGGGCCACCTACTCTACCACTAGAGTGTTGTGGGGAGCTTCCTCTTCCCTTACTGGCACTCTGTTGTGGAAAGGTCTCTTTTCTCCCTCAATTACCATAACATCATGGTGGCCTCCTTCCTTCTCCCTCCAAGTGTTGTTGTGTAGTGAGATGTCACCGAGTACTAGTTGCTATGAGGTTTCTTTCCTTCCTTGCTCAGGTATCTGAGGGCCCTCCTTTCTTCTCACTTCTTGGGATCTTCTTGCCCCCATTACTGTGTTTTTTGTGAGGTTTCCTTCCTTCCCTCCAACACTGTTGTGTGGTGAAGTCTGCTTTAACCCTTCCCCACTTCACACACACATTGCTATTCTATTATGCACTTTTCTCCTTCCCCTTCCCATTGCTGTTGTGTATTGTGGTCGTCTTTTCCAAAGGGCCTCTTCCCTCATCTCCCTGGCTGACCTCTGGAATGGTGATGCCCTTCAGGCCTCACCCCTGCTGGACTGATGTTCGTAACCTTCCTCCACAGAACATTTATTATTTACGCAGAAGAGTTTCTTTACATGTACCTCAGCTTTAACGTAGTTCGTATGTTGTTATTCAGTTTTCCATATTGTTCTGAGTTCTGTGTTCTTTAAACAAATACATTCTTACAAAAACATTTGTAAAAGATTATATTATTTACCACTCTTGTAGGAATGTATCAGTGGGTGGCATAATAATAGTAATATAATAACTTACAAGAATCACTTCCCACACTGTTGAAATACAGCCAGCTCTGGTGCTGTCGAGTAGTTCACAGCAACACTACATAATCATATGGATTGTAAGTGAGAAAGAGAACTTTATCCAGTTGACTTGCAGAGGGAATGTAATTGAATAAGCAAGCAGGTTATTTTTGTAATAATCATTTCATAAATTCTTTGCACAGTACTTTTCATCTAAAAAGCGCCAAAACCATTTTACAAGCTTTGCATTTAAGGTCACTTCACCCCTCACTGAAATGCAGCTATCTCTGAGGTAGAATGTAGCAACTTTTGCATTGCTGCATAACAACAACATACAACTGATTAGGCCCATAAATGAAATTGCAGGGGTTATAAAATTATCATGCCCGTACATTCCAGCTGTTAACCATATGATCAGAGTCATTCCCTTCAGCCATATTTAAATCTACTCTCTTCTAAGCACTACCTATATCTGTCTATCCCTGAAAGTTAGATTTTTTTCCCCTTGCTGAATTACATGTACAATGCCCACCTTGTGCTGTGAGTAAAAGATCTATTGAAAAAACATTACCCAACTGAGCAAGTATGTGCCTAGGATTAGGCACCATAATGAATGTAATCACTAAAAAGTGTCTCAGACCACTATACTGTACCATAACTGTGTCCTATTTCCTTTATTCTTATTTGGGAAGATGGACATTAAATCCAATGTGGAGTGCGTTTTGTTCTACTTCCCTGGGCTAAAAAAAAGGAGAAATAGAGACAAGTCCTTTAGTGAAATGTTATAAAAATATTTCAAAGTATGCCAGAGCTAAATATCAGTCTTTAGTGGTACTGAACTTGCCAGGAAATGCTGTTTTAGTGACCCCACCAGCATATGTGCAGAAGTGGTAGGTCTGGAAGTAAGTCAGTTTTTAAAAAGAGAAAATATAAGGAAGATGTGCATTCTGACTTTTTTGAAAGACGAATACCTAATGTTACATTTTGCTTGTAAGAAGCATTCAGATGTATGTTGTCTTTCAGAGAATGATCATGTTACACGCCTTGAGCTTTGCCATAGTAGCAGAGGAAGGGAGAGTACAAAGGTTATGGAAAACAAAACATTAATTTTCTTGACCAGCTGTGTTACAAGCAAAGTTAAGCTTATTTATAACCATGGCATACTGTTCATAAATCAAGCCTGCTATCCAGCAATGCATTTAATGAGAGCTATTAAATTATTTCATGATGTACTCATCATTACCATCTGATAAAAAACAGAACTCCCTCCCAGGACCTGGACTTTCAATTGCAGCTTTTTATATTTGTGGAAGGAGGTGGAGGGGAAACAACTCCTAAATAGTGTCAAGTATGTTAAAGGTCTGTAAACAGAACACTATGTACGGGAGAAGTGATAGTCCTGCTAGAATCAGGCTTGAATTTTCTCAACTCTCAGTGAGAATGATGGGTCAGTAAAATGAATAGGTATTTGATTTTACATAATCCCTTTCATATTCAAAATGCCTGATTCTTATCTCACTTTCAGCAGTATAAATCAGGAGGGACTATGCTGCGGTCAGTGTAGTTACACTGGTATAAGAGAGATTGGAATCAAGCCCAAGGTATACAAAAGAAGCTGAAAAGTTGAAAGCAATCCACTCATGAGCTATGCACATTGTTTATGCTTGAAAAACAGGAAGCATATGCTATTTGAATTAAAGTCAAAGGGACGGATTAAAGTCAAAGGGACAGATTCTTATCTCAGATGCACTGGTGTAAATCCAAAGGAGCTCCATTGACTTCATCATCACTAAAGTCAAGGGATTTCTTTCAGATTCACACTGGCATAAGTGAGACTGGAATCTGGCCATGGTTTCACATTCATTGCCTCTCCTATACACACAAGCACAAACTACATGACCTAGTGGGACCATGTGGTCAGGAATACAGTCCATGAAGAACATAACAGTTTGCCAATCTGTACACCCTATGCTACAGCTCAGCTTTTAATAGTGTAATATGGTTCAGTAATGGAATAGTTTAGAGAGTCCATAGTAATTTGGATTTCTGCCAGCTTTCCAAATAAGAGAAGTCATTGCCAGTTGCTGCACAGAACTCTGCAAGAACCTCTTTGTCAAGGGCATATTGAAGCACTGAAATCATGGGGCAGCTAATTTATGTGAGAAGGTTTTATACTAAATCAATGGTAAGGTCATTGTTGCCCAGAGGCTTACCCCTGTAGAAGTGCTTAATTGCTAATCAGAGACTGAATTTAGCAATTTTCATTATCTGATACTTTCCATCTCTGTCAATAAAACTGGGGAGGTTTATGTTTTATAACTGAGATGTTTCTTTTACCCAAATTTGTGGGAAGCTCTAGAACTCAGTCATTTCTCATGATGCCATTTCAGTATTATAAACAGTGGCTGTTATTTAGTTCCAGTCCTGCAACTCTGAATGTGTGGGGAGGGGGTAATTCATTCTTTTGGAACGTGGACCAGATTCTGATCTCAGTTATTCTGAATTTACAGCAGTGTATCACCACTGACCTTAATGGTGTTCCTGCAGGTTTACACCAGGGTAACTGGGGTCAGAATCTGGCCCTGTGAGTCTGTAACCCTCTCCAATTTGAAAGTTCTCTTCCTGTTTTGAATTGGTTCATTATTCTCAGTTTCTGAAGTCTGTATTTTGTCAATGGTAACTTGAGGGCATCAGCAGTTTGAGGTTGTGTGCAAGCTTGTTTGATTTCATGTTCCAAGGTCAAATGTTTTCAATGGAAAGTTTTTTTTCTTCATCTAGATAGTATGGGTATAGTATATAGTCAGTGGGCATTGCATTTTTGTAACTTAGAAGAGATTTTGACCTTACAGATGCTGTTGACCGTCTTCAGCAAGGGTTTATTGCATATGGTTTACGAGGAAGTTACTGTCGTTAAATGTTTGATTTATTTCTTCTTAAGTATTTGTTTATAAGGCTCCTATCACCTGGTTTGTTTGTTTCTCTGTTCCTTCTGCTTACAGAGGTGTGTGAATTTACAGCTGGAGGGAGGTTTTGTTTTTCATTATAACCATCATTTGTGGGGAAAGACTTTGTGGCAAAGGCATGTCTTCTGTTTGAACACCTTCAGGCTTGGGTATAGTCTGTTTTCTTCCAGCAAGTAGTTCCATAGTTAGGATCCCACAACAGAGAACGCTCTTCCCCACGTGCCTGATAATGTAACCCTGCCACTCTCCAACTACATCATGGAATTGTGCTGTCTTGAAGGGTTGTGGTGGTCTCTGAAGTAGCCAGGTCCCAAACCATTAAAAGCTTGGTGGAGTTCTTCTTGAGATTTCAGAGCAAACACTCCGCAAGGTGGATGGGACAGTTCACACCTCTCATAGCTATTGTTTCAGGTTGTCTGAACACTCTGAAAGACATGAATGTGTCAATTTACACATGATTCGTGTTTTTTGAGGTTTTCTTTGTAAACTAAAACATAAGGAAAAGAATTTTTAATCAAAGCTTAAATTCTGATGCACAAGTCCATGGCAAGGAAATTCTACTGCTGCAGGAACTCAGGTTTATGATTGACAGTGCTGAAGGCTGCAGAGAGATCTAGCACTTTCGGCATTTTTCTGTCCAAGATTAAAAAGTACTGTATAGTGTAACAGTATCAGCAAACCCATTTTTGTGTCATGGGCTCCTTTGACACCTGCTTGTGCAGGATCCAAGATGTTGGCAGAGGGTAGATGCTGGTAGAGCTTGGAAGCTATTGCCTTCTTGATGACTTTGGCAGAAAGAGGGGAGTTGGCAATTGGGGGGGGTGTCTCTGGCGAGGTGATTTCGCATTAAGTGCAAGAGTTCTTCAGGATTGGTTGGTCTACTACATTTTTAGAGGATCAGTAGCTTGTCTTCTTTGAAGGAAGCATTAAAATGTTCTCTGTCATCATGGGGGTTAGGTTTTGTTTGCAAGACTTCAGCGCCAAAAGGGCCAGGAGTTCTTCTCCCAGAACATGGGAGGGACATTCTTCAGAGGTTCCAGGGTTTTTCTCTGGGACATTAGTTTGAATTCCATCAAGCCAAGTGGGAGGTTGGATGTGTGTGTCTGATATTGGTGTGGTTACCACTTTCTCAGCAAGGCCTCCTTTGATTTTGTCTGTGAAGTAGGATAGGCGGTCTTTCAGAGGGCAGGACTTGCTCATGTGTACATGTATGAGTTGATTTCAGGTCAATTAGTCAATTTACTCCACGGAATGGTTCTGCTTTGGTTTAGGTGATGCAAATTGTGTGTGAGAAGAAGATTCCTTCAGCATCCCTTATGACTGCAACCCGTGTATGCAGGTGAGCTGTTCATGTGCTGTAGCAATGTAACTTATGTGCCTAGGCACTCCAGTCCCATGCTTTCATGATTCAGTCTCCATAGTTTGTCAGAGAATCATGGTGAGCTGCCAGAGTGTGTGGGTGAAGAGGTAACCTGGCGACTGCCTCATCAGTGGTTTGGGTTTGCAGCTGGTTCTAGTGTTTCACAAACTTATCAATGCCTGAGTCTGTCAGATGGGTGGTTTTCCCTGCCAAGGTCTTCTGGAAGGTTTCCGAACTTTGGGAGTAAAGTGGTTTGGTTGGTTCAGTGACAGGGTGAGGAGGTGGTGTTCTGCTTAGGGGGATGGTTATTATTACAGCAGCTCCTAGGATCCACAATCAAGAACCTGAGCCCCATTCTGTGAGGTGCTGTACTGACACACAACAAGAATACAGTGCCTGTCCCAGAGAGTTCACAGTCTAGATATAGGACCAGATGCAACAGGTGAATGAAACAGGCAAACAGAGGTGAGGAGGGAAGACAAGGTCAGAGAAAGTGAGCGCCTATTCTTGCTACCTGCCTAGTTATCAGCAGCTGGCAGCATTCTGTAGGCATCGTGGCAGAAGTGAGAGTGGTGTATTGTCTTTGCTTCTGGGCTCTAGCCCCCAACTGAAGATAAGGACTAGTGTGGAAATAACGTATTTCTTTGCCCTTTTCACTGCTTATTGAGTTGTGCATGAAGCAGGGAATAGAACATATAGAAAAAAAATGAGAATGAGGGAAGAAAACTGATTGGATTTGATCATAAATAAAATCTCTCCATCTTTTACTGAATGGAGCAGTGCTTGAGAAATGCACACACCAAAACAAACAAACAAATAAAAACCTAACTGAATGTAAAGTATATAATTGCTTGTAGCTATAATCACTCCAAAGTATCATATTCTCAGCGTGCAAGGGTTGAAAATGCTCTTCAGCATAACAGTGCCAATGTAGTTTAGGGTCTGTCAGCATTTCCATTATAACCCCCAGTTTTCAGATTAGCGATTTAGTCACACACACAAAAAAGTACTCTGGGCAGAAACCCAAATGCGCGCTCAGCTCAGGATTCTAGACAACACTTATCCATAAAGAGTTAAAAATCTATCACCTTATTTACCAAAAAAAAAAAAATAGTGTAAGAATTTAGAACTCCTGAAAGGAGGGTTGACAGCTCTGGAGGCCTCAGTCCTAACGTTAACCGCACAAGAGGTATAGCACAGGCGGGAGCAATGCAGTCTTCCCTGCAAAAGTGCATCAGCTGTGACCTGCAGGGACTTTCATTAGGGAGAAAAGGTAGAGCAGCCGCCATACCAAAATGGTGTCTCTGATGATGCAGCCATTAAGGGTGGCCAATTGTAAAGGGGACATATGTCTACATGGCACTAGACTGAGAGCATCTACAGCCAATAGATGGTCACTGCTGATGCAGGCTGGAGTTGAACTAATGATCAAGCAATGAGAACCTGTTAATCCACTTATCATTCCACTGACCCTCTTATGCCATCAATTTTAAAGAAACACTATTGGTAGGTTTATACACCAATATATTTACATTTCTATGATCCAATGGGGAGCATTATTTAGATTCTACAAATCTTTATTTAGGGTAGGATTTTATTTTTGGTTGGTTACCAGAATTATTTTATGTACCACTGAAATAGTCACCTCTAGGGTGGAACACAGTAAATGCTCAATAGCACATAGCAAAGGACAGGAGATTTAAGATTTCCAGCTAAAATGGCGGAGATTAGGGAGGAAGAATGCAACTATACAAATTGGATTTTGGCCCCACACTTGCAAAAGGTGCTGCAGGATATTCAATGACCACCAGTGATCAGGATGTTAGTTTTGTATCTCATCTGAAAGGAATTATCTACAGCTTCATGCTACCCCTAACACAGTGTTGAGTTATTCCTAAGCATTAACTTAGGGCTCGTCTTCACTAGCAAATAATAATTTTAACTGGGGTAAAGTTAGCTTGATTCACTCTAGCATTCACCATGACAAGCTGACATGAAGTTACATGACAGCCCCTGTCTACATTGATTGCTGGCCCTTGTTAGTTACCCTGACTCCTTAAGGTCAACTTCTAATGCAGCCTAACTTGTAAGTGAAGACAAGCCTTTAGAGAGGAGAATGTCATCTACTGATCCACCAATGCCATCTCATCCTCCCCCTGGGCTGTCTTCATTGGACACCATTACAAGTTTTAGAATGCTAAACTAAAGGAAAGGGAACTGAATCACTGTAAATACATTCAGAGCACTTCAAGGGTCTGATTAAAATACACAAAAGCCAAGAAATTAGGAGTTCTTTTTGAAGCCAGTTCTCAACTAATGCAGCCATGCCAGAGTATTGCAGAGATCCCCAAACAGTGGGAATCTTAAGGTACAGATTGTCTTACAATTTTTATGCACAAACATGAGTTAAGATCATTTCAGTCTTAACTCTGTTTCCTTGCATTATTTCACTTCTTTGAGACTGCCAGATCTTTAATATTCTCTGAACAGTGTGTGGTTGTTTCTATAGCATAGAAAGTTGTACTTTGAAACAATATTTGATGGAGTATAAAATACTACCATGATAAGCACTAGCCATGGAGATAACAGAATAAAATTCAATGGACTGTGATCAGACAGATTTGTGTGAGGGGCTACAGCTAGTTCAAACATGGATGGTAAGTATAAGTGCTAAGTCTTAGTTGTGGAAGCATCAAAGAAATAGCATTTCTAATGGCTTTACCATCCCAGATTCAGGGTCAGAGGGCAATAGGGTGAGAATCCCAATCCCACTGGAATCAATAGGAGTCTTTCTATTGATTTCTATCAACTTTGGAGCCAGGACTTAGGTAGGTAAAAATTTAAGGTTGGTAGTTTATGTGGTCTCAGGCAGTTATCAGTAACTTTATTGTGGTAAATTTGGGGGAATAAGTTATAGATAAATCAAGAAAAGTCACAGGTTTTTCAGAAACCAGTTTACACTTGTAAAGCCACATGTCTGCTCTGTTTAAGAAGTGGTTTTTTTTCCTGTTTTGGTTTGTATTTTGTTGCTTGTTTCTTGTTTAAGTTTTAAAGGTCAGATCATGCCACCCTGGGTGTCCACCATCCGAGTCTTTCTTCCATATGTAATCCCTATTAGCCGTGTGTGTATGGCCAAATTTTAGAGGTCCCACATGCCCCTTTGGGTGATTCTTATTTCTCTTTCTCCCCCTCTCCCCCAATCATCCAAACTGATTGTCCTAAACATATTATAATAATATAAATGCTAGGCATCTGCCATCAGTCTGGTCCTGTGTCTCTGCGCAGAACTCCTAACGAGCTTCACTCACATTCTCTTTAGTTCTTCACAGACTTTTGGTGCTGTTCCCTCAACACTCTCAATAAAGTTATCTCAGTTGTTGACTTTTTTGTGCTTGCTCTTTCACCCAGTGACTCTCACAGGGTCTCATTCACTCCCACAGCCCATAAAAATAACAAACTCTGTGACTTTGGTCACAGCCATGGCAGAATCAGAAGCCATGAGGTCAATATCAGGGTTCCTTCCCCATTCTGAACTCTGGGGTACAGATGTGGGGACCCGCATGAAAGACCCCCTAAGATTATTTTTACCAGCTTAGGTTAAAAACTTTTCCAAGGCACAAATTCCACCTTGTCTTTGAACAGTATGCTGCCACCACCAAGTGATTTAGACAAAGAATCAGGGAAAGGACCACTTAGAGTCCTATTCCCCCAAAATATTCCCCCAAACCCTGCACCCCCTTTCCTGGGGAAGGCTTGAGAATAATATCCTCACCAATTGGTACAGGTGAACACAGACCCAAATCCTTGGATCTTAAGAACAATGAAAAATCAATCAGGTTCTTAAAAGAAGAATTAATTTAAAGATAAAAGCATCACCTCTGTAAAATCAGAATGGAAGATAACTTTACAGGGTAACGAAAGATTCAAAACACAGAGGATTTCCCCTTTGGCAAAACTTTAAAGTTACCAAAACAGGGATAAACCTCCCTCTTAGCACAGGGAAAATTCACAAGCTAAAACAAAAGATACTCTAATGCATTTCCTTGCTATTACTTACTATTTCTGTAATATTAGATGTATCATTTCAGTGGGAGCTGGATTACTTGCTTGGTCTCTCCCTTTGTCTCTGGAGAGAACACCCACACAGCACAAAACAAAGCCTCTCCCTCCCCCCCCCCGATTTGAAAGTATCTTCTTTCCCCATTGGTCCTTCTGGTCAGGTGCCAACCAAGTTATCTGAGCTTCTTAACCCATTACAAGTAAGGAGGGATTTTATGCTACCCTTAGCTGTATGTTTATTGCAGTCATACAAGATTGACTCGGGTTCATATACATCATCCACTTGTATGAAATTAGATGCTACCTGTTCTTTGGGGAGCGGGGAGATCAGTTTTAATTCTGTTGTTGATTGGGGTGTCAGGTGAAGAAAGGCAAGACCCAATAAGGAATTACTGGTTATGATAACTAGTGGAGTTAGAAAAGAGATGGGGATGTTATACCCTAATTTGATGTCTGTTTATATGGGAGCCATAGGTCAGGGAGTGATCTGGAATGACCTAATCATGCTGATAAAAATATATGGGGAGGGATGGGGCTGGCTCCATCCCTTCCAGGCAAGTGCCTTTGGTCTCCTCTACTTGGTGTGGTTAGCAACAGAGAGTCCTGTGGCACCTTTAAGACTAACAGATGTATTGGAGCATAAGCTTTCGTGGGTGAATGCCCACTTCGTCGGATGCATGTGAGTTGGTGTGGTTAGCACATTATTAGTAGAACTCAGTACCCTTCCCAGCAGGAAAGATGTTCTCCCCAGATTTTCTATCACTTCCATCAGTTGCTCAGGTCAGCAGTGTTAATTTGTAAAGGTTGATTTGGGAACTCGTGCCAATGACCACTTATTTGGGTTGTGAAAATACAGCTGCAGCCTTCTTCCCCAATAATGAGTACATAGAAAGTAGAGCAGGGGGAAGGTATGAGAGCATGTTTATGTTCATGTTCTTTTCCAATGGTATTTTCTTGTCTAATTAAATGAAGAAAAAAAGAAAACATTAACAACACTGAGTGAGACAACTGAGCACCCACTGAGCATCCAACTGAGCTTGTCCATCCGCCTAAAGTCTCAATCAAAGGGACCACTTTCAGGCCTCAGAAGCTAGTTCAGTCTCCCGTGCCCATTCTTTTCAATGGCCTTTCTGCAGAGTCTGCCAATAAGGGTGCCAATGATTCTGATGGCTTTAGTGTTTACTGAGATCTGGACAGAGACCCCCAACTCATTTCATGTTCTGCCTGCCATCCAAGCAGATAATAATCACGAGGCCTGAATTAGAACTATTGACCTAATGGCTAAAAATTCCGTACCTTGTGCCAATCTATGAATTATCTAGTTCCTCAAAATGTCTATTTTGCCTTACAGCATTTGAGCCACAGTGGCTCTTGCAAAACACAGTCTGCAGGACGAATAAGGCACTGAACCAGAGTTTACCAGTGTAAATAGATTGGAATTCAGGGCATATCTGCACAGTCATTTTGTGTCTACAACAAACTGCAAGTGCAAATGGTAGCTATTGAAAACTGAACTCCTGTTTGTGCCTGAGCCCCACCTGGAAATCAGCCCCTTAAAGTACAGAGATATTTTTAAGTGTACACCATGGCATTATAAACTTGTTTTACCAAATTTCCGTCATGTTTGAGCACCATGATTTGAAACTGAACTCCATCTTAAATGGTGTTGGGTTTGCATTCCATCTAGGAGAGACTATGGGAAAAGGAGCAGAGAGAGAGAGACGGAGGGAGAAAAACTCTGACAATATAAATGTAGACTCTATACTGTATACAGATTATTTTCTTGCATCACCTTAGCATTGATTTTGGTGTTGTTTTTTTAATTGAAACACTCTTGGGACAGGAAAAAAAGGTAGTCAAATATAGGAAACCAGAACCCCCCAAAGCAGTCTAGAGGTTGCAACATCTTCACATTCTCGTGGTGATTAGGGCGGTTATTTTAAGATAGAGATATACTTGGTTTTACCACAGTTTTGTTGGTGACTGTAAAGTAAGGTTTCAATTTCTTTAAATAGCAGAGGGTCGTGTGGGCAGCTGCTGTTGTTGCTGCTAGATCTGTGGATTTGAAGAGTTGCACAGTGTGTGGGTATTCGCCTCTCTACATTTTTGGACACTGAATCAATATTTTGTTAGGTTTCACAGCAGAAGTAGACTTAAGAGATCAGCATTTTTACTTCAAACTAAGATTCCTTAGTCTACACTAGATTTGAGTTAGGCCTCCTCCTTGGGACTCACCCATGACTCTAACTTACAAAAACCTTTCAAATGTGGTCATACAAAGCAACAGAGCTAATCAGTGAAACACTTTAATGTGTAGGAGATCAGGGCTTGGACTTTGAGAGGATGGGTTCCAGGTTTTATGGAACGGAAATACAAGCTTCTTTCCTACAGTTTTTAGTGAGAGGTGATGGTCATGATGGAGGCAGCTGAAGATTTTTTTAAAAGCTTTAATATCTTAAAAAGTAGTTGCCAATGGGGAATTATCATCAAATGGAGGTGTTTCTACTGGGGTCTGCAGGGATCAATACTAGGCCTGGCGATATTGAACATTTTCATCAATGATCATAGAGATGGAGGGCTAGAAGGAACCTTGAGAGGGCATCTAGTCCAATTCGTGCCCCAAGAACCCGTCAATCTTATGTTCTCAAGAGTAAACATGCCCAGTTTTTTAACCTTCCCTCATAGGTCAGGTTTTCTAAACCTTTTATCATTTTTGTTGCTCTCCTCTGGACTCTTTCCAGTTTGTCCACATCTTTCCTAAACTGTGGTTCCCATAACTAGACACAGGACTTCAGCTGAGGCCCCACCAGTGTCAAATAGAACACAATTACCTCCTAAGTCGTAGATATCACACTCCTGTTAGTGGTAGTCCAGAATGATATTAGGCTTTTTTTTTTTTTTTTTTTTTTGCAACTGCATCACATTGTTGACTCATACTCAATTTGTGATCCAATGTAACCCCAGATACTTTTTAGCAGTGCTACCACCTAGCCACTTATTCCCCATTTTGTAGTTGTGCATTTCATTTTTTTCTTCCTAAGTGTGGTACTTTGCACTTGTCATTATTGAATTTCATTTTATTCATTACAAACCAGTTCCCCAATTTGTCAAGGTAATTTTGAATTCTAATCCTGTGCTCCAAAGTGCTTGCAGCCCCTCCCGGCTTGGTGTCATCTGAAAATTTTATAAGTATACTCTCCAATCAGGTAAAGAATGAAAATATTGAATAGTAGCAACCCAGAACTGACTGCTGCAGGTCCCCACTACATACGTCCCCCCAGTTTGTAACTGACCCAGTGATAACTACTCTTTCAACCAGTTTTGCACCCCCTACTTCCTTAAATACCCTGGGATGAATTTCATCAGGCCATGACAACTTGAATACATCTAACTTATCTAAATATTCTTTAACCTGTTCTTTCCCTGTTTTGGTTTGTGTTCCTCTCTCCTTGTCATTAATATTAATTATGTTGAGTCATCTGGTCATCATTAATCTTTTTAATGAAGATCAAAGCAAAATAGGCATTGAACACTTCACCCTTCTTGATGTCATGAATTATTAACTTTCTTTCCCTGCTAAGTAGAGGACCTATGCTTCCCTTCATCTTTCTCTTGCTCCTAATGTATTTCAAGAACCAGTTCTTATAGCCTTTCATTGTCCCTTGCTAGTTGTAATTCATTTTGTGCCTTAGCCTTTCTGATTTTGTACTCCTCCTTTGCAATTTGTCGTTCTTTTCACTTTTTGTAGGATTCCTTTTTGATTTTCAGGTCATTAAAGAGCTCCTAACGGAGCCATATTGCCCTTTCAGTATTCGTCCGATTTTTCCTTCGCATCAGGATAGTTTACAGTTGTGTCTTTAATATTGTCTCCTTGAGAAACTGCCAGCCTTCTTGAACTCCTTTTCGCCTCAGGACTGCTATTTGCATTTATCAGAAAAGAAAAAGCAAGGACAGTATTTAAGACATGAAAAGAAAAGTCTTAGGGCCTGTAGCAGGGTCATCTGTTCAGTCAATAGACCTACTGGTCAGGGTTTGCTGCCTCAGTATCTCTTTTAGATCAGTGTGTCTTGAACCCACTGAATGGAGTTCAGCTGCGTCAGTCTCCTGGTCGGTAAGCCCCTAGTCTCGCCCTTTTCCCTAGGAGCATTCCCGGCAGTGCATGAGAGGCAGAATTTCCCAGGCCTAGTACTGCTGCAGCCCTAGTGTGGGGTTTGTAAACCCCATCACAGGATCTGATTCTCGTTCACACTCCTTTACATTGCTCTGGCGGCATAAATGTAATTTACACACATTTCCAGGCCTCTTTGCCCTGCCAGATCTGTGTAAATGAGAATCAGCCCATTAGTACTGTATCTAGAGCAGTTGTTGCACTGTATGGTACCACTTATTTCACAAACGCTATAGGAAGCTGAAAAGCCTCCAAACGTCAAGGTGACTAACGGACTCAGGCCGAGAGAAAAATCAAACATTCTGCACCCTTCAGAGAAATCTTATCAAGCTGCTGAAGGGCGAGGGAAGGACCAAGCAACACATTCCCCATTGGCTAATCAATGCCTAAAGTATGCATCACATTACAATGGGGCAACAGCACCATTTAGTTAAGATTGAGACTAACTTACTAACAGCTGATTTTTCTTAAGCACTGTAAAATCTACATGCTTACTCAGATTGCCTAGGCATTCATGTTCCTGAAACGAAGAGAGGCTTATTAGGTTCCAAATGGCACAGTGCTCCAGACTATTTCAGTACCACCTGCAGCAGTCTTCTCCCAGACCTTCAGACTTTCAGAGGAGATCTAGACATCAAAAAAGTGGACCACCTCTGTCTGCTGCAACACCATCTGCTCCTCCCTCTAAAAAATGCTTTTGATATCTTGGCTGAGGGCTTTGAGCAACTTACTTTCCCAGATAATTTGCTGTATGACTCCACCGTCCACCCCATCTTTGGAGACTGACTATCTTACTTTCTTCCTGCCTGCAACATATTACTTCAGACAAATGGATCTTGGAGGGGATTGATGTGGGATATTCCATTCACTTCCACTCTATTCTCCCTGCCCTCCATTCCCGTTCCTCTTCAAGGACACACACAAAGAGCTCTGAAAACAAGAGGTCTGGTCCCTCTTGCTCTTGGGAGTAATGGAACCAGTTCCCCCAGAACTTGTCGGAAGGGTGCTCTATTCCAACTATTTCCTAGTCCCCGAGAGGGACAGAGGATAGAGACTGATCCTTGACCTCTCAGGAAGGATCTCCTGTCATAGAACTGTGGTACCCTGCTCCATCCCTACGCCTTCTCCTTGAACTTGAGAGCATGGTTTTATTGAGCATGAGGCAAACCTGTTCAGATATGGTCCAGTCAGTTCTCTTATCTAGCAGGAAACCTAGAACTCACAAAACTTACCTACGGAAGTGGAATTGCTTCTATTCTTGGTGTTCTCTTCACTCTTCTCAAGCATCAGAAGTTCCACTCTCCAAAAATCCTAGGCAACTTGTTGGATTTAAAGACTTGAGGTCTGTCAGTGATCTCAGTCAGAGTACATTTGGCTATTATCACAGCCTTCCACTTGCGCATCGAGGGCTTCTCAGTTTTTGCCCACTCTACAACGGTTAAATTCCTCAAGGGCTTACACAGCTCGTTTCCCTCTATACAGAACTCCCAGTGGGAGCTTAATTTGGTTCTTAATACTCTAATGAAACCCCCCTTTGAACCAATGACTTCCTGTTCTTACCTCTACCTCTACCTCAAAACTTCATTCCTTATAGCCACCACTTTGGCTAGACCAGGGGTCGGCCACCTTTCAGAAGTGGTGTGCCAAGTCTTCATTTATTCACTCTAATTTAAGGTTTTGCATGCCAGTAATACATTTTAACATTTTTAGAAGATGTCTTTCTATAAGTCTATAATATATAACTAAACTATTGTTGTATGCAAAGTAAATAAGGTTTTTAAAATGTTTAAGAGGCTTCATTTAAAATTAAGTTAAAATGCAGAGCCCCCCCGGACCGATGGCCAGGACCCGGGCAGTGTGAGTGCCACTGAAAATCAGCTTGTGTGCCACCTTCGGCACGTGTGCCATAGGTTGCCTATCCCTGGGCTAGATGAACGGAAGAGCTGCTCTCATGGCAGACCCACCATTTACTACCTTCTACAGAGAGAAAGTTACAGTGTGTCCCCATCCTCACTTCTTCCCTAAGGTCTCTTTGGAACACCATGTTAATCAGGAAATCTGTCCATTAGTTTTCTGCCCAAAGCCTCCTGGCTCCAGAGAGGAAATCAGCCTACATTCACTAGTTGTCAGCAAGGATCTTGCCTTCTACATTGACAGGAGTAAGACCTTCAGATCGTCTCCCAGATTATTTGTATCCTTTGCAGAGAGGACAAAGAGACCACTCCACGACTGTTCAAGTGAGTTTTGATTTGGATTTTAACCTGCTTATGAGTCTGTTAGGACGCAGCCCCCTCACAGAGAAACAGCGCATTCTACTAGAGCTCAGTTCACATCTATAGCTCTACTGAAGGATGTTCCCATAGCAGAAATCTGTAGGACTGCAACTTGGTCTTCCATTCACACTTTTGATAAGCATTGCATCACCTTACCTGCCTCCAAGGATGATACTACCTTTGGTGACTCAGTCTTTCACATTGCCTTGGACTTGCTTCCCCAGCACCCCATCTCCTCACGGAGTTAGTGCTTAAGAGTCTCCTACGGTGGAGCACCCATAGGGACTTGTACTCGAAGAAGGAGAGTTACTTACCTTACAGTAACTTGAGTTCTTCAAGATGTTCTCTCCCCCTGGTTTCTTCACCTCCCACCCGCCTTCCCCTTGGCTGTGGAGGCTCTGCCTCGCAGTCGAGAAGGAAATGAGTGGTGGTGGGTCAGTGCCTCTTTATATGCCTTCGTTCAGAAGCACGAGGTGCTGCTTTCCACAGGAAAGGGCCTGCAGACACTGCTTTGCATTCTCCAGTCAAGAGCTCATGGTTGCGTGCATCCTCCAGTGGAGCACCCATAGGGACAAAACATCTTGAATAACTCAAGTTACTGTAAAATAAGTAACCTTTCCATATAGTGGATCACAAATTGAATAGGAATTAACAATGTGATGCAGTTGCAGAAAAGGCAAATATCATTCTGGGCTGTATTAACAGGAGTGTGATATGTAAGACCTGGGAGGTAATTGTCCTGTTCTGTTTGGCACTAGTGAGGCCTCAGCTGATGTACCATGTCTCGCTCTGGGGACCACACTTTAGTAAAGATGTGGACAAATTGGAGAAAGTCCAGAGGAGAGTGACAAAAATGATAAAAGGTTTAGAAAACCTGACTGATGAGGAAAGGTTAAAAAAACTGGGCATATTTCGTGTTGAGAAAAGAAAACTGAGGGGGGACCCGATAATAGTCTTCAAATATGTTAATGCCTGTTATAAAGAGGACTGTGATCAATTGTTGTCCATGTCCATTGAAGGCAGGTCAAGAAGTAATGAGCTTAATATTCAGCAAGGGAGATGTAGGTTAGATATTAGGAAAGGCTTTCTAACTGTAAGAGTAGTTAAGATCAGGAATGGGCTTCCGAGGGAGGTTGTGGTTGTGGAATCCCCATCATTGGAGGTTTTTAAGAGGTTGGACAAACATCGGTCAGGAATGGTCTAGGTTTGCTTGGTCTTCACTCAGCACAGGGGCTCTACTTTGAGACTTCTCAAGGTCTTCACTCAGCACAGGGGGTCTACTTGGAGACTTCTCAAGGTCTCAAGGTCTTCACTCAGCACAGGGGCTCTACTTTGAGACTTCTCAAGGTGTCTTCCAATCCTACATTTCTTTGATTCTGTGATTCTCATTTACATCCAGGCCCAGTCACAATGCTCTGGCAATGTAAAGGGTCCTTAAGGTGAGGGTAAGCCAGCTTCAAGGCCCCATTACATTGCCAAAATAATGTAAAGGTACTTCAGTGTCAATGAAAATAAGACCCAGTGTTGCACAGCAGAATGTTTCTTATGGCCTGATCCTGAGCTCATCGAAGTGAATGGACAGACTGCCACAGACTTCAGTGGGCTTAAGATCAGGCTCATATTCACCCTCTCACCATCCTTCCTCCTCTGAGGAACCTTCTCGCTGTGGAAGCAGTCCTTCCTAATCTCCCTATTGCTGCTGTTTCACCTGATCCCCTTGGTTTCTACGCATTGTACAAGATTTATGAAGAAATTATCGAAGTCCAAAGAGGTGATGTCCTCTCGCCTTTCCCTGGTTGCAGGGAATGCACATGTTCTGTTTAAATGGGAGTCATTGCTGAGGAAAGGCCTTCTTATAAAGGGGACATTTTGTGCTGAACAGTCAGGCTTGGGCTCAGTCTGATTCTCTTTGCCCAGGAGCTCTGTAACTGGGGTCCTGCGGCTGAGAACACCAGGTCTCATGTACCTGAATGTTTTGTCCTGGGACTCTCTAGCCACTCTGTTCATGGAGAGAGAGAGCATCATTCTCAAAGCATCCTGGGTGATGAGGTACTTAGCCAGTGCCATTCCATTAAGGGAGTAGCTTAGGTTCAGTATTTTGAATTTGGTCCCAGAATGAACTAGGAACCAGTGGACTTTGTGAAGCACCAACGTAGGTACATGTCAGCATTTGTGGCCAGCTACCTGCTGCACTGATTACAGCCTTTGTGTGCAGGTTATATTCTACCCCAGGCAGATGTACTCTTTTCAATGTGAGGGTCACTTTTGGCTAGTGGCTTAGTGAGCAGGGGACTTACTTGCCTCCACTGAAGTGTAAGCTTTGTATCATCTAAAGCAGGGGTGGGCAAACTTTTTGGCCTGAGGGCCGCATTGGGTTTTGTAAATTGTATGGAGGGCCAGTTAGGGGAGGGGGTTGTGGCCTGGCCCCTACCCCCTATCTATCCCTCCCCCCCCCCCGGACTCCTGCTCCATCCAACCCTCCCGTTCCCTGACGGCCCCCACAGGACACCTGCCTTATCCACACACCCCCACTCCCCTGACCGTCCCCAGACCCCCGCCGCCCCATCCAACCCCTCGTCTCATTCCTGATGCTGCCCCCCCCCCGGGACCCCTGCCCCATCCAACCACCCCTTCTCCCTGTCCCAGACTGCCCCCGGAACCCCTGCCCCTGACTGCACCCCGCCACCCCATCCAACCCCTCCTCTTCCTGATTGCCCCACGGGGACCCCTGCCCCCATTCAACCCCCTGTTCCCTGCCCTGACCCCTATCCACACTCCCGCTCCCTGACCACCACCCCGAACTCCTCTGCCCTCTATCCAAACCCCCTGCTCCGTGCCCCCTTACCATGCTGCCTGGAGCACCAGTGGCTGGTGGCGCTATAGCCACACCGCCGGCTGGAGCCGGGCCACCATGCAGCACAGAGACTGGGTCGGGCCGGGCTCTGCAGCTGCGCTGCCCCAAGAGCTCTAAGCCCCACTGCCCAGAGCATTGCGCTGGCGGCGGAGCGAGCAAGTGAGCTGAGGCTGTGGGAGGGGGGGGAACAGCAGGGGTGGGGCCGGGGGCTAGCTTCCGGGGCCAGGAGCTTGGGGGCCAGGCAGGACAGTCCCGCGGGCTGGATGTGGCCCACGGGCCGTAGTTTGCCCACCTCTGATCTAAAGCATATATCAGCCTGAACCCAATTAATGGAAAAACTGCCGTGGAAAGTTAGATACTGCATGTAAATCCTGATGTCACTATATATAAGACTTTCCAGAATAGCTGTCACTATTTCAGCATCTCCATAACAGTGAAGGGTGGTATTATCACAGTGAATGCTAATATTGTACTGATACTTGATAGCAGGGAGTCCAGTCTGATGATGCAGAGCAGGATGTGGGGGAAAACCTTTCCCATCCCAGTGCAGAGCTGAGAGCAGGGAATTCCCATGTTGTTGTAAGGTCACTTCTATTAGCCGGTGAGGCCTGGGTGTAAGCGCTGTAAAAGAACCCATCATTTTTTAAAATAATAAACATTACCTTACAGCAATTCTCCAGTTCTTCTGCATTGCTCTATATTCAAGCAGCTCTTCATTGCCTGTGTCCCATCCATGGCTTTTCAAGTTAGCAGCTTCCTGATTGTTCTTTTTATTGTATTTAAAATACTTTTAAAATGTTGTGCTGTGCAATTTGTTATTAATATCTGCACGGTACCTATGAAGCACATATTTCCGGAGTATCTGGGCTTCAAGTATTATTATACCCATTAACACACGGGCAAAGTGAGGCCCAGAGACAAAACTTCATGCCCAAAGTCACACAGAAAATCAGTAGCACAGATGGAACCAGAACCCAATAAATCTGATTCCTACTTTCCGGCTCCACCCAACTGAGCACATTCCCCCATAGCAATTATTTATTTCAGTTCGAGAGTCTAACTGCAGTTTTCTATTTAAAATCATATATTGTGGTGGCTGTGGTGGTGATTATTTACTTGCATAACGGTAACACTTACATGTTGTCCTTTAATTTTTGTGAGACTTGTTCTCACTTTTTCCCTGGAGACTTCATTCTCCATTAAAGTTTTGGATTTTAAAGACTTGATCCTGAGAGGTTCTGAGCACCCTCCACTCCCTGGTACAGAGTGGCTTAACTCCCAGTGAGTTCACTGAGGCAATAATAGCTGCTCAGCGCCTCCCATGAGGTACATCGCACCTTTGGAGCCAGAGGCCTAAGTGTTTGTAGCTCAGCATTAACTGTGGGAAGAAAAAACGTATTGAGCTGAGCAAATCTAGTTGAAAGGATCATACACTCTGCTGTTCTGGAACATTAACAAAGTAAATGCTGTTTTCATTAGGATTAGTTTGTTTTGACATTGACAGGATCTTTCCTGCGAAGTGTAACTAGTGTTAACGTGTGTCACTTCTTTCATCAACACTTCCTGCACCAAGCCAATGCACTAGCAATGTAAGTGAACTTTGTCAGTGCATTTTTTTCTTCTCCTGAGCACTCCAGCTCTAGAGCCAGATGCTTTTGGTCCCTATTATCACTGACACTAAGACAGAAGGAGGTTTGTGAATATGCATTTCAATGCCAGAGACAAGTGTTAATAATCATCAGTAGATAAAATGCGGCTTTAAATCCATAGCACTATAGCCACCCACCATTATTGACAGTGAAATAACAGCTCAGGGCATCATGACCTATTGCAAGATCTTCGTGGGAAATCGCTGAGTATTAACTTGGTTCATTTCGACAGCATGTGATTTACACACAAGGAGGAGTTTTCAGCAGAGGTTCAGAAGCGCCCAGATACTGGGCCAAATCCTCAGCTGGTGTAAATCAGCACGGCTCCATGAAGCCAGTGCAGCCAGACCAATTCACAACAGCTGAGGATCTGGCCCTCTGAATCTAAACGCTGAGCACTGTGGAAAAATCCCACTGTTCAGCCTCCTGAATTGCAATTTAAAGTCCTGATCCTTCAAGATGATTGGTTCATATGTACCCTTGGGCCCACCTCGGGCCAATATGAGACTCCATGCAGGCTTAGGGATCAGCCTGTGTGGCTCAGCCTGCAGGATTGGGACCCAAACAAGAACCTAAGTCTCCACTGCTCCTTTGGGGGGGGGGAATGAAATGCCTTAGGTTAGCCCAAAAATGTGTTTTAAAAAAATAATAAGCGTACTTGCCTTTGAATAGCAATTTAGTTGGATCTTGCTACAGATGATTTTTTTTATTGTTTCTTTGCTTACGGCAAGAAGTTGAAGCAATAGTTTGTAATGTTCTCACAGAAATATCTGCTCTTGGCACAAGTGGTTGCTGCAGGGATAGTCTTTGGTATTTCTTACCAATAGGTGTCACTGTGATCAATAGAAACTGCTATCAAGAGATTCATGAACATATTTAAGTGCAGTATTAGAGAACAAGGTCATCATAAGTGTGCCTAAATTAGATGCTATCCTAATCTCTGCCCAGTAAGATCACTGTTGTCTAAAAGCATGCTGGAAAGGGCGGGGATGTGTGTGTGTGTGTGTGTGTGTCTACACGTGGACATACACACTCATAAATGCTGACTCCCTTTGCTATCATAAATTCAAGTCTACAAGATTCAGAGAGAGTAAAATAATAGCGAATATATTTTTAAAACCTCTAAAAATGACCCCCCCCCTTTTCTCCATATAGAAACCTCATAACTGTAAAGTCCAATATTTCTGGATTTTCCCAGGCTGCAAGCAAGTGCTGTGAGTCTCACTGGAAAGCTGGGGCTGGTTGGGGACTCCACTTTCCACCAGTGTAAACCTTCTATTTCTGTGTGAAGCTGCTTAGAGGTTTGGACTGTTAGAAGTAGGCCTGGCAGAGATGGATTAGTGGTTTGCACTCCTGGTTTGTAATGTCACCAGAGACCTTCAGCAAAAATGTAGATCATACCTATCTCACCAGAACCACAAGATAGAAATGCCCTTAATATATGTGCAGTTTGGGGTCATTTAACGGAGGTACCAATAAAACAAATGCCGAATGAAAAGTGTCATGGCTGCATTCAATAATAAAATAGCAAGTCTATTGGCTCTGGAGATTATCCTGCTGCAGTATAGTAAACTGAGAGTTTTAGGGAATGCATCATGTCCCACAATGATATATTAGATCATTACAGGACATGCCCTGCCCCTTAACCTCATATTGCATAGTTATTAAACTAAAAAAATACACAGCAGTAAAAACATTTAGAGTACTTTATAGGAGGCTGTCACCAAGCATGTGTGGAATGGGTGCACCAACAAATATTCATGAACATTGTTTGCATCCTCCAAATCTGCATATCTGTGTGAAAATTGGGTAATTGCAGCCCAGGCTGCTAATTTCACCTGGGTTGAATATATGAATTTCCTGCTTGCCTGTATAAAATGGGAGTGTCAGGTACACTTTTTCCAAGTATTCCCATTGCACCCACCTGCTGTGAATTAATTCTTTCCATCCAGCTTGAGCCACCAAATGCGATCTATATTTGGAAATTATCATATAGTTATAAGCAGGCCCGGATGAAGGTTCTTCTTCTGTACCATTAGTGAAGATAATAATTTATGATGGGGAAGCAATAGGCAATTAACTCAAACCTCTTACGTTGCTGAGCATTAATGTACTGTGCTATAAGTTAAAATGTTTCATTTAACTTTTCTTTTAATGAGGTTGAGGTCTGTCTCTTTATGATCTAATAAGTCCTTTACACATAAGGACTTAAGTGTTCTTTTTTATTTTTTTAAATACCAAACCAGCATTTAAAGCTACTGTTTAATCATAGACCAGGAATAAAACAGCACAGAGAATTGATTAGCCTTCCACAAATTTCTCTTTGCCAGTCTTGCAGATCCCTGTAATTTATTACTTTTCCACTTCTTGTAACTAGGCCTAACCACCATAGGAATCCATGAAAGGATTCAGCAAAGTGTGTTAGTGGTGCTGTTTCACTCTAATTATAAAGCTATCCTTGTTAGTCTTAAAGGTGCCACAGGACCCTCTGTTACTTTCTTGGAGACTTGCTATTTGTAGTGCTATTGGTAATAAAGTCATAAATAAAAAGTTTCAGAGTAGCAGCCGTGTTAGTCTGTATCCGCAAAAAGAACGGGAGTACTTGTGGCACCTTAGAGACTAACAAATTCATTTGAGCCTAAGCTTTCGTGGGCTACAGCCCACCGAAGAAGTGGGCTGTAGCCCACAAAAGCTTATGCTCAAATAAATAAATAAAAAGGGTATTGTTAAATGTGCTACATAAATTCATCCCATTCCAAGCAAAGTCAGGTTGTAGCAGCACTTACATTGTCCGTGGCTATGGACAGTGCTATAGAAATTTGACATTCCTAACGATGACACCTCACTCAAAGTGAATGAGAAGGGAGGAAAAAAGCCCCAGCAAAAGTGCTCAGATAAAAGCAGAACTCGCAAACTCAAGAGGGTGAAGCAATCGGAAAGCTGATGTTCCCGTTTTCTTTTTCCCCTCCATTTAAAAAGTATAAAACTTTTTCATCAATTTAATATTTTAGAAAAGAAAGTAAATTTACAAACCTCAGTCAGATCCCATGAAGTTCTGAGCACAAACCCTTACAGGTGTTATGGGGGAAGAGCTGGAGGGTGCGAAATGTCCTGCTGAACTACGACTAGTGCTTTTTGGAGCTTTATTAGAAATGCAAGTGTACATTCACATGCACTGTTTTTGATTTCACTTGGGAGAGGTCAGGCACCCAGGAACCATAATTTACCTAGACTGGCAAAAAACTCACATCATCCATCATATTGAACTTGGTGAAGACATTCCAAAGAGAACCATTCCTCATGTGAGTCATCCTTTTGATTTACATGATTACTATTGTTTATATTACAGCCATGCCTACAGGCTGCATTCAGGGACCAGGACCCCAGTGTGCCAGGTTCAGTACAAACAAGTAGTAAAACAATAGCCCTACAGAGCATAATATTTCAAATGCAAGGCTTGGGTGGCTGAATAATACTCCTATTACCAATCATCCACAATAAACTACCATTGAAGTATTGGTATTACAAAGCATAACATATAGGGGCCATTTGGAAGGATTATTATTGTTTCTGATAAACTATGTTATTTATGGAAGTCTCTAAGGGCCAACCAAGAACTTTGTGCTAGACACTGTACACAGAATAGCAAACAGTTTCTGCCCTGAAGAGCTTACAGTCTAGATCGCCTGGAACTGAATATAAGCAGCCTGAACATCTTTGAGATTTCTCATTGCTCTAACCTGAGTATATGCTAGTAATTCTTTCATATTTAGGATTATTTAACATACAACATACTGAGTGTGAAATCCCAATTGACCTCAGTGGGGCCAGGATTTCAGCAAAACTCCCATTGATTTCAGTGGAGCCAGGAGTTCACCCTGAATCTGCAAAGACTGAACATGTGCTGTAGATCGCAATAGAAAAGGATATGCTAATAACCTTCATATAAGGAGTTCTAACACCAAGCTGAGAGAAAGGGCAACTAATTACCTTCTAGGCATCTTTGAGTGTTCTAATAGTCTAAGCAGAGGGCTCAGAGCCAGGAATGCCTGTGTTCTAATCCTCATGCTGACACTAACTCCCTGGGCATGTCCAGACTAGGAAAATAGGTTGTGTTTAAAAACATGTTAGCTAACATGCTTTCAGTAATGTGTTTTTAAACACAAGTGTAGACAGGGTTTGACATCTTTGAAAATATGTTAGCTAGTTGTTGTCAACCCTAGACTGTCTGTGTTGGGGTCAAGTGGGAGCAGAGCCAGACAGAGAATCAGAGAGCCATAGCTAGTTCTCTGATAGTCCTGTTTCTCTGCTGCACTGGGCAGATCTTTTTTCATTTCCTTCTAGGTTTGTTAAGTACTTGAGATCCTTGGATGAAGTATGCTACATAAATGCAGCATTTTCAGGCAAAGTGTTCTCACTCTTTGAACAGGTTCACTCCTTTATAGGCATTGATAGGGGAGCACAGTTTTTATCTGTCTCTGGTGGGGTAGATGATCCTAAGAACTCTGTTGTTGATTGCTGAACTTCCCGCCTCCCGCCCCATGAGCTGCCTAATGAAGTGCTGAATAGAATAGGCTTGATTTATGTCTGTCTTAGGAGCTAACTGTCCAAACAGGCCCTCTGTAGTAGCTCAGAGACTGCAGGCACACAACACAATGCTAGCTTCATTACCTGCTCAGCTGCCAGACAGGCCTGTTTTTCTCATCGCAGACACAAAACAGAAAACACAGCTGCTGATTGGGACTGTCAGTTGAAGCAGTGATGAAAAGTCTGCAGAATAGCACTGTGGTTTGCTACCTTTGGGAATTTATGCAACAGGATGCCCTGATGAAGCACACAAGGGCTTTTCCCTTCTCCGGATTATATAACATCAGGTGGGGTAGCCGTACAAGAACTGGCAATAATCCCTGGAAAATTAGGACTGGCTCAAAGAAATAAGGATGGGTGACAAACTTCACTGTTCCAAACAATGGAACTTGAATTTTATTAGAAAACATGAACAGGCAAATGCAGGCATGAAAAATGGTGTGTGTGTTTTATGTTGCAGTAGCATCTTATGTACAACTATATAGAAAATGACAGTCTTTGGCCCAAAGAGCTTACACCCTCTAATTCAAGGGGTGTTGTATGAATACATTAGGCCAGAGGTGCCGGAAGTGGGGGCGCAGAGGGCCCTGGCCCATCACTTTTAAAAGGTCTTGGGAGGAAGAGGTGGTGTGGGAGCAGGGCTTTGGGGGGAATGGGCAGAATGGGGGTGGGGCCTTGGGGAGAAGGGACGGTGCAGGGGCAGGGCCACGGTTCGGGCACTGGTGGCCCCACACATGCTTTTAGGGAGCTTCCGCCACTCCTGAATTAAGCAATGTAGATTTGAAGAAGTTGGTCTGTGAAACTGGTTCATGGGAATCTTGACAATCAACATTCGTGTTCATTGGTAATTCTCTCTCTTTTTCCTCCCCCGCTCTCTCCCCCCCCCAAGCAAAACTGTTTTGCTTGCCTGGTGCTACAGAAATTGAAGTTGGGGCCAGGTACGCATTAGCAGCAGGCAAGGTACAAAAGAGAAGGCATTGTAAGTCTGTGTTACAGAGCTGCTCAATAAACAAACCATAATTTGCAGTGTTTACAGTGAAATGGATTCTTTTGAAGTGGCAGCAACCCTTGATTTAAATCAATGAGCTGCACATCCTCAAGTTACTCTGAGCAGTTTCTTTAGTGATGAGCAATGCACCAGCTCAAAGCTAGACTGTGGGTTTGTACCAGTTAGTTTGAAAGCCCATTGCCCTTCATTTTACAAGTTACTTGCATGTTCCTAAGTGGTTAAAACAGCTGGGCCTCTATGGGTATGTCTGCACTGCAATTAAAAACCCGCGGTTGTCCCAGCTGGTTTGGGTTTAGGGGCTAAGGCTAATTGCGGTGTAGACATTCAGGCTTGGGCTGAAGCCTGGGCTCTGTGACCCTGTGAAGTAGGAGTGTCCCAGAGCTTGGGCTGCAGCCCGAACCTTAACGTCTACATTGCAATTAAACAGCCCCTTAGCCCGAGCCCTACAAGGCCAAGTCAGCTGGAACAGGCCAGCCGTGGGGTCTAATTGCAGTGTAAAGATACCCTATGCTGGCTTTTTTGGCTCACCCATTTATATTATTCTTCCCCCAGAGACCCTGTGCATAGTGGGGTTGGTGCATTGCTGGTGTTATATTCCTCCCCCCATATATATCAAAAAATTGGTGACTTCTCATTGCCCCTTGGGCAGAGTTTGTTCCATTGTGTACTAAATGTAGAATTCAACGGCAGAACTCTTTCTGGAACGCATACAGTACCGCACTGTCACTGTACAGCAGAGTCATCCAGAGCGTCCAGTCCACATTTTAAACTCAGCCAGTAGCATTGGACAATGTGGTTCATGGCTGTCTCCGTCTTTAATATGGAGGTCTGACTTTGGAGATGCACAATGCAATTCCCCCTCTTGATGCAAGCAGCCATGTTTAGCAAGTTTATGGAGTTATACTATGAAGATTTTAACCAAGCCTGCCATACAGAAAGTCTGCAGGGAAATAATAATAATATAGGCAGGTGAGAAAAAAAAAGTGTGCCAGGTAGTTGTGATCAAATTCTATATGATTGTGGGCATCCAGATAACTTTGTAAAATGACTAGCTGATAGCCTGGTCTGGATTCTAGTGGGTGGTGTTTCTCTGGTTAGGTCTCCAGCATCAAGAAAGAGTGGAGCGTTGCACGCTGATACATTTAGGCTGAGATTTCCAAAGCCACCTATGGTGCTTGGGTGCCCAATTCTTGTTTGTTCTAATCCAAGTTCTTGAGGCGTTTTTGCAAACCTCAACCTTAGTCTCCTTTTAGTAAATTGGAGGCCTCAGTCCTGCTGATCTACAAGGACAGACTCTTGCATGGAGTCCCAGTAAACAGAAAGGGATTCCTCATGGGAACCCAGATCACTTTGCAGGAGGAGAGCCATATTTAGCTATCCAGGGCTCCCAGGACTGTACAATACGAACACACCCCAAGCTCAACAGTTGGTCAGAAAGACCTCCAAACCCACTAAAGTTAACATATCCCACTTCCCTCTAGTCAATAGTCTTATACCACCAGGAAATCCTGGGGAAATATATGCGCCTTTCAGCATGCCCAGAAACTCACCAGCCTAGGCTGAGATGGTGCATAAGTTTCATAGACAAAGATCTATCACTGAAAATGCGCTGCTACCAGAGCCCCACCTGTTTAAACAAGTGACTGTTAACCTGGGAATTCCAACAGGTAGGATACAAGGAAAGGGGTGATTCTAATCTACTATGTGTAGTAAATTACCAATAATTTTCACTGGGTCTTATTTTCAATAGAACTAGAATTGGAACACATTTTGATGGAACCATTTTCTGTTGGAAAGTGCTGTTCTGTCAAAACTGAATTGCTTCACAAAACTGTCAATTTTTTGCAAAATTTTTATTTTGGGGGGGAAATGTTTTGACGTTTTGGAACAGAACACTTCAATGTTTTGTTCTGAAGCAAAATTTCATTTCAAAACATTTTAATTTTTGCAGTATGTATTATAATATACAATTTTAAAAAGTCAGAATTGAAACAGTGTTCTGATTACTGTGAAACTAAAACATTTTCAGAATTTTCCTTAATGGAGAATTTCTAAGTTTTCAGATTTCATTCCAATTGTAAACAAAGCCAGATTTTTAAATCTCAAAATCCTTAGCGAAATGGAATTGTCGTCCTTTGGCCAGTCCTAATTAGAACCTGAAAACAGAAATCTGCTCATGGAATTTTCTGGACCTTGGGAATAAGTTTTTTTTTAAAGAGCTGCTTGTGGCCTCTAGAGTTTCTTTCCTTTTGATGAATGATTTTCCTGTTCATCTAATAGGTAATGGCATCGCCCCCTGCCCCATCACCAATGAACCAAACCACATTTTATTGCAGAAATGTAAGCATGTGAAAATGTACCTCTTGAACAAAGCACTGAATACAGTTTGACTATTCAGGGACTGAGTCTTACTATTAAAAATATAGATAGGGATTGGGAGAGATCAGACAAAAAGCCAGCAGGAAAGAAAAAAATCTTCACTGACCTATCATACTGTTCATTAGGTCAAGGAACTTTCTGTGATCTACATTCCTGCACAATTGGCTTGTCTGGGCTAAGTGATTCCAAAAGCTGCTTTAATTTTCCAACTCAGAAACATTTCACTTTTTTAGTCTCCCATCTGAAAAAGGTTTTAAGGTGATAAAGTGGTGGTTCCTACTAGGAACTTCCTAGCCATGAATAGGGCATCACTTCATTTGAGATGGGAAATTTATTACACAGATGTCATTCTTCTTTAGTTTTGGTTTCCTGGGAGTCTCACTGCATTTCTGATAGCCACATTCCTAATTAAAAGCAAGAACATATGATTCACCAGATATTGTCCAAAGAGAAGTATTATTTTCACTAAAAAGTTTACCTGGAAAACAGCCTTTAAATGCTACCTGGTATTGTAGCCACAGGCATCTTGTTGCTAGAAGATCACATTATTAGTGGTTGTAGAATTTATGGGAGTTACACCTGGGATAAATTGGTCCAATATTTTTGATCACCAAACAAGATCATAACCCTAAATAAATACATCTTTCTCCCACTGCTTGAAAAAGACCTTTCCTCCCCAACATTCAGGCCCATAGGCATTTGTAGTTAAATTTCTATGCAGTGCTTTGCAAATTCAAGAGTCAGCATTAATTTCATTCCTTTACTATATTGTGAACTTGTGTAATGTATTAGAAGGAAGAAGTGAAATGTTCTCTTAGGCGGGGCTTTTCAAAAGGTGTCTAAAGGAGTGAGATGCCCAAATTAAATTGAGTTTCAATATGATTTGAGTGCCTAATGCCCTTAGGCAAATCCCAGCCCCAGAAGTTAATCTTTTCCACTGCAATGTGTTAGTGAGTCCATAATCTGTTCAGGGCTAATGCAGTAGTTGTGTGTAAGATGCATGTTTGTGTACATGCATATTTGTGTCTGTGCCCGCAAATCCTTTCTTGGGAATTTTAAAATGATTTCTTAATTGATTGAATAAGTTCACAGGGCAAAGGCACATAGTTCGTCAATAATTAATCCAAGCAGGCAACTGACAGTCTCCCGATGCTTGCAGATGCCATACTATACTGGAGAGTTTGGCAAATCTGTGGCAGTTCTTTTTCAGATTTTTCTCAGCAAAGAGCACTTGTGACTTTTGAGGGGCAGGGAGGAGACTTTTGTTTTTATTGAAAACATCTGTGCTATGCACAAAAGGAGAACCCTGCATGAACCCATATTTAATAAATGAAGTTGTTCTGATTACACAGCATGGGAACCATTTCAACTACACAAACATACATGGCAACTCTTCGTACCAAAGGCCACATTTCTGCTGTATGCTTCCAGAGTTTAATAGCATGAACTGAATATAAAAACTCAAGTGACTCAGCAGAGAAGACACAAAAGGATTTACAGCCAATAGAAAAGCAATGTTCTACTTCAGAATGCAGGGAACCATTCCTCTAACAGGAAATAACCGACCCTCAGAGGTCATCAAAGGGATTGAAAGGGTCCATTAAATGATATAATAGCTTTCACATTTCATTGTAGCCGGGCATAGATTTCACCATTCCTATTTGAAATGTAAGTTCAGAAACATTGCTCCGGGTGTCTGGCAATAACCCTCCTGTCAACAATAATGGACAAACTTAACAAAGTAGCATCCTCTGTAAATTAAATGCTGCCAGGCTCGCTCCACAAGCAATACCAAGCAAGTGTATACCAATAGAAAAGGTTCCAAATTCCTCCTAATGAGCAATGGCATCCTAGCAAAACCTCACAAATATGCCTTTCACTTGCACTTCCAGCGCATGAGTCCTCTGGTTATTGATGTTTCTAGCATTTCATGCAAGCAAACACATTTTGAATCTCTCATTTGGAGTCTCATATGTTCTGTGGGATGCCTGAATTTGGATTATGTTCAGAGCAGCATCCTGTCCAAGATGCACAAAATTGAATACATACTGTATAGTTCAGTAACCTCAGGTCACTGCTCCATAACCTCTTAGGACCAAATGCAGACCTGGTGTAAGCAAGTGCAACTCCTTAAAGGTCTGTGCAGTTGCACCCTCTTCCCCTAGGTGCTTCAGTAGAATTACCCTTATTTACATGAGCTGAGAATAATAATAATTCCTAGCTTCTATATAACGCTTTTCATCAGTGGATCTCAAAGAGCTTTACAAAGGAATTCAGTATTATTACCCCCATTTTACAGATGGGAAAACTGAAGCACAGGGTGGTAAGTAACTAGCCCAAGGTGACCCAGCTCATGGCAGAGCCAGGCATAGAGCCCCGGCATGTCCTCTTGAGTCCCAGTCCAGTGTTCTGACCACTAGGCCACACTCTGAATTTGGCCCTTAGTCTGCCTGAAACTTGAAACTTAAGTCCTTAAGTTATCATCAAGGAAACAGATGTGAACCTCCGTAACATACCAGTATATTAACATGTGCAATTTCCAGTTCAACTTGCTCCCAAACTTGACAGAATCTACAAAGTATGTGAAAACTGGGCCTCTCCTTGTACAGTCATCACCATTTAAAACTTAACACTTACCAGCAGTTCCCTCCCAGCTATGTGCTGTTTTAAGTACACAGCAAAACGATAGTACCTGCAGGGCAACTAGTCACAGATATTGACTTTTGAATGGCTACCATTGTGCAACATTCTTAACATTGGATTGCTTGTTTGACCAAATGAAATTGCACACTCTCAGGGCTAAATTTGCAGAGGCAAAAAAGAAAAAAAAATCTGCCTGTGTTACACACAGTGAGGCAAATTCCATACATCCCCTGCTGGGGATATCCCAACGTGAAGGAGCCCCCAGCAGACAGAGTTGGCCGAGCCAGCTCCTACATCACCATCCCCACAAGCTTTGCTTCAGAGAGCATGGCATGGCTGCAGAGGGACTCAGAGAGGACAGGAAGGAAGGAACCTTGATAATTGGCACAAATTAGAGTAGCCCCTAGGTCTGTCCAGGTGAGCCCCTTCATGCTTGCAAAGCCCCATTGACTTCAGAGGGGTTCCATGAAGAAGCAGGGATCCAGCCATGTGGTGCTTTTGGTAGCACCAGGCCTTAATGAACAGGTTTTGTGAGATTGTTCTATGCACAGAGAGCATTGTGGATAAAGGGAATGAGAGAAGAAAACAAAGGGAGCATGATGGATACTGTCATTGGCGCAGTGAGGGGGTACAGGGCAGCCTACCAAATGTGAACAGGGCTGGTGGTTTCAGCTGAGTGCCTGGCCCTAGGGGATGTATGTCACCATGACACTACTATCAGAACTGGCACTAACTTGCCACCTGGTTGGCAGTCTCAACAGAAAGGCCAAAGACTGAATGGACATGGCAACTGTTCTGCTTTCTCACCCTTGGCAGTGGTCCCTACAAGGCTGAGGCACTTTGGTGAGGGTGGGTTGAGAAGCTTTCTTTACTACTGTCCATTCCTAGGCCCTGGAAAGAGAGGGCGTCAGTCTGAAAAGCTCTTAATCTGGCACCTTCACATGCACTACATTTCCTGAAAGAAAAAATAAATAGTGGGAGGAGGGGAACAATTCCTCATGTCATCCGCTTCCTCAGAATTGTATATTTATAGACTGTTTGGTACAATAACTACAGAAATCTAAAACATAGGCGAATTGGGACTACTCAAGAAGTATGTTACTACCAGCATGAACGAGGGAGGGGGAATCTGCCCCTAAATATACGTAGCCAGCTGTGTGCTTACTGCAGTTATACAATATTTGTGTTTAAAGATTGTCGCATCAGCGTTCTGACATGCACAGATGGGAAATACATTATCCATGGTTCTCAGTTGCATAATAGCATTCTGTAGCGTGCTGTCTTCAGGGCAGCTTTTGGACTACATGCTACAGATCTCTGCTGTGAGCTGCCGAACACTATCAGGCAGGTGAAAATCACTGATAGTCAAGTTCTCACAGGACTACACATTCACATGATGCAGATAAATTGGTGGCCCTGCAAATGTATAGCCACAAAAATTCACCCAGCTGAGGGCTGAACATTCAGAATGAATTAGCACAGGTGGAGACAGGGTTTCTAAATGGGTTTCTGATCCAATGTCCATTTAAGACAATGGAAAAACTCCCATTGGCTTCAGTGGGTCTGAGAGCAGGCTCTAAGGGCCAGATTGTGCCCACCCCAACTCATGGTGAGTAGTCCCTTACTTAATTAGTAGTCCCATTGGAATGAATGGAACTACTCGTGGAGGAAGGGACTGCTCAACATGAGTAAGGGTGGCAGAATATGGCCCTGAGGGTCTGATCCCACACACACTGTAGTCACTGAGTATCTCTACACTGCCAAAAAAAAAAAAAAAGCCCCACAACAGCGAGTCTCAGAGCCTGGGTCAGCTGACTTGGGCTCACACAGCTTGCACTATGGGGCTAAAAATAGAATCATAGAATATCAGGGTTGGAAGGGACCTCAGGAAATCATCTAGTCCAACCCCTGCTCAAAGCAGGACCAATCCCCAACTAAATCATTCCAGCCAGGGCTTTGTCAAGCCGGGCCTTAAAAACCTCTAAGGAAGAAGATTCCACCACCTCCAAGGTAACCCATTCCAGTGCTTCACCACCCTCCTAGTGAAATAGTTTTTCCTAATATCCAACCTAGACCTCCCCCACTGCAACTTGAGACCATTACTCCTTATTCTGTCATCTGCTACCACCAAGAACAGAGATTAGCAGCATAGATGTTTCCACTGGGCTAAAAATAGCAGCATAGACGTTCCCATTGAGGCTAGAGTCTGAGATCCGAGACCCCCCCCATACACACACACACACACACACACCAGGATTCAGACCCCAGGCTCCAGCCTGAGCCTGAATGTCTACATTGCTATGTTGAGCCCATAGCACAAGTCCTGCAGGTCTTTTTCCAGTATAGATGTACCTGATGGGATTCTTACCATTTTCTTGAAGGGGATTGGATCAGGCCCTTAGTGGCCAGAGATGAGAGAGACTATTCTGTGTCTTGTTTCCTGCTCTCTGTGTCTGAGTTCCCACTGCTAGTCAGGGATGTACTAACTCATTCGGTTTGCAGCACTGGACCTCCATTCATTGAGAATGTTAGGATGGAAGCAGGAAATTGTCTAAGAAAATTGATAGGATTTCAAATTAGATTTATTTTGCCAACAGCTTTTCTTTTCTTTTCTTTTTTCTTTTTCTTTTCATGTGTCCTTATTCTTTGTAAAAGACCAACTTACTCTATGTTAGAAATGGAAGAGCACACACTGGTGAATTTTACAGGAATCAAGGATGCAAGAAACCTGCTGTAGTACAATGGTTCTCAAAGCCAGTCCACCGCTTGTTCAGGGAAAGCCCCTGGCAGGCCGGGCCCTTTTGTTTACCTGCCGCGTCTGCAGGTTCAGCTCATCGCGGTTCGCCACTCTAGGCCAATGGGGGCTGCAGGAAGCAGCATGGGCCGAGGGACATGCTGGTCGCACTTCCCGCAGCCCCCATTGGCCTGGAGCGGCGAACTGCAGCCAGTGGGAGCCGAGATCGGCCGAACCTGCAGACACGGCAGGTAAAAAAACCAGTCCGGCCCACCAAGGGCTTTCCCTGAACAAGCGGCGGCCCGGCTTTGAGAACCACTGCTGTAGTATATATAACGTTTTGAAGGTACATAGCTCTTTTCATCAAAGGGTCTCAAAGCACTTCGTAGAATCATAGAAGATTAGGATTGGAAGAGACCTCAGGAGGTCATCTGGTCCAACCCCTTGCCCAAAGCAAGAACAACACCAACTAAATTATCCCAGCCAGGGCTTTGTCAAGCTGGGCCTTAAAAACCTCTAAGAGTGGAGAGTCCACCACTTCCCTAGGTGAACTTTATGAACATTAATTAATTGGGATTTATCCCAGATCTGATACACTCAGATAAATGAATAAATCTGATATCCTCTGATACACTTTCTCTTTGGTTTTGAGCAAGTCCCTTAAACTTTCCATCTGGTGATATTTGTTTACTGTCACTCAGGGATGTTATCAGGATGGATGAATTAATTAAATAAAGTGTGTAAAGTGCTTTGAAGACAAAAACCCTGTATAGGTGCTTAAGGCATTATCACCATCATTTTATTATATTTATTTAAGCCTTACAATACCCATTGGGAGACTGGGAAGGTTTTTATGGTACCTGTTTCACAGGATGGTAAGCTGAGTCACAAAGAGGTGAAGTTACTTGTCAGAAATCAAACAGTGATTCAGGAGTAAAGCGAGAAATGGAACCTGAGTCCTGACTTCCAGTCCCCTGCTCTAACTACTGGAAACACTCCTTCCTGTCCTGTGTCACATTGCCCACCTTCTTGCTAACGCTTACAAAATCATCTTGTGTTTTCAATGTTCCTTAGAAGATTTTCAGAAACGATCTCCATTGAGATTAGTTTTCTGATTTATCTTGCCTGTGCTCTGCTTTCCGCCTTGATTTCTAATAAGACCTGCTTGATCCTCCTCCTCCCTTTCCCCCAAATAGTTTTTATCACCATCTCCTCTCCCTTTTGCTGTGTTTTTTACGTTATTCCTGAGGGAAAGCCCTGCGCTTTGAATGCACTCCATTTGAAGGGTACGGTTGTGCCCGAAGCAGTCTGTGAATACAAATGGGCAGAGGCCACAGCAGCATGTCCTCTGTAAGGGCATTCTGCATTGTCAGAGAAACCTCTGAAGGATTCCTATCCCTTTCATAGCTGTCAGCTTCCTTTCCCCTCATTCTGCACACTAGATGGAAAAAAAACAGAGTGCCTCCTTTCACTGTTACCGAGTCAGGAGCATGGGAAGATGAAGTGGCTCTCAGATGTGGTAGGAAGCAGAGAGGGTAGGAGAACGGCTACTAAATTGGGACAGTGGGTAATCCTTTGGCTGAGAGGAACCCTAATATGCAGGGGGTAGGGTTGAGGGAGGGCATGAGGAAGCCATACATTCTACCATGGCACCACTATATTGTATCATGACTTAGCCCTGTTAGCTCTTTTTTCTTCGTTTGCTTCAGATTGCTGTGAAATACCTGCACTTCCCAGGTGTTGGAGGGACTGGGCCTGCCTCCCAAACAACTAAATTGCACTCAAAGATCTTTTAATAATATAGGTCTTAAATTTCATGTAGATGGAACATGAGCAGGATTCTCTCCCCACTGATTTTAGTCTTAGCAATTACATAAACTGCTTTTAATTTCCTCATGTCCTCTTATATGTTCATCAAGGAACTGGACAGACCCAAGGTCCAGCCACAGTCATTCAAGCCTGGCATCCCAAACCTGTCTGTCTACCCTCTCCCCACATCCTGAGGGAAAACAAAGGAGCTGCAACATTGATAGCATTCTAACCTTGCTGCTGGGCTGCCTGCCATCCAGGACTATGGCTCTGGGTTTGTTCACAAGTGCATATGTCCATGTCTCACCACCCTGTGCTGCATTCTGGTGAATAGGCGGAGCACTGAAGTATAATCCTGCTCTCTCAAGTACTTCAATTCAGAGCGAAGGATTTCAGTATACCTCAGCACCCTTCCTGCCCACAGGGCTAAAGCAAAGGGAGGTGTGGCATGCATGCGTGTGTTTGGACACCGAAACACACCCACTCAGTTCTAATTTTAGGCCTCACTGAGCTCATTCTTTTTAAACGAATATTATCTCTAGAGTTTTATACACAAGGACACCCCCTTTAGCATCACCAGGCAGCCAACTGGCTAGGAAGCAAACAAATGAGCATAGTGCTTCAGGTTTCAGAGTGGTAGCTGTGTTAGTCTGTATCAGCAAAAACAATGAGGAGTCCTTGTGGCACCTTAGAGATTAACATATTTATTTGGGCATAAGCTTTCATGGGCTAGAACCCACTTCTTCAGATGCATGGAGTGGAAAATACAGGAGCAGGTATAAATATATGAAAGGATGGGGGTTGCCTTACCAAGTGTGAGGCCAGTCTAACGAGATAAATCTATTAACAGCAGGATACCAAGGGAGGAAAAATAACTTTTGAAGTGATAATGAGAGTGGCCCATTACAGACAGTTGACAAGAAGGTGAGTAACAGTAGGGAATAATTAGTATTGGGGAAATTAGGTTTAGGTTGCGTAATGACCCAACCACTCCCAGTCTTCATTCAGGCCTAATCAGATGGTATCCAGTTTGCAAATTAATTCCAGTTCTGCAGTTTCACATTGGAGTCTGTTTTTGAAGTTTTTTTTGTTGAAGAATTGCCACTTTTAGGTCTGTTACTGAGTGACCAGAGAGATTGAAGTGTTCTCCTACTTGTTTTTGAATGTTATGATTCCTGATGTCAGATTTGTGTCCATTTATTCTTTTGCGTAGAGACTGTCCGGTTTGGCCAATGTACATGGCAGAGGGGCATTGCTGGCACATGATGGCATATATCACATTGATAGATGTGCTGGTGAATGAGTCCCTGATGGTGTAGCTGATGTGGCTAGGTCCTATAATGGTGTCCCTTGAATAGATATGTGGACAGAGTTGGCACCGGGCTTTGTTGCAGGGTTTGGTTCCTGGGTTGGTGGTTTTGTTGTGTGTGCAAAAAAAAAAAGTTATTTTTCCTCCCTTGGTATCCTGCTGTTAATAGATTTATCTCGTTAGACTGGCCTCACACTTGGTAAGGCAACCCCCATCCTTTCATGTATTTATACCTGCTCCTGTATTTTCCACTCCATGCATCTGATGAAGTTGGTTTTAGCCCACGAAAGCTTATGCCCAAATAAATTTGTTAGTCTCTAAGGTGCCACAAGGACTCCTCATTGATAGTGCTTCAGTTTAACTTGTTCAGCATGCGTATGTTTAAAAAGTGAACTTATTTGCCTCAGCAAATGCTTTCCAACTAGGCAGGAAAGCAGAGATCTAGGTAACTAGTTCCTAAGATTTGTCTCTTTTTTTGATTTACGGGAGAAAATACTTCCCTAACCTCTCAATCCATTTGTTTTCCTGCATTTTGATGGTTTGTTTCCTGAAGAAACACTCTACCTAGTCTGTTTTTCTGCTCTGTTAAAACTGTAGCCTTTTCACATGATATGGAACAATTAAGAGGCAAACCCACAGATTTCCCCTAGATGTTAGCAAACAATTTGGCTGTTAATTTAACCTGTTTATGGATTCTTGCATGTAAATTAGATGCAATTAAACACAATTAAGCTGCGTGTGCTGTTCTGGGAGGTAAGAGAAGCGAGATGGAGGTTGCTAGGAATCTATGACATAGATGACTTCTTGTGCAGGCTTGTTTTCTGTTGCTCTTGCAAGTGCATTTACCAGAAACAGAGAGTGCAGTGAGGTAGTTACCAGTACCACATCCATAGAGGGTGTCATTATGATATTCCTTATTGTTAGATCTTTTTGTGGAAGTGTTTCTTAATCTCTGATTAAAAAATCTAATAATAGAAAAGAAAGCATCTAATAATTAGAGACAGACCCAAGCTTTTTCTTGGTTATTATTTGTATTATGATAGGGCCTGGGGCCCCACCTAAAGTTGAAAACCCATTGTGGTAGGCTATGTGCAATTATAGAGTTAGAGACAGTACCCTGCCCCAACAAGCTTACAGTTAGACTAGGCAAGACAGGGAAAGGATGGCAAACTGAGGCATTCTGAGATTCACTGACTTGCCCAAAGTCACACAGGAATTTTGTGGCAGTCAGGAATTGAATCCAGCTCTCCTGAGTCCCAGTCTAGTGGGTCAGCCACCAGGCTATTCTTCCTCTCTTCAAAGGGAGTTCTGCACATCAGTCTGATGTTTGATCATTGCACAGATCTGATTATGTAGTTCCCCAAAGCTCGAAGGTGCTTAGATTTGGAGTTTTGGTCCCAGCCCATTATAGAGATAATGGTCAGCTACAAAGCTCAGAGTCAGATTCAAACCTCTTCAAAGTTGGGAGCTCAGTTCTGTGGTTTTGGTGCTGGTTCATCTCAAATTATAATGTCAGAGAAACATACTCTACAGACATTTACTAACGATGCATCGACGTGCTGTCCATCATAGTGATTTATTTGGATTTGCAGTGCTGAACTAATTAAATTACCCATGTTGGACTAAAAAAAGAGTTTCTCTTGTAGCACTCAGTAAAATTATTGCCTCTGTCTAAAGAGACTAGCAAAGGTTAACAGTATCTGTTTACATTGCTAATAAAGAAAATCCTGTTAAACTGTGTCTGATGCCGTTTACAGGTTCAGTAAGAGTCCTGAAGAACACATTGCCAAGAGAAACGGTTTTAGACTTTTTAATCTAATTTTATGTGGGGGGAGTGTATCCTGTTTAATTAGCGAGTAAGTGGGAACTGTGCTCTGACACAAAGAGATTCCCCTGTATAAACGCAAGGAGGTTGTGTGGAATGATGTTTAGCTCTCACAGTGCTATATTGCAGAAAAGGTCAATGACAGGGGGACACATATTGTTACAGATTAGATTTGCCAAATGACTTCAGCATTGTACACTGGAATGCAAGATCATTTGTCATGTTCACATTAACATCTGTACCTTTCTTTGGCCCTGCATGCTGTTTTCCTTCACACCCCTATTTTTAAGGAACAGTGCAAGTAGCTAATTTTAATCCATCATGTCAATCATGTGTTAGTTGGTTACCATCTGCTCCTATTCTCTGAAGTCAAGTTTCTGCTGGTCTAGTTGAGGTTGATCTGAATAATCTAACTATTTTCATCCCTGTGGCCATGGCAATCCATGTCAACTGTCTCAGTTTACACTCTCATGTGTTAAGCCTTTTATATTTTATCCACATAGTGCTTCAGCTCAGCTGTTCCCATTTCATTCTTCGTATGTTTGTTAAAGAGTAATACAAGCAAAGTACTTAAAAAAGACATTCCAACCAGCATGTTAGTTTCTCTAGTGCAGAGTTGTATGATCACTGTGTATACAGTGTGAAGTAACCCACTTGTACTTATGCAGGGGGGTTGCTATCAACTTCTCAAACTGCCTACATGATCTAATAACATTCTGGTTAACGTACATTCTAAGACTTGGGGTCCTTTCTGATAAATGGTTCCTTATGATTATGTGTTTAGGGGTTCACCCCCACCAAAACCAGACACTCACCTGGAACCACACGTACAAAGGTACACATTAGCCGATCCTAAAGTAATAATGGACAAGAATCATTTGGGGGGAGGGGGGGGCAGTAGTTACACTGAAAGTGTCCATTGCATATGAATAGTCTATTATCCAGTCCCCCAAAACATCCTCTTAAATGTATAATATCTCATATGTATATAGCTGTATTCATTTCAGAGAATCCCAAAGCACATTACATACTAATGTGCAAATAATACCTGGATCACTTCATTCACCACAGCTATGCATTGTGGTGATGACCTGAGGTCAGAGACTCAAATTGCATTCCTCACTCCCACCAAAAGAAAAGCCCACATGGGTAGAGACACTGCCAGCTTACTTTCTGAGTGAAGATACTATAAATATGGATTCAAAGAAAGATCCTTGATCTCTGGACTGTTCGGATTCTAACAAGGCAAAATGACTGCATGAGAAGACAGAGATCCCCAGAGTTATTCTGGGTAGCCCTGAGAGACTTTTAGGAAACTGACAGATTACTACATCTCTGTCACCATTTGGAATTATAGACTGTGACTCACTTGTACATAGATTTTACCTGCTTTAACCTCTCATTAACTCTCATTCTGTTTCTTAGCTAATAAATCTTTAGTTAGTTTATTGTAGAATTGGCTGCATTGCATTACAACATTGTCTTTGGTGTAAAATCTGGAGTACCAATTGATGTGGGGTAAGTGACTGCTCTCTTGGGACTGGGAGAAACCTGATGTGGTGTGATTTTAGGTGTAAGTAGCATTGTATCACAAAGTTCAGTTAGTCTGGGTGGCAAGATAGGCTGGGGAGTCAAAGGGGTCTGTCTGTGACTCCATAGGAAGACTGTTACAGTGATCCAGGAGTACACATTTGTCACTGGCTTGGTGAAATCTAATTATAGAACATACCCGACCAGTTGGGATGTCTGCCCTTGTTTTCTGACAGTCTGTCCTGAGATAGGCACTCACAGTTGTGAGCCACCCCAGACAGCATGACTTTTACTCCTGTAAAAGTTGCCAGGTGACCTTTAATGACCACAGGTGATCAGGACTTTGGTTTTACATTTTATCTGAAAGAGGTCACCTCTGTTAGCAGGTACCCCTAATACCATGATAGGCCATATCTATTGATTCAGTATGAAGAGTAGTTGAAATCATCACCACTATTTTCTGAACTATCCTAGTATTCCCTAGCTACCTCACTTCCAAGTATTGATCTAGATAGACCCAGTTTAGCCTGAGAGATGTGAAAGGATCAAAGCATTCAATGCTCTGGCAGTTGACTTTTTAAAATAGTGAAAATGAGAAATGGTTCCTTGGAGAACATAGTGCCTAGTCCTTTGATACTCATGAGTGATAACCGAGTCAGGATCTGTTTGATTGTATTTGGTGTGATACAATACAATCATATGATGTGATGTTCTGATAATTACAAACTGGCCTTTTAAACAACATATTCACTTGGGGTGACATTCACCTTCTGTGCAGAGGGCCAGCACAAGGCCCACGCACCACTAAGTCCCATCTAAGCTCACAAAATAACATTTAAGTGGCACATAAGCCTTATGCTGGCCATATGCATAGAGCATGAATTTCACTCTTCATGAGTACTTGAGAAAAGACAGTGGGAAAATGTCTCGTGCCTGGACATTACTAAAGTTCTCCAAACCCACCAACTGCAAGCTGTAGACAGCTTTTCAGGAGCGTCTTGCACTGTTCTTTTTATACACTGGAGCAAAATTAGGCAAAACTCCCATAAACCTTGTATCCTAAAATGTCCCACTCTTGTAGCTTCGCCAGTGGTATTAACAGTCAAGTACTGTTGTATACAAGGCTCCTATAGCCACCAGCATGTGTATCGTCAGGTTGTGTAGGCTTGTTCTGTGTAGGGTTAGACAATAGTGCTTAATACGCCAGCACATGCCAGAACCACTGTCTCCACTAGCACTTCCAGAGTGGTGGAGCAATAGCAACAGGGGGAAAGTTAAGCAACAATATTCTAACGTAGAGGGGGTAACTTCAACAGGAGTTTGACAGCAGCCGGGCTGCAGGATTGGCTGGTGTGTCATCGCTCATTCCACAAGGGAACTCCTACTGATGTCAATGAGAATTCCCTGCATGGCAAGAGTGCTAGCTATACACTGAGACCAAGCAGTCATGATGTTGTAAACAAACTGGGAGCCCAGTTTACCTGCCTGAGAGGAATGAAAGGCTCAGTCACTGCTGCAGGGACTTTGAAGCCGTGGTTCTAGTTCTAGGTATTTCACAGCTGAGGCTTGGAGTACTAAGCCATCCTCTCCAGCTTTGTTGTCCCTAAAGACTGCATCAGTATTGGCTGTTACTCTGGAGGTAAATGTACATGTTTCTGTAATTTAAATGAGAACGCTCCTTCTCTAAGCAGAATTTAGTGCTCATGAAAGGTGCCAGTCTTTTGGACCTCAATGGAGGGAGGGGAGACTCCTTACAAGAACCATCAGTGGGAACAGCAATGGTCTCCCCCTCAGGTGCAGAGGGCGCTGAGTGGGGGTACAAAGGTATCAAACTTTACTAAAAGCAGAAAAGAAAATGGGGAGGATGGAGCAAGGTCAAAGGTGAAGTAGGAAGGAGCCAGTGGGGACAATGGGCAGAGAACCTGTGGCAATGTCCACTGCCTCATGAAGTATGACAGATTGATAGTCCTGGAGAATGAGCTTCTCTGTTCAGCCTCAACAGGTACGTTACACAACCTGGGAAGGACAATCTGTACAGCTCAGAGGGTAGTTCACTTTCGGTACTGATTCAGTCCTTGTCCCGGCCACTTGGGGCTTGTCTTCACGGGAACACTCAGAAAAGTAATCCAAATTAACTTTTAAAGTGGATTCGTTAAACCACATTAAACCCCTGTATGGATTCTCTTATTCAGAATGGAAGTGGCCTTAATTTGATTCAGTTTAATTCACTGCCAAAGTGACTTAGGGTCACATTTCAAAGGTATTTAAGTAGCTAAAGATGTAGGTAGTCAGTGAGACATGAGCTCTGAAGGGCTGGGTTTTGAAAGGTATCTATGCGCCTACAGAGGCAGATAGCTACCTAGTGGGATTTCCAGAAGTGCCTGAGCAGGTTCAGCACGTAACTCCCATTGAAACTCAAGGGGAGTTAGGCACCTAATTCACATAGGTGCTTTTGTACATTCTATTTGGTGCCTATCTGCTTCTCTTGGCATCTAAATACTTTTGTAAATCTGGCTCTGCCAACATCACTTTTGAAAATGGAACTTGGGCTCCTAAATCACTTACACGCTTTTGAAAATGTTACCCTTGTCATGAGCTTTTTAGTGCTATTGTTTAAGATTCCATTGGACAGAAAACTACAATGGCCAGTATTAAACTAGGGGAAAACCATGATGGTATGCTTGGCTTTTGAGATCTACAAGGCTGTCTGCAAGCTGGAGAAAATGGCCAGCTTGTGTGTTGATGTCAACAGTACTAGAAATTTCCCATTTTACAATTAGCAGAAGGGGATGGAGCTGGACTGTTTGTTCAAGATTCCTTGTTCTGCTTCACTAGGGAGTCATGGTGCAATAATAAGAATATAAATTACTATTTTATTTATTAGTTTCCCCTCACGTAACGAAGGTCACCATGAAGCAACTTCAAAAGTACAATGAAACAAAACAAGCAAAATCCCAAAATGTTAAACCAGTTGAAAATAAATAAACCCTCTGAACCTCTTGTTGCTGTAGTTACTATTTGTTACCATTTATTACTTGTATTGAGGAGCTCTAGTCACAGCCCTGGACTCTGTTGTGCCAGGTGCTGTATAAACACAGAACAAAGAGACAGCCTCTGACCCAAAGAGATTATAATTTATTGCTATTATCGTAGCACCTTGGCACTCTAGTCATGGGCCAGGACCCTATTGTGCTAGGTGCTGTACAGATACAGCAAAGCACATAAGCACCTGCTTAACTTCAAGCACCTGCTTACGTCCCATTGACTTCAATGGGAATTTCTCCTGAATAGGAGAAATACATATCCATCTATCTGTGTTTTATTTTATACAATACAAGTAACATATTGCAAAGATCTCTCCTAACCAGAGTTTGCATTGTACAGAAAGCCAATTGCCATCCTGAGTTCACATCCAGAATGGGTACCAAATAGATCGTTTTAGTCCTGTCAGTTATTTGTCTGCAAAACAGAATAGAAATGGTCAGGCTGGGATAAATGGGAAGGGTGCTGCAGATGTGGACGGGGAGTACATTAGCAGAGCTGTCTGGGAAAGCTTGCAGTGCTCTGGCGTATGTTGTGCTCGCTCACACCTTTTCCAGACATTGCTTTCAGAGTCCATCATTGGCACTGACAGTCACCTGATATTAAATCATGCCTCTTGTTAATTTTTCCACCCCTAAAAGGTTTTCCTCAAGCAAATCAGCACATGTGAAATCACCCTGTGTAGTGGAAGGTCCCCAGCTGTGCAACTCTCTCATTCTCACAATCTGTTAATCTATGTAATGTGTCCACATGGTACTTGGATAGGTGTACAAAATAAATACATTACCTGGGACTAGAGTGTTGAAAGCAAACCCTGTCATCTGAGAGCTGGGCTGACCAAGTAAAAACAGTCTGACCTTCTCAACCGCTTGCTGCTTGTGTCAGAAACACAATTGCATCTTATTGTACATATTCTTTTGTTTGCTGAATATAATTAGCTTTTATAAAATAATAAATGATTGACCAACATAATGACTTAGCAGTCAATTAATTCAGAACCCATTTGTGCAGTTTTTCTAAAGAGATGCAATTATTTTAGAGTATTGTTAGTCTATTTCAACCACTTCCTAGCAAACAGCACATTAGTGGTTTTCTAGCACTGCTAATAGTATGAGACTTAGCTTGGGTAGCTTTAGCTGTCTGAGGTACCCAGCCTCCCCTTGAAAATTCTTCAGAATTGGAGAAGTCGCCTATGGACGGATTTTCAATCATCTTTGGTGGTACTGCAATGTCTTTGTACATCAGGGACATCTTTAAATTGGTTAACCCCGAACAGTAGCGTATCTGCAATTAGTATTCCAGTATTCAGGCTGTAAGCCTAGCTTGCCCTCCTCCAAAACACACACACAGCATTACCTTGATCAGTCAAGGGTACAGAACCTTATGTTACAGATAGATCATCACTGGAGTGTTAGTTCAGCTAAGCATTTCTTATTTATTTTTTATTTTTTTCTAGCTCAGAGAATACAGTTTACTTGAAAATTCCTGTAAAAGTTTTTCTTTTTCTGAACAATTCTTACATACTGGTATTTTTTTCTGTGAACGTGAGAAAAGGAGCATATTTTAATGTGTAAAATGGAAAGAGGTCTTGTTTTTTTACACTCTGAATATCTACTCAGGATGCAAATGAACTTTCTGTACAGTTTGATTTCCGGTTCGGAAAGAGGTATCTGCTTGTATCATATGAAGTGAAATAAAGATACATATCTTTCCTTGGGCAAAACTCCCATTGAAGTCAGTGGGTGAGTATGGATAGCAGGACAGAACTGAAGTCTTTATTTAATTTTTAGTGGTTTTATATTTTTTGGATTTTGCCCGTTTTAGTCCGTTATATTTTATAAGCTGCTGTCCCATGTGTGACGTGAATGCTTATTTGGGTTAGGAAAACCTAATAAATGAAGCTGCCATCATCATCACTATTATTATTGCACCACGACACTGTAACAAAGCAGAACTAGGAGACTGAAGCACTGAGTCATGCACTAATCTTCTACATTTTAGATCAGATATTTCTGTTACAGTTGATACCAAAGTACAATCTGCTTCATGTGGCTATTTCCTTTGTTTTGCAGGTTGCTTTGTCGATCTCACAAACAAAACCAAATAGCAAAGTAATATTTTTCCGCTAGCTGCATGTTGGCCTTTGTAACCTTCTGACAAATGAAATCTCAACCAGCACGGGCTACTGAAAGAGGCTATTCCCAGCTCCTTTGTAAGGAATTCATGTACTCAAAAACTCTGAGAACTTCTGAAAAATGAACAGCAGGAAAAGGGCTCCAGGGAGCCCTAGTTCAAAAACTGAAAAATAATTTGGGACTCGTACTGACAAGTACCCACCAAATTCTCCACATCACAAATAATAATAATCTCCATGGCTACCAGACATCCGATGGGAAATGCATCTTCCCCCATTAAGACAATAACCCTCACTAAATAAAGTGTTGCCCTTTACAGAAGAAAATAGGGAACTGAGAGGGAAGAGAGCTGGACAACTAAGCTCTCGTCTCTTTTCAAGGATCTTGGAGGGAAGCCATTAAGAATAAAATCCATGTATTTTCTGATTCATAACTCAGCCCAACAGGCATAATGTTGACACATTCAGGGTAAACCCTTAGTCCCCCACCAACTGAAACTACATAGAGCCCACTCATTTTTCCAGGCCAAGAATTAATTCTTTTCTGTAATAGTAAACTGAAATGCTCATAAACTTTATAAAATCAGAGGCATGCAATTTCTAAAAGCTCTTGCTGATATAGATAAAGTGCTATCTAAGATACAATGCATTCATTTTGGCTAAGTAGTTAACTATATAGACCATCATCCATACAAGGTATCACAGAATATTCCCCAGCCAAATCATCTGTCCGTGTAGATTCGTGAAAGATATGTAGAATATAACACACAGCTAAGATCTGTAGAGATGGTGGCAAAAAGAGGGGAAAAAGAATATGAAGGCAAAACTTCAGGAAAAATGATTGAGCTTGGGGAAAATGTCAGAGTTAGCACACAGATTTGTCCCTGGCTCTGCCACTGGTCTAGTGACTCACCTTGGGCAAGTCACTTTGCCTCTCGGTGACTCTGTTTCCCCATCTGTAATATGGGGGTGATGGTACTGACCTATTCTGTGAAGTGCTTTAAGAGCTGCAGATTGAAAACTTTCTATTTAAGAGCCAATTATTATTGCTATTTATTATTAGAGTGAGGACTTGGTGTTATCTTCAGCCAGAGAAGAGAGATGGGGCTTTCTCATGGGATTTGAAGAGCATCACATGAGATTAATTAGGTGCAGAGAGCTAATGCAGATGATAGTGGAAGCATAGGGAAAGAGCTACCTCCCAGACGCAATAAAGAGAAAGAGAGTGGGGACAGTTTGGCATTTCTCCTCAGAGGAAGAATTCTGTGACCTTAGGGGGAGTGACTCCACCTCTCTGTGCCTTAGTGTTTTCTCTCCATCCTTTGTCTGTTTAGAATGTAAGTTCTTCAAGGCATGGACTGTCTCCTACTCTGTTTGTACAGTGCCTAGCATAATGCAACCTCATTTTGGTTGGGTCCTGTAGGCCCTGCCATAATACAAATAATTCTAGTAACAACAGCAAAACATATTCAGAAGTAAACTAGGATGAGATTGATTGATTTATCCGCCATAATGGAAGGACACTAAAGAAAACTAATAGCTGCACACTGGGAAGCATGTGAGAAGGAACACCAGCTCACACTTTTCGGTGCCATGAAAAAGCTTGTGGAGGCCCTCAAACTAGAGCTACGCAAATAACAGATTTTTCAGTTTGCTGGCCATTCTAACAAATCAAAACATTAAAATTGTTTCCGGTCAACCTGAAAACAGTTTTTTTCAAAACGTTCAGTGAATCAAAAAGTAAAAGAAATCTTTTGGGTGAAACAGAACATTTCATTTCATTTTCAAGCTTTTGTTACATTTTTAATTTAAAAAAAATACAATGAAAAGAAATTTGGAAAAAAAAATCTAAATGTTTTGTTTCAAAAATGTCAAAACATACATGTTTTAATATTTTTCGGAGGTTAGGGGTTTTTTTTTTTAGGGTTTTTTCAATCAAAACAATTTGGTGAATTTAGCACAAAATTGCAAAATATTTTGGTGTCACGGAAGCTGCATTTTTTGCTGAAAAAAAGTTTTGGGAGAAAAATTTCGCCCACCTCTACATTAGATGTGACATTTAGATTGACTGGCTGTGCTGTTATCTGTGTCTTGAGTCGCTGAGAGGCATCCTTGCTAATTATCACAATTAAGCGGGTTTGGCATTTATCAGAGAAATGATTGAGTAGATTCTACTGTAGTTCTAACGATAGACAAGTGTCATCCAACAAATATTCCAAACCTGATGTGTGTCATTGGCAATATTATAAAGGTTTCATGGGAGTACTTACCAGACTAATGGATAATTGCATTGTAACAAAACTTAACATCTGCCCTTCTCTTCATGTATTTCTGAGAAACCATAATTCATTTTTATGTGCCTGTTTATGGAACATCCACTCCCACTTCTATCAGTGTCACCCTACTCTCTCCTCTGCAGGCCTTGTGATGAGCAACACCCGGAAGTGAAGGCAGATGGATATGTGAACAACCTCGCGGAAGCAGTGGACATTATTGTGAAACAGTTGCACAAGTGATCGTGCTGTAGAAGAGACTGATTTAAAGGCACAAAGAAGTTGGACTTGACATCTGAAGCCTAGCATACAGCTCACACACCAGGCTACCTCTTCCCCTGTTCAATTCATTTCCCTCTCTTCACCTAATTTCTACACAAGTAACCGTAGGAAACCAGTAATGCTAATAGTTTGTCATTAACGGCCTGATTTTCAAAGCTTCTCATTTCTAGGTACTAAAATGAAATGCCTTAATGATTAAAAACATTAAACCTAACAGGTGCTTATGACTTCCGTGAATCGTCTGATTTTCTAGCACCCGCGCATTCCCTTGAGTGCCATGGAGCAGGAAGAACAGATAAAATTAACTGATACAAGTGGATCTAGCACCACGTGGGCCAGACTCTGTCCCTACCTAGGGAGCAGTGGGTTGCTCCAGCCCCAGCATGGAGGAATCCAAAGGCAGCATAGGTCAGGCTCTAGGCTGCCCCTTTTTGTAGATGAGTGCAGAACTTTTATGTGTAAAATGCGTGCGCACACCAGTCCCGATGTGAAGTTTTGGGGCAACCCCCTCGTCTTGTAATGACATCCATGATTTCCACCTGGCTGGGTGTAACCATCTACTAAGAGTGGCGTCTTGTTCCATATTTCTCAGCCTAGTGTGTGGGTGGCTTTGAAGCTGCTCAGGGCAGCAGTCAGGACTTGCTATCAGTGGGATTTTCAGAAATGCTCAGCACTGGCCCAACTCCACTCCAACTGAAGTCAAAGTACAAGGTCTAGGGGCCACGTAAGTCCTGCTTCGCATGGGTGTCCTACATTTGAACTGTCAGCATCTAGTCATATTGTTTTAGTCTTCAACTGCTAAAAATAGCCTCCGATGCTTAGATGTTATTTTATGGCTGCTGGATGCCTGGCTTAATGATCTGGTGTTCGGTTCCCAGATTTAAAAAGCCAAGTAATGACTTTGCCCTGCATTGCTATTGCTTGAAAATCTTACTTGTAACAGGAAGAGGGTGGTGAAATCATCTGTGAATTAAATAGCACGCTGCTGCCTACATTAACTGCTTTATATTTTGCCCTTGTGGTTTTCAGCCATTACTAATCACTGAAGCAAATTAAATCTTGTGAATGTGCTAGGACTAATCCTGCAAGGTGCTGAGCACCCTCAACTCCTGTTGAGGCCAGGGGGAGATGAGAGCACCCAGAACCTTATGGGATTAGACCCTGATACATAGCACCTAAACACCTGGGGCCAAATTCACCCCGGATTGCAGTACCATGGACTTCACAGAAGCTACACCATGGGTGAATTCGGCCCAAAAAACTAGTGCCTGGGTAAAATGAACTCTCACGTCAAAATCCCTTGTGGTTACAGAAGAGAAAAATGCCTCATAAAGTAATAACAGAAAAAAGTGTGTACTATAGAAATAGATCAAGCTGTGTCTGTGGATAGAGTGGGGAAGGGGGAAGGCGACATCACTCCCATTGCATAGTCTGTATAAGGGACAACCACAATTACAATCTCTGTGCTCCACCGGCACCATCAGGGACACAGTCCAGCTCAGGGGGATGAGGCAGGACTAGAGTCATGGCACGGCCCCCTGCATCTGTCTCCAGAGTGGAATCAGTGCACCAGGAGAGCATGTGGCACCTGCTGCAGACTGTAAAAGTAGGTGCTCTCCTCCTGTGTGCCGGGGAACTCAAGGTAGGATTCCTCCCCGGCTCAGCCTCTGGGGCCAGGTGGCTCTCCTTCATCTGGGCTGGTGCATCTTGCACAGCCTAGCCCAGGGTTAGTGTGACATCTCTCTGGGTTCTCACTGCCCAAGATTGTGATGATGTCATCGTGGAAAGGACGATAAGGGAATTTTCCCATGCCTGGCAGTTTATTCAGGTTTCATGTTCAGATTTCCCCTTTTTATGCGTCTGTCAAACCTTTAATTGCATCTCTCTACATATTGACAGTTGTCTGGCGCTGCAGTGGTTTAGATTCTGGAGTTATTACAAATTGAGGAATAACATGATTGACAGGGGGTCTTTTGGTGGCTGACTTACTGAATGAATAAACCCAAGTACTGTGATTCTGACTCTTTCATTGTTTTTAGCCAACCAAGTTGTCCTTTATGCACCTACGGCAATTTCTTAGGGATTCTCTAAGAATAGGATTACAGGAATAGATAATATGTGGTGCATTCCCAACTATCTGTGCCTGCAAACTTAAGTTCATTAAGGGCCCCTGCACACCATGTTACATAGGCGATTCACTGCTGATGCCAGTGGTAGTCTGAATTCACTGGATGCCAGGATGATATTGTTATAGAGGTACCGTGGAAAAAATGCTTTAAAATGCAACAGAACAAGAATATCTTTGGCAAAGATGAGGATGGGAAACACACTTCAGCAGAAGTCTTGAAGCATCAAAGTTCCTGTGCACAAATAGCTCGAGGAAAATAAGAACATGAACAGCTGTTTTTCTACCTGTCAAACTGGGTGGAAACAGCTGCCAAAAAGCACAAACTAATCGAGAGAAAATATAAGATCCTTGTCCTATCATTCCAGTGACGACAAGTGAGAACATTATGTATTCGGTCACATCACACTGATTCTTGCCACTCAGAATCATTCATGGGGAGATTTTTCAAAGGCCCAAAGCATGTACTATGGGAGGGAATGTGGCTTAGTGGATAGAGCACTGGACTGGGACTCAGGAGAGCATGTTACAAAGGCAAGAAACATTAAGTGAACTTTACGGCTGTGGAGGCAGAGACATAGAAAGGTTAAGTGATTTATCCAAGGTCACACAGAGTCAGGAGCAAAACTGGGAATATAACCCAGGGCTCTTAGTCTAGTTCAGCTGTGCTAACCACTAGGCCACACTGTCTCCCTTAAGCCCACATACATGGGTTCTAACAGTGGGTTCTCTCATTTCTCTTTTCAGAGTTTTACCTTTAAAGGCTCCCCAAGATCATTTCACAGGGGAAAATTTGGGGGTTGAGAGGGGTCATCAAGATTTTGAGCCTTGCTTCTTTTACTGAAGGACTTGCAACCCGGTGTTAACGTGACTGGGCCCTGAGAACGGAGTGAGAATTTTTTCTACCAATCCTTATCAGACAGACAACTTAGGGTATAATGAGTAAAAGCAAGTGAAGGCAATGAAAGAAATTATGAGTTAAAGAAAAAGCTAAGAGAGGGTTAAAAATGCACACAGAGACTAGTGCTGGCATTTTCAATAGTAAAGAATGGTTTCAAGGCATTTCCTTTCAGCCTAGATCCACACCAAGAGAGAGTTTCAAACTCAAGCTTATAATGGGGGGAGGAAACGTTGGGGTGAAAGAGTTAAAGGGAAAATGCCCTAAGTTAAGAACAGATGGTTTGTTATGTGGGATTTCCCTTCCTGTCAAAATATCCTCTGCTGGTAATGTGCAAGGGGACAACAGACATACCACAGAGAGATCTCTGCCAACAGGAGAATAGAAGGTCTCCAGAAAGCCCTGGCTACTAAAAGATAATGGTCATTGAGAAGTTAACTCAACTGTGATCAAAACTGTCCTTGTTACCAGAGGACCCAGTCCCTTTAGAGAGCCAGAGAGGAAATTTACTGTTGCATGTCTGCTAGTTAAACAAATGCTATTGGCCTGTAGTATTATGGAAACTCTTCCGTTCCTTAGGGAGGGGGTTCTAGGGTTGTACAGATACAGAGTTGTATTTATTTCCCATTCCCCTCTAGATAAAGCAGTACTGGCCACATTAAAATGATTGCTGCCTCTTTTCTCCAAGAATGTGCTTGTGAGAACAGTTTAGGTGAGATCAAAAGGAGGTGGAATGGAAGTGGAAGTGAGGAGATTTTTGTCTCCCCTAAATGTACAGATAGTACCTCCCAACAACAAGTGACCGGCATGGCATCACACACAGATCTATTATACAGCATCCTTGGGTTTTGTCTATACATAGTAAAAGATCAGTCCCTTAGGAACTCAACTGAAGGGCCTGTGAATTGCCCCTTTAAAAAAGCTGCAACCAGCCAAAATCCCTAATCAGTCTGTCAGTCACCCAGCTGTGAATGAGTGGGTGCAGTCAACGGAGGGAGCCTTCAGGTGCATAAGAAGCTGCACTCAGGCAGTTGTGGGCCTTTTTATGGGGGAGAGAGTGTTTAGTAGTGGGAGAGACAGGACTATTCTGCTACCCTATGGCAAATTCCTTACCTGGCCTGTTATTTACAGACATGCCTCCCTTTTGGGGGAAGATGAGACTTTGTGGAGCCATCTTTTTTTATCTAGGTGATTGTGGCATAATTTCCCAAGGGTAGTGGTAGAAACCTCATTGCTCGAGACATTTAAAACTAGCCTGGACAAACCACTAGTAAATCTGCTCCTTGAAGTGTTATGCGCTGCTAGATAGGAAAGGACTAGCTGATGTAACAGGTCTCTTCTAGCTCCAATTTCTATAAACTCTTCATATAACACACAATATGAAGCTTTAGCCATCTGCACACACAGTGCAGCAATGTTATCCAAAGCTCTTATAAGAGCCTTAATAACAGAAGAAAACATCTGTAAGCTCTAATGCACCAGAAAAGAACCTAGTGGTCAGTGGGGAGGCTTTAGACAGCAATGGGGGGGAGCTTGGAGGTTGTAAAATGGTGGGGTTTGGCGGAATAAGCAGAAGGTTGTGAGTCAGGTCATCACCTCGAGAGCTAATCTGAGCTCTCCCACTGACTCTGTGTGGCCTTGGTGCTAAAATGCTGCGCCACAACCTTTTCTCAGCACTAGTCCCAGAACCTATCATGCAGGTATGGGCCCTTCTTTGCCATATTGGAGAAGGTGACAAACCACAGAAGAATGAGTGAAAATAGTTAGAAACTCTGGAGAGCCACCAAACTTAGCACAGTATTGTACAAATACATGTTCAGATACAGTGGAATGACACAGCTATTATAGGGCCAGGGGATGTGTGGGGTTGTATGTAATCACATTCAAATCAGTTCAGCTCAACAAGTTAGTAAAAATAAGCAAGTATGCTCTTGTTGCCTTCCTAGACTGTTTCTTGTTCATCTTCATTCAAGAGCAGTGGCTCTAACTACCAAAGAACTGGTTTAAATACTTTAAAGTTTTAGCATGTGAACAACCTGTAACAGAAAAGGTAATTAATTTAGGTAACAAACACTAATGAGGTGTTGGCAACTAACGAGTAGCAAATGCAGGCAGCTGGTGGGATTGGAGTAGCTTTGGGTGTGGGGTGTGGGCAGAAGGAAAAGATTAGTTCTCTTTCTGCTACCAAAATCTGACCCAAGCATTTCAGTTCTCCCAGGTGCTGTCATTTGTGCCTTAAATCTCCAGAGTCAGTAGGCGCAGACTTACTGTAAAATACCAGCTGTGCCTTGGGCTCTACTAGTCCTCCAGCCATCACTGTAAAATATTTGATTTTAAGCTATGTTGTGATAACCTACTGGTGTTATTGCCTCTGTAGATTGCAATGTTTGCTGTGGACCTGAAAGTCAAGTCTTAGCACTGTGAATATGCTCTATACACGGTCTCCATTCTTGCACTCTGGGGAGGGTATATCTTTCTGCTGGGGAAATTGCCCTGGCTATAAATGGTGCTAAAGTTTCACTGTAAGATCAGTACTGTCACTTCCTCATGACCTTCAGAATGGGGGTAGGGCTGCTTTTATAACTGAATGGTAATGCTCCTGCCATATTCTAAATGAATGTCTGTGTTATCTATCACTATTCAGTCTCACTGCATTGACAAGCCTTTCATCAAAGTCTCACTCAGGCTTCTGGGAGAGCGGCCACTGATTTTCAGGAGAGTGGATTACAGTTCTCTTTAACTGCGGATTAAAGAAAACAGAGTTGTAGAACATAAACCAATCCAGATCATGATAGGAAGTGGAGCACGCAGAGCATATCTCAGATAACTAAAATAGGTGTATACTGTAGTGTGAAGTTAAAAAGATTTTGCAGCTGCATTAATCAGCGCCTCTACCTCCTCAGGAAGGCGCAGGACTACTTTATAAATAGGGCTTTTCAATCACCTTCGTTTCCTTTACAGTATTTATTTCTATGCTCACCTCCAATTCTCTTGGATACCAAACACCCACACCACACCCTAACTACTGTAGCTACCTGAACCCTCTGACCCGTATCTGTTTGATAAATTTCCCCGTGGGAGATCTACTGGAGATAGCACAGTGCATGTTGCGGTAAATGTCATGTTAAGGGCACTCCAAGTCAAATGCCTCGCTCTGCAGCCCAGCTGCATCTACGCAGCAAATATGGCTGCTGAGAAGGGCTAAGTTGAGTTTACTATTTATTGCTAAAATGGAGCCAGTGTCCCCTCCCTAGACCTCTTTTTAAGCATTATTAACTTTATTTAAATCAGTCACACACTGACCCAGGGCTTTATAATATTCAAACACTGCCCTGTGATATTTAATATCCCAACTGCCGGGGCTGCTAACACCTAGTCAATATCAGAATACAAAAGGATAGGAGGGGCAGGTTGCTTGAATTCCTGCTCATTTTAATTCTCTCCTCCACTTGTTTTAGAGCTTCCTGTGAGCATTTCTTAAAAGAAATTCACAGGGTTGATTTTCAGAGAAGCAGGGCACATGCAGTTACCACTGACTTCGTTTGGAGTGCGGGGGGCTCAGCAATTCTGAAAATCAGGACCCCATACGGAAGCTGGCTTTGATTTCAATACCAAAGACAGCAGTTCTTTAAAACCCTAAAGATCAGGCCTTCTCTCCCCTCCCCACCTCTCTTCTCAATATGGTAAGAAAAACTGTCCCTACTCTTCGTCGTCTCTGATCAGCTGGGATTATAGGCATAAAAAACAATTTCCTTAACATCAGTAACTATTTAAAAAACAAAACAAAACTTTGCTTCACACAAACTCTTACAAATCCAATCCTTCCTGAACTTTCATCTGATTACAATAGAAACTCCATGCCCGCCTCTAAACAGCTTTAGAGAAAGAATGTGTCATCTAATCATACAGAACTGGTACTGAACTGCGTCACTCACTGCCTCAGAACTTCCTCCTAACTTGGCCTTAGGTCAGCTGCTGCCTGCTTTGTCTGGTTGTATGGCTGCAATTATCAGGAATTAGCTTGTCACACTCAAAAAATATCCTTTAGCCTTGATTTAGGACAGTGAATTAATAGGCAAATCCTAAATTCCCTTTGCTTTTTAACCGTAAGAATGAGCTTGTGTCTTAGACTGGACTGAGATGCAGATTTGTGTTCTAATGGGCCTCAGGCTTCTTGAGTGACCTTGGACAAGTCACTTAAATGTTCTCTGCCTCAGTTTCCCCATTTGTTAAATGGGAGTAATAATACATGGAAAGGGGGTGATGAGGATTTGTTAAGCAGTGCTTATAAACCATTTTAAGACCCTGGGTTATAAGTGCGAAGTATAATTTTTTTTGTAATGCCAGAACCTAAGCAGCTGGTGTGCTGTGGCCCTTTCTTATTGCACTTGTCATACGAGGGCATTTCGGGCCTGCCTCTTTGTACATACTGTAATACTGCATATTATGTACATTACTCATGACAATAGTAAACAGTGTAACAAGTAATCTCTTTGTAATGTTCCCGAGTGTGGTGTCAAACAGCACTATGTTAAAGCACATTAGCAGGGTCTATGCGGACCAACTAATGTGTACCACATTAGTGCGCCTTAGAAATCACACCTCCATTGCTGCCCCTTGTAGACAAGCCCTTCAATCCAAGTAATCTTTTCCAGTGTTTAATGGACAAACACCTATCTTTATTTTTATTAGAGGGGGGTTTACTAGTGGTTAAAACCAAAAATCAGAAGCCCTCAGCATAATGGTATTGTATGAAGTGAATTGAAAAATACTATTTAATTTTTTTTATCATTTTTACAGTGCAAATATTTGTAATAAGAAATAATATAAAGTGAGCACTGTACACTTTGTATTCTGTGCTGTAATTGAAGTCAATATATTTTAAAATGTAGAAAAACATCCAAAAATATTTAATATATTTCAATTGGGATTCTATTGTTTAACAGTGCAATTAAAACTGATTAATCACGATTAATTTTTTTGAGTTAATCATGTGAGTTAACTGTGATTAATTGACAGCCCTAATGTTGATAGATGAATACGGCCTAAGATAAGCCCACCAATATTATTATTATCTGCACCTTCAATTCAGCGGTCCGAGGACGGTTTTGGTACTCACCCATTCACCTTATTTTTGCATCCTGATCTCATGATGATACAACTACAACAACCCCACAAGTGCGCAGTGAAACTAATGTTATGCTGTTGTTGCATATATGACTTTTTTTTTTAAGCCAGCTTGACTGGTACTAATTCCTGGTAATGGGCAACATAAACCCTCATTAAAGATAGCGATCAAAAGTGTCACTGAACCAGTGAATTATCTAGTGGCTCTAAGTAGTACAGATCATCTACTATAAAGAAGGTTTAATTATTTTTGGCACCCAAAAAATCATGAACCAAATTGTGTATGTGTTGTATATGTCTTTCCATTATCCATTTGTTCTGTGCATCAATTCCTTATTTCTTTTGCTCGTATCTCTTAAATCATTACATAAATATGATACAAATGCACAGCAAATCAGAGGAAAGATAGTATTGTACTTTAATGCTGTAAGAAAAATGAACATATGTATGTTATATTAAGGTTCAGTGGGGGCAAAAATTAAACATGCCCTTCTAAACCCAAATATAGATAACTAATTATTATTTGAGGGGAGGTTACTAGATTTCCTTTCCTTTAAAGGAACAGACTCAATTGTTATCTTTCTTCATCAACAGTAAATTTGTGTCTGTTTCTGTAAAACTGCACAGAAATACTAGCCCTACCATGGTATGTGTGGGCAGCACCATTACTCAAGGGTTGTGATCCATAGGCTACTGGGAGGCTCATGAATGCAGTCCATGTGGAAGAGGTCAATGGCTTCCCATCACCATGGCTGCTCCAGAGTTTCCTGTGGAAAAGATAGAGTAGTCCCAGACTGTGATAAATTTCTAGTGGAATTTCTGCAGGGTGGTTAGGGCAACAATCCACCACTCTACCTAGTCTCTGCCTCTCCCCCACTGTAGAACTGGATCTGCATAGGTGTGTCTGTGGGGTCCAGAGAAAAGAGTGAAGCTATCACAGCGGTGGCTGATCTCCAACCTCTTTCCATGCAGGACAGGAAGGAAATTCATGTGGAGGGTCCTGTTTGTGTACAGATGTGAGGGAGATTATTTGGGATCTTGTTTTTTTTCAGGCACCATCGTTATTCCCAGAGATTTAAAAGGTATTTGTTGCCTTTGGTAAGGCCCACCTAGCCGAACAACCACAGCACAAAGCTCCGTGTCTTTATAGCAGGAGAGGAAGTCTTCTGTCAACACCAGCAGTACCCTGGTAATGGAGAAACATAGCAAAGCATAAACAAAGACCAGTGCTGGGCAGCCGGTTATTGAACCAGGAAGCTTTATTTACATAGTAAAAGTAACAAGCAAATTCCTGAGACTGAGTTGCTCTAGTGCAATAAAGTCATTGAGAGAGTACAAATCAGCAGTCTTCTTGACTTTCAGGTGAAAGAACAGTCTTTGAACAAAGATTACACCTTCTACAAATCCAACTTTGTATACATTTACGTACATTTGCATTTGTGCAATTAACATGGAGAGACTTACTTCAGTTCATAGCTTTCAGAAGGCTTTTTTTTGTCTGTCATCTTCTTTCGATTCTTAAACATCAAAAACAGACTCTGTAAAGCACTGCTACAATCCTAAAACGTCCTACATAAGTCCATTGTCCTGTCATCCAGGATTTTTAAACAATGCACTTGAAACACAACTTTATTGGCCAAATAGGCTATTATGTGAGAAATTACAATCTATTCTACAAATACTTCCTTTGTGTCTTCTTTTTTCCATCTGAAGATGTATTGCAATCTTTCATAGAACAACTTCCATGAGCTATACCTGCAAATACACAGCAAATTCCCTGTGAGTATGTTACCAGTGCTAACAAGAAGGACTTTATCCACTAATATACTTTTTAAAAATAATTTTATTGAATGCTGAAATTTTATTGCTGTTGATATTTTGCTGTCATCATTAAATGTCTGTAGTCCAAATTGATCCAGGTTCCAAATCAGTCACTGTCAATCTCCATGATGATTAGACTATTAATTACCTAGCATATAAAATCATTTGCTCCATAGTGCTAGACTCTTGCATATGGTAGGAATTCGAAGTATGGGTTATTCAACGCATCTGTGTAATATTGGTGAAGTCCTAAAAAGCTAAGAAATCCTCACCATAGGGATCCATTGTTTTTAAGCTGGTGTCACTGCATGTGTAAGATCTTGCTGAGCTTCCATCATGTTCTGAAGAGCAACACACCTTCTAATATTACAATCAACAGGATGTCCCCGGAATCGGAGGCACATACTATATTCTAGTTCAGATTTTTTTAATTGTTTTAATATACATATAAATCCGGAAATGTTTTACCTCTACAGAAATTTTTTTAAAAAGTAAGGCTTTATTAACCTGAAAATCAGTACAAAAATCATACAAAACAAAAAACCAACCCTCAAAACAAAACACCACTGTGGCCTCAAATTGTTGCTATCTGTAGTTTGTGTCTATGCTAATGTGCCCATCTAAGGCCATTGCTCGTTGTAGAAGCATCTTTAGTAAGGCAAACAGGTTGTGCTGCAATGTAAACTGTATGCTACTGCTATGTTGAATACAGCTGGGTAGTGATCCATTTGGTCACTTTCCTACTGTGCATGTTTTAACATGGCATAGCAGCCCTTTAAAAAATAAAAGCCCTTATGAATTAAAAGTCGGAGATATGTAAATACCAGAGTGCTTCTATAGCTCTAAAAGAAAACAACTAAAAAACAAGTCAGTCCAGGTTTTCACAAATCAGCATAGCAAAAGATACTCTAGATACTTCTAGAGAGATACTCTAGAAGCATTGTGGTGATGGTCCAATGCACTACATCTGTAAACCACTGCACCACTGCATCTGTGAGCTGTCAGGCTTAGGAATATTGACCTCTGGGGAGCTGTAGAGATCAGAAAGAAGGGGCTGCAGCAGCGGGATACACAGTAGAGAGGCAACCTCTTGATAGAGGAGAGGGAATGGGAACAAGATTGGTGCTGTAGAAGTTGGGGCAGTACTAACAGTTCAGGAGCCAGAACTGACAGTAAAGGTTTTGGGAGCGTTTGCACACTGTTCCATCAGTCCAACTGGTAGCTGATTTGATGTTAATGATGTCTCAGAGCTACGCCACCAGCAGAGCTTAGGAAATATCATTTGAGGGGAAATACCAGTCATTTCACTTGCACAGGAAGACTCAAAATAGTCACTGAAGCCAAATGGTATGATGTGTGGCTATAAAAGGTAAAATAGACACTAAAACATTAACAAAATAGTCTCTCATACAGTGAAGAAACCACCCTTCTTAGGCAATCTTCCAGCAGAAGAGACCATCCCAGACTGAACTGAGTAGCAGTTCTTTATGAGAAGGGCACTACCCAAAAGCATCTTATTCTTGTCAGTTCCTTTAGAGCAGCGGTTCTCAACCTTTCCAGACTCTTGTACCCCTTTCAGGAGTCTGATGCCTGAGCCCTGCTGCCTGGGGCTCAAGCCTGAGCGCTGCTAAACATGTAACTTAGCTTTCTGGGGCGCCCTGTGGCGTGGGGCCCCAGGCAATTGCCCTGCTTGCCACCCCCTAATACCTACTCTGCACTTGCAACCCCCCTAATCCAGGCCCCTCCCCCCCAGGTTGTGAAACACTGATCTAGATGAGTTGAGGTACCCCCTGGAAGACCTCTGCGTACCCCCAGGGGTATAGGTACCCCTGGTTGAGACCCATTGCTTTAGAGGTTTCACTGTATAGATAGTCTGCTTTTGAGAAAACTGATATTTTGCCAGTGTCTTTTAAAAAGTGTGCACACAAAAGTGCACGTGTCCCAGGTAGTATTGTACATAGGTCACAGAATGCACTTCTGAATGCAAGGTTCAAGGTGTGCATGATTACCTTTATGCATCCACAACTCGGGCTTACAACCGTCTGAATGCACACTTTCAAAACGATGTGCCTAAAGGATTTAGACAAGGTGTGTTTTCTTGATTAATGCATGGAACAAAATATTGTTTTCACAGAGCTGTGTAATTCCAGAACATTAAAAATAAAATCATCTCTATCCCCCCAAATTATTACTTGTTTGGCTTCCACTTGGTGCCAGCATCATATCAAGAGAGAGAGAGAGAGCTGAAATTAACATTGTTACAAACAAAACACTCTGTGCAATTTGACTGGACATTTTATAAAGCTATACAACTGGATGGATTCCACTGTGATACTAGATGCCCCACACATCTTGAACCACTGCAGAAAAAAAGTGCAGTAACATAACAAGATGTGATTAAAATTCCATATCTAGGATATTGTTCTCCTATAAGTAAAAAAGAAAAAAAAAGATTGTTTCCTCATAGACCTGCTAGCAAGTGAACAGCTTATTTTACCAAGGTAAAAGGTATAAGAAATCGTATAAACGTAATGTTCACCACTTTATCGTTGCTAAAAATGGGGGCAGGGAAAGGGAAAGCTTTCAGTGCTGCTACCTGGCTTTTCAACATCTTGAGAGCTTACTTTGTCAAATAATCATACTGCATTTTATATCACACCATTTCACAGTAAAACACGCCAAACGAAAGCACGGAAAATCTGGATTTGTTAGCGGGACAGGGGTTAAACCCTCTCTGAATGAATGTGTTTTATTTCTGTGATTTGGTAAATCACAGGATAAATTCAATCCTAAGTGATCGGAAAGCGATTTCTCATCTCACCTATCGCATACACCCTAACAACATGGATGACCATTGGCAACAAGCCCTGTACAGCATTGGCGCTGTGGAACTCCTCAAGCGCAGTAAGATCAAGCTGTCCATCAGTTTAGACAGGGTGAGTCCTGCACCAGATGCTTTGTGCCGGCCGTGTTCTGTACGTCAGCTCACAGTCATTATGAGTTCCATGCCAAATTTAAAACAAACGTGTGTGTTTTAAAAAATGAACCCTTAAAAGAAAGAAAAAATATCACATCCCTGAATAAGAAGTACTGGAGAAAAGGCTGGCAAGATGTAGGTAGAAGCAGAGGAGTAATAAAAAAGGTTTTGGTGTATGAAACCTTGGACGGGCTTTCACACGAGTTCTTCAAAAAGAGGCAAATGACTCACTTGGACTCTCCTACAGTAATGAACCTTCAGTCTTCAGCAAAACTAAATGTGAAATCCTGCCCCCCCTCTCCCATTAAAGCCACTGAGTTTTGCCACTGGCTCAGAATTTCACCCTATGTTGCCTGCCAGACGTGCCCGACAAGCACAAAGGCTTTAATAAATGTACTCTTATCACACTGGACAAGGACATCTAAGAAAATCTGAGCCTGTTGGGACGTTTGTTTTGTTTTATTGTTAAGTCTCCAATTCTGATCTCACTTATACCAGTTTTCTACTGGCTTTGCTCCACTGACTACAATGGACATACTCAGATTGACGCTGGTATGACAGCGAGATCAGAACAGTCACCATCAGAACTCATGTTACCTGCCAAACACTGAGCCGCCTCTTCTAAAAGCCCTGCTTTCACAAGCCCAATAGAAAGCTGGACTATTTTTCCACTGGGGCTAAAAGAGGGGCTTGAAAGGAAGAACACTAAAGCAGCTGTGTCTAATGGCAACTTCTTTTGGAAACAGCAGAATTTGCTCTTATGCTAATGCCCGGCACAGCTCTAAAACTGATCTGAAGTTCCCAAACACTGAGACATGGGTCAGATCCTCAGCAGGCATAATGCCACTGATGTCAAAGGTAACTCATGTCAGCTGTTGATCTGGCCCCAGGGGGGTTGTTTTTATTGTGCATTCCCTACCCTCTGCTTTCGTTGAATTAAGGAAACTGAAAATATAAATCCTTTGCTGTGATCATGATCAAATGTCAAGCACTACGCTTGTGATTTCCCTCTCATGGCTCTGTGGATGCCTGTAGATGCCTCTGTGGAAGTCTAAAAAGGCTTTATGGCAAGGCAATATGGGATGATTCTGTGGTTATGACTGTAAGAGTGTTGCCTAAGTAAGACTGCAGGGTTTCAGTTATAAGATCCCTCACTCAGACTTGAGCTGAATAAAGATCTCCAGGATGAAAGGTTAAACTAAGGATTCATCACCCCCTTGCAATCGCTCCTCTCCTAGTGTCTAAGGTGCAGTATGAAATCAGAAGAAGGGGTATGAATCACTTAAAATGAAACATTCCTTATAGCTTGCTGCCCAGAAAGCCCAGGCTGATGAGGGAGGGTCCCACTGAGGCATAACATAGCCTCTCTCAGTCTGGCTCTCTGTACTAGACAGTACCTAGTTTGTGAATCAAAACCAGTACTTTATTTTCCAGTCCTTAAAAAAAAAAAATCTAAACACACATATTCACTAAGAAATTGCAGCTACTCCAACACCTGCAATTTCAAGTTTACTAAAAGCTGTTGACTTAATGGTGGAGGGGGGGAAAATGCAGTTTGGAGATCTCTAGAATGCTTCTTTCCAAAGCCCCATGGGCTATTTTAACCAAACTAGCTGATATCTGGCTACAGTAGTTACATAGAATTTCAAGATTTAAAAAAAAAAAAATTGCTCAGGATACCTGATGAAATTTTGGCAAGACTGGTTTTGTCTCCTATTGCTGATAGGACGAGAACATGGATTTGCTTTTATGCCTAAATACAGTATAACCCAAGTATTACACCTAGGAGATTTTACTACTCACTGTTCTTAATTCACATCCCCAAACCCTGACGCAAACAATATTCTTTAATTGTTTTCTATTTGCTCAATGTCTAATTCGCCATCTAGTGGAAAGACATTCCGCCCCCCTGTTCCACTACTCTTCCATGAAGCCCTTTCATCTTCTTTTCTACTGCTCTCGTCTTCCGTGGCACAATAGTCTGACTCCTCCCAAGAGAGGTCGTCTTTGCTAACGCTACGTTCTTCTGCATTCGAGTGTGGCTCTGGCACGGGGGTGCAGGCTGGTGTCCTGCCTGGCATGACATCAGAGGAGGAAGGAGATGCTGTCCATGACTTGGGGCTGTTGATACCAGGGCAGAACTGATTCTGCTGAGCGCAGTCGTCCACTGTGGTGCTAAGGCAGCTAAGGCTGTTAAAGGTTTGACGATTCTGCAGAGGGAACAGAAAACAGGCACATGAAACAATGGCATTCAGTTTGCACAAACAAGGTCAGAGAATCAGCTGAATTTAGAGAGAGGGAAAAATGTGCTACTTCACCTAAGACATCTCCATGCAAGAGCAAAATTGGTCCTTATTGAACACTTACTGGTGTTCTCCCCTTCCTTCCCCCTCCCCCCCCACTCCACCATGGACATTTCATGACATAGATATTTTCTAAGGAATATCCCGGGGAGAAAATACCCCAGGCACTAAAGGGCTCATTAAACTAGCAGAGAAAGGCATAACAAGAACCAGTGGCTGTAAGATAAAGCCAGTCAAATTCATAATAAAAATAAGGCCCAATTTTTAATAGAGATAAATTAATATTGGACCAAGCTACGAAAGAAGTGGTGGATGCGCCATCTCTTTTTGTCTTCAAATCGAAACAGGATGCCTTGCTGGAAGATATGCTTTAGGCAAACTTATTGGGTTTGGGCTGCATACAGGAGTAAACAGATGGAATTCTAAGGCTTGTGTTATCCAGGAAGTCAGACTAGATGATCTAAAATTCCCTTCTGGCCGCAGAGATCTATAAGTGAATTCCAACAGCATTCAAAATGATTAATTGAAATGTTCATCTTTAGAGTCTTCAGAAGCCAGTGCAGAGAATGCTGTTCAAGTCTCTCAAAAGATAATAATTACACTTAGTAAACCCTTTGTGAAAAAGAAAAATCCCATCAGCAAACCGATCGAGCAGACAACCTGTCTCTCTAAAGCCCTCAAAGACTTAATATGTTACTTTCTCCAAATCTGCCAGTAAGAATTCGGTATTCTCAGCAGCAGCAATTTACATGCTGGAAATCCAGGCCTACTGTTACTACCCTTTGCAGTAGTTCTTGCATTTCTTCCACCTTCTGTAATGTCTGCTGGATGCAAATGTACCCACTTAGTTTTGGATATATTACACATTATCCCAGCCTGGCTGCTTTAGGACCTTGAAATTTGAGAACTCATTCAGCACAGATCCATCCAATTGTAACTAAATGAATTTATTTTTTTAAAAGCCATTTACTGCCATTTGATGGGACATTTTGGACAAGCTGATATAACTGAAATATCATGCATAAAAGGATCACAGCTACTGAGCAAGGAGACTTCTCCCTTTCATAGGAGCGCTTGCAGTATTGCTCCTAAATACGTCTTTCTCATTACAAATTGTTTAAATCTATGGCCAGATTGAGGAAAGCCTTTAAGCTTGTAGTCTCTGCAGGCTGCACCTCTGTAGTAGAGAATGGAGAACTGGCTCCATTTTATATGGATTAGGACCCTAATTTTAAAGCATGTGCTTAAGACCCATTGATGTCTTTAGGACTTAAGCATGTGCTTAAGTGCTTTTCTGAATTGGGGCCTTTGTGGTTATGCTACAGTGATGAGCACTGTATCTCAGTACCATGCCCGTTTATTAAGGGGAACACAAGATCTCTGTATCGCTCATATCGGTATGAAACAGGCTTTGTGGTTGGTTGTAGTTTCTTGAAACTCTTTATTTAGCTCACATACTGTCAGATCAAAATGGTTTCAAAACACTGACAACGATGAGATCTTTGCCGGCATTTAGAATTGCTCATGTTAAGTTACGGTATGTATGACATGACAATTCTCATCCCTGGAGATACTGCTGACTGCACATGCATACATATTTGTAGAGACACTTTTTAAAAGAAACAAACAAAATTCTAATCACTGATCTTAATTAAAATAAATTGCCACTCTCCTGATGTTCACTATGTAAGCAAAGCACGTACTGCAACAAGGAATACCCAGGGACCAGTGCAATTTGCAGTAGAACAGGAAATCCCTGATCTGAATTTTCCAGTGGTTTGTGAAAAGAGGCAAAAAGAACTGAAGAGGGAGAGACCAGAAAGACAGATGGAGAGAGGCAATGCAAAGGTGCAAAACCTAGGGAAAGGGATGGAAGTCTCACAAAAACAAAGACCTGTGGAAATCTAACATTAGCTGATGATAAGAAATGAAAGCAAATACCTTTTGAGTTAAACAAGGACTTTAAGAAAGCACAAAGATAACTTTAAGAAGTCAAGTGACCACTGAAAATATTACAGGAAATAATGTCGCTCCCCTCAGACTGACAAAATGCCCTTGCACCTGCTAACACTGAAAGGTAGCCTACTATTAATGATTAGTTTCTGGTAATTCCATCTGTGCCCCATGAATCTAAAAATCCTTGGCATCTACAATACCAGTTAAAGCAATGCATGGATATCCAGCGGTTTGTGCACACTTCTCCCAAAATGAAAGCCAACCATGTGATGCTATAATGTAAGCATTAACTCATTTCACAGAAATCTGGTCTGGCCATATCCTGTCTAAGCTCTCTAGCTACATATTGCTATACTCTCAGCACTGTATCTGAGTGCTGTATCAGAGCTATAGTCAGATAAGGGTGGTTAACATGTTTAGTTCATGTTGATGTATCCTCATGTAGAACCATGATTATTTTAATTTAAGGCTAGGGTTATAATTAGCTTTCAGAACAGACCAATATTATACTACAAGCGGGCGCTGCTAATCTGCTCAGTGTATTTTGGAATGCTGGTGTGAAAAATCCCCATTATATTAGGAGTATCACACAAACCACACTGCTGGTCAGATGATAATACTCAGCATGAATTTGACACAAGAATATCCAATCACATTTCTGAGTCACCTCCAGATGTACAGTTTGGGCTCACTGGTAATGATGGTGCACCATGGGGGACTGCAAAACCTATATGGCGTTTCAAAAGAGCACAGTTCACAGTCTGGTCCCTTTTCAGTTACACTTCCTGAGTGTGATTTAGAAAGTGGGAGGGGCTGCCCACGGACGAATGGATCAGTTGCCCTGGGAAATGCACTGATTCAGCACATCTCACAGGCAGGCTTTAATGGCAAGGTGGATGATCAAGGTACTAAAGGGGCACTCAAGTATATCGGTGCTGGAACTAGGTGTGCTGGGGGTGCAGCAGCAGTTTCCATCATATACAGGGTCTACAGTTTGGTTCAATGGCTCTCAGCACCCCCACTCTACAAATTGTTCAGGCACCCATGCTGAAGGAAGACAAGGCCATTGCAGAGAAGCTAAATGAATTATTTGTGTCAGTCTTCACTGCAGAGGATGTGAGGGAGACTCCCACACCTGAGCCATTCTTGTTAGGTGACAAATCAGAGGAATTGTCCCAGATTGAGGTGTTAGTAGAGGAGGTTTTGGAACAAATTAATAAATTAAACAATAGTGCATTTCCAGGACATAAGAACAGCCATATTGGGTCACGCCAAAGGTCCATCTAGCTCAGTATCCTGTCTTCCAACAGTGGCCAATGCCAGGTGTCCCAGAGGGGATGAACAGAACAGGTTATCATCAAGCGAGCCATCACATCGCCCATTCCCAGCTTCTGGCAAACAGAGGCTAGGGACACCATCCCTGCCCATCCTGGCTAACAGCCATTGATGGACCTATCCCATGAATGTATCTAGTTCTTTTTTGGACCCTATTATAGGCTTGGCCCAGAGGGAATTCGCCCAACAGTTCTGAAGGAACTCAAATACGAAATTGCAGAACTACTAACTGTGGTATGTAACCTATCACTTAAATCAGCCTCTGTACCAAATGACTGGAGGACATTTTAAAAAGGTCCAGCGGTGACTCTGGCACTTCCAGGCTGGTGAGCCTGACTTCAGTACCAGTACTGGTTGACACTATAGTAAAGAATAGAATTCTCAGACAGACAGCTGAACACAGTATGTTGGGGAAGAGTCAACAAGGTTTTTTTTAAAGGGAAATCACGTCTCACCAGTCTATTAAAATTCTTTGAAGGAGTCAACAAGCATGTGGACGAGGGTAAGCCAGTCAATATAGTAAACTTGGACTTTCAGAAAGCCTTTGAAAAGGTCCTCACCAAAGGCTCTTAAGCAAATAAGAAGCCATGGGATAAGAGGTGAGGTCCTCCCATGGATCAGTAATTTGTTAAAAGATGGGAAACAAAGGGAAGGAAAAATTGGTCAGTTTTCACAATGGAAAGCAGTAAATAGCAGGGTCCCCCGAGGATCTGTACTGGGACCAATGCTGTTCAACATATTCAGCTCCCAGTGGCCGCAGTTTGCCGTTCCCGGCCAATGGGAGCTGCGGGAAGTGGCGGCCAGGCCTACGCTGCTTCCTGCAGCTCCCATTGGCTGGGAACAGCGAACCGCAGCCACTGGGAGCTGCAGGCGGCCGTGCAAATGTAAACAAACAGTCTGGCAGCCCGCCAACAGATTACCCTGATGGGCTGCATGCGGCCTGCAGGCCGCAGGTTGCTCACCACTAGTCTAAGCGAAATTGACTGACTTAGATGACCCCCATACATACATGTGTGAATGTAATAGATGGGCTGTTTCCTATGCAATTTACATGGTGTAATAAACTCATTGCATCCATAGAGAGGATATCAAGACTTATATTGCCATAAACAAACTTTCCGAAAGAGGACACCAAAGACCACACAGCCCTTTTACATGGCCACATCTAGTTTTTTTTAATGACACTTTCTGGCAATGTGGTGTGCACACACTATCTGAGCAGTGCTAGATGCAGTGGTTTGAAAGGGTGAGTAAAGTGATGTGCCTGTCCCTGGGGGAGACGATGGGACCATACTGCTAGGGACATACCTTCCCCTCCCAGGATTACTGATATCCATGATTCATAACAATAATGCTGAGAAACATCTTTTCCCTTTTATTGCTTTAGAATGCACCAGCTACTAGGTTTCTGGGGGGAGCACGAGGGGAGACTACCCTTCAATTTGCTACTGAGGCCCTATTCCCCCCGCATCCAGCAAAACATGAATTATTCTGGCTAGAAACACCATTTAGCTCAGACTTGATTTTAAGCAAATGTTGCTCTCAGACCAAAACAGCAGGAGCTCATTAAATTTCAGCAGACATGTGACCCCCCCCCGCCCTCCTCCCCCTTAGCCATATGCAACACATCCAACCTGTCTCATTGTCTTCAAAGAACTGACTCTCACTCCACAGGCTTCCTATCCCAGCATGCACTGGATCTTCATGTAATACCTGGGACAGCCTTTTGAGGAACTGTCTCTACTTCCGTTTTTCCTAATCGTAGTCTGGACCATGAGGGGAAAAAATCTTCCCTAGATGTTCTGATGAGTATCGAGAGCTAATAAATGTGCTCGACTGTACATCCGTATAAGGGAATGGGTAACAAAATCTACGTTTTTATAGGGATCCACAATACGACTTAATGCAGCAATAAAAGTGTACGCTAGAAGCTACAGCTACTTCAATTACTCTGATGCAAAAGTTTGTTGCTACTTACCTCAGTTACTCTATAACCAAAGGACTACCACAGCCAATACAAACGTTTTAGCATCCCATTTTGAGTGAATGTTATGTAAAACCACAGGGCAAAGGCTACACATGCTCTCTCTTTGTGTAAATTATTATCTCCTGTGACTTGTTCTCTCTCCTTTCCATACGACTATCTCTTGCTTTTGCATCACAGAAGGAGGAAGGCTTTGATTCCCAAAGGAGGAAGGATCTGATGAAAACCAGATGTGTAGACCTTTTCAGCAAAAACATGTGGGGGTTTTTCATGGGCCAAGTAGCCTGCTATGTAGCCACCAATGTTCAGATTTAGCTGTTTAGAATATGAATCTAATAAATGTGCCCACAGAAGAAAGTATCTGTTCTGGATAAAGACGATCATCTGACACACACTTCTGAAAGAACTAGAAGCTGAAGCAGATTAAATGCATTACAAACAAACAACTGATTAGATTCAAACTCTCTCATCCCCACAAACTCTCACTTCTCTACGTGAGAACTGCATATGACATAAACCTGTAGCATATCTGGAATTCAATAGGGTGGCAGGTCATGAGATCCCTGAGTTTAAATGATGAAGTAGCTTGATTTTTCATACTCACCATTACTATGGTTTGTATGTGTATATTAGCCAGTGATAGCAGAGATAAAAAGGAGAAAATAGTGCTGTCTCCATACTGTGTTTATATGTGCATTTGTATTCTCTTAAAGCCTATGGGCTAAATTCACCACTGGGGTAACACAGCCTTACTTCATTGGAGCCTCACTTGCTTATACAAACAAAGAATTCTGTGGCTTTTTATTAGAAATTTGTATTTTAAAAAAACCCAATTTTCAAAGTGAAGCTGATGGCTGGCATTCTCCAGTACTCTATACAGGTTTGTTTGGGGATTTGTCTCTGGTGCTCCTTTCACATCAGGAGTAACGCAATCGAAGTAATTTACACCAGTGTAAGCCTCATCTCAATGAGAGTGGAGTCAGACCCCAAATATCTATTGAGTAATCTGGTGTCAGTGTCTCAGCTCCTTTACGCTTCAATTATTTTTTTTAAACACAGAAACTTAAGGCACTGGCACTAAATGTATACAAATTGATCATCTCCTGAAATGCTTTAATCGACGTCCTTGAGCATTATGTTAAATGAAGCATCATAATAAAACAAGTCATTGCAAGCAAATGCAGAGTTATATATAATACATTGTTGTGATTCAGTCTTCCACTAGGAGTCCCTGCAACTCCAACTCAAGGGACAGAGAGCCAGAGTCTGCTCTCATTTACACTATTATAAATCCAGAGTAGCTCCAGTAAGTTAAATGGAATTGCACTTGGGGGCCAGCAATGCCTTGTGGCCAGGCCATGGCTTGACAGTCCTTCAACCCCATAGCAGGTTTCGCTCTGGGGCCAGCAGGCAGGTCGTGGCCCATCAATTTCCCAGTACCCCAGAGTTCTCCTGGACAGATTGAGAAAGACAGAGAGACCCAGGCCTTCCCTCTGCACTGGGTCCTAGCCCAGGGCCCAATGGGGAGAGGAGTGGACTGTCCTGTCACCTCTTCCTGGTGCGCCTGACTAGCCTCTCCTGGGCTGCTTCCTACCTCCCTGCATTCTCTTCTCTTTGGCATGTGGTCAGAGCCTGCTTTCCTGCGCAGTTGGAGTACCCAATCAGTCCCAGAAGCTCAGTCAGTCCAGCTCTCTTCCTAGTCTCCAGTTATGCTCCATCAGCAGGGTGTGTGGAGGGAAAAGGGGCAGGCCCCTACCCTCCCAGTTGGGCCTTACCAGACCCTCTCCTGTGGATTGCTTTGTCCTCAGAAGCTGCAAACTACCTTCCCCCCTTCAAACAGTCTCTCCTTCATTCTCCCTCCCTGCTTGACTGTCAGTCTTTTTCTGAGCAGATCCTCCATTTGGAGCATGCCTCACAGTACTGCTCCTTCACTCCCATTAGGCTTGGTAAACCCCCTCACCACACCTGCTTACATCAAGTCCGAACTTGCCTGTAGGCAAGTGTCAACTAGGCAAATGAAATAAGAAATGTTTTTTATATGGGCCACAGACATTCAGCCAGGAACAGTCTTTTGTTAGGGGGGGCAGAAAACAATGACAGCATCTTATCATTCCTGGTGCTTGGGTACTGCAGCGCATTGAGCCATATGAGTGAATTTCTTTGGAAGCCTGTTTGTGAAAAATAGTAGCTAGTCCATAAGTTCAGTGGCTGCATTTCAAATGGAAATAGCTCTTTTCTTTAAAATAAAACCCTCCAAGTATCAAAAGGCACTAGTTCATATAAAAGACTAGGTATTAGTCCATATAAAGGACTAACAGCTTTATGAACCTTCTTAATAACTAGAACTTGGCCAAAGACAAAAACCTCTCAAAACCTGCTGAAAGTGTAAACCAGGGGTCGGCAACGTTCGGCATGCAGCTCGCCAGGATAAGCACCCTAGCGGGCCGGGCCAGTTTATTTACCTGCTGACATGGCAGGTTCGGCCGATCGCAGCCCCCACTCGCCGCGGTTTGCCGTCCCGGGCCAATGGGGGTGGCGGGAAGCGGCGCAAGCCGAGGGATGTGCTGGCTGCGGCTTCCCGCCGCCCCCATTGAAAAAAAAAAAAAAAAAAAAAAAAAACGTTGTGTTACTTGCATATGCAAGTAACACAACGTGGTAAATAAACTGGCCCGGCCTGCGAGGGTGCTTACCCTGGCGAACCGCGTGTCGAACGTTGCCGACCCCTGGTGTAAACCATGGAGCTGATAGTCATTAATTATTATTACTACTAATTATTATTTGTCAAGATTCAGAATATGTGCTTTGTGTTGCACAAGGCACACAGCAAAGACTCTCTGCCCCAAGGACTATCCTTTATAAAGTGGTAGATGGCACATATGAAAGGCCAGGCATTCTAACTGGTTTGTGATGTGTGTTCTCCTGTCTGAAAACGCAGACTTTTCCGTTCATCCCTAGGAAGCTGCAGGAGAGCTGAAGTATACTAGCATGCTGAGCATAGTGCTTTTGCAATGAGTTATTCATATCCTATTTCCCTTGCAATGGCTTTCATATATCATTTGTTGACAGGAATATTCTCATCCTGGGTCTATGTAAAACACATATGAAATTCCCAGTGCCAAAGAGGTCGTTTCAATATTCTCAAAATGTGGTGTGTGACCACTGGTGGAGCTCTTGCTCATGGTCACAGCCTAAAGCCTATTTTTCAAAAGTGACTTAGGTACTTAGAAGCCTATGTTTCATTGCAAGCCAATAAGACTTAGACTCCTAAATGCCAAGTCATTTTTTAAATTGGACTTAGGCTCCTAAGTGGATTTTTCAATTCACTGGCAATTTTGGAAAAAATTGGGGAAAAGATTAGTTTCAGTTTGAACCGAAAACAATTTTTTAAAACTTTTTAGTCAATTGAAAAGTTGGGAAAAAATTGTTTTGGGGTTTTGAGCATTTAACATTTTAAAGTTGTTTTCAATAAATGTGAAGGAAATTTTGAAACAAAGCTATTGTGTGCTGAAAAACTGGAATGTTTCATTTCCAAAATGGTAAACTAAACATTCTGTTTTTTTCAACATTTATTTTTTACAACACATAACTGATATGAATTTGCAAAACAGTATGATGATGTTGAATCTGCATTATTTACCCCTCCCCCGACCAAAAAAAAGTTTCAGACAAAAAAATTTCATTCAGCTCTACTCCTGTCACTTAGGGTACGTCTATACCCAGCCGCTAGTTCGGCGGCTGGCAATCGAACTTCTGGGTTCGACTTATCGCGTCTTGTCTGGACGCGATAAGTCGAACCCGGAAGTGCTCGCCGTCGACTGCGGTATTCCAGCTCGGCGAGAGGAGTACCGCGGAGTCGACGGGGGAGCCTGCCTGCCGCGTGTGGACCGAGGTAAGTTCGAACTAAGGTACTTCGAACTTCAGCTACATTATTCACGTAGCTGAAGTTGCGTACCTTAGTTCGATTTGGGGGTTTAGTGTAGACCAAGCCTTAGACACTTTTGAAAATGTTGCCCATGGTGTTAACTCTCCTCCACCTGTCAACTCGTATTAAAAGACCTGCTAAAATAAATCTAATGGTTTTCTGCTATTAATTGTCCATGAAAACAAATGCTGCAGTTGCTTCAGGGATTCTATATTATCATGAATGGGAGGGAGGCGTCCACACAATCTTAAAGATGTGGGGAGGTGGTCCATGTAATGGTGAATGGAAGGGGAAGTATTGGGAGCAGGATCTGGAAGTCCCCCTGAGACACCTCTTGATTTCAGGGGAAGTTAGAGGCCTAAATACCTTTTTAGGATCTGGGCCTGTATCTGCAGCGAGTCATTTTCTCATTGTCCTATAACATCCACAATTAGATTTGCATCTGCTGCAATTCAACCTCTGACAAAGATTACTCAGACCATTACATAGAAGGCTCATGTGTAAGCTGATGAAATGCTCATATGCTCTTGGGTTGCTGTAAATTTTGTTGCCATGCCTAATGAAGGAAGAGCCTTGCTATTTTGGAACGACATGCAGTTTTATAAATGAGACAGTGTTTATAAAGTTGACTTGCCAGCACTCGATTTAGAAAGCAAGTTTTCCCAGGCACTGAGTTTCTGTGAAATCCTCTGTGTTACTAATCCTCATTGCATTGGTCTGAGGATAAAGTGAGGAAAAGATGGCCCTATGACAATTCATTTGGCTGGCATTCTGAGTTTGTTGCAGCTGTCCATTTGAACAGGAACAGAAGCCTTCCTAATCTTAATGTCATAAACATTGGCGGGATCTGTGATACTCTAGTTACCTGGTAACAGATGAGGGGTATTAAGTTTGTGAACAGTGTTGCAATGGAAGTTCTTCGTGCCTGAAGGAGATGATCTCCTCTGCATTCTAGGATTAATGATGTATCCCACCTTGTCCTCAAAGGACCTTTTCACTCTTGCACAATTTCAAAACAAACATTTTGTTTGTCTTGCTTACATTGTAGACTCAGTCAGAAACCTCCCTTTCCCGTCTTTTGGCATGAATAGAATTTTCCTTCTAACAAAAGTAAATGGACCCTCCGCAAGCACAACATTCTTTCAAGCCACCTAGCTGCAGATATGCACTTGTACCGTACACCGTAGAGCTCAATTTTGTACACCTCGCACATGCAAAGCTGCCAGTGAAATGTGCTTGTGTAAGGACCAGAGCTAGTTAAATGGAGGGAACCCCCCCTCAAAAAAACTGATTCATATATATTTTCTCAGATAGAAGCCCTGAGTTGAATTAGCCATGATATGCAGGGTCATATTGGGCCACATCTTCAGTTACTGCCAAGGAATTTAAGGCCTGATCTAAAGCCCATTGAAGTCAGTGGAAAGAATTCCACTGACTTTAATGGGCTTTGCATCAGGTTCACACAGTGCATTGTCAGGGAATAGCATCAAGCACAACACTGCACTCCACTGATTGAGAGGCTGCTAAGTGCAAGGCGGTCTCTGGGCATAAGTTAGAGCAGCCCGTGGGCTCTAATGTATTTAGTACAGTTATTAGATACTCTTACAGAAACAGAGAAAAACACCTTGAAAAACACCTCATTTGTTTTGAGAACGCTAAGACGTCTACTTCCAAATCTGATTAAAGGGACTTTCCTCAGACCGAGAACATCAAACTTTAAAGGAGGTGCAGATGATACAGAATTGGACTTGTGTGTACACATGAACAGTGCAGTCAAACAGATACGATCTCTTCTACTATGATTTTAAACTCTCCAAACGTAATTATATATCTATAGCTATATATTATGTAAAATATATACAACAAAAGCTTCACTCACTCATTTTCATGTGTTGTTCTAGAAGAAAAGTGCTTTTTCATACTCATTTTGGGTCTGTAATGGAATAACTGTACTTTGATAGGAACCTTTAACACACTAGTGAGGTTATTGAATATGGTAGTATGGAAAAAGCTTTCTGAGCAAGGATCTGCAATATTTTTGTGATGATGAAGCCCATATTTTCACCTGCTGTTGGATGTCTCAGCTGCCTGGTGAGCAGATGTGAATCAGATGCTATATTCACTGCACCATCTGTTCTACGTTCATCTGGATTTTTTTGTTTTGTTCATTTATTGGGTGAATTTAGTGCTTGTGAAAAGTGCTGGACTGGCAACTCTGGAGAGTAAAGTTCTCTATATCTGCCAGACAGATATAGCATCGACAGAAGCAGTGCAAGCTTCCCCACAATGCCTCACAAGTAGTAGTTCATTTTCCACACCCACTCAGCCCTTGGCTTCTTCAGTGACTCTTAACAAAGTTGCCATATAGCATCTACTGTGGTGGTGGATTTTGTAATGTAGAAACTCATGCACTTGGAAAAAGGCTGAGTTCATCACTGCACATCCAGTCTGCAACTGGGTGCTTCAGTAAGATAATTACAAGTGGGTAATTGGGACCATTGTTTTCACTAAATTGGGTTCATATTCCCCACTGGACTGTCATCAGGTGGTAATAACTTTCAGTCACCAAATATGTAGGCTGAATCTGAACCAGTGAATGGCTCTATAGTCCATTTCTAATCTCGTGAGCCATTCAGTTTATTCTCAGTTATCCCTTCCAAAAATATGAAATCTTAGGTGCCCAAAGAGAGAGTGCTAATAAATCTACATATATGGGAGGGAAGTAAGAAGTTGCTAAACAAACAACATTGCCATAAAAATTAAATACATGTAAGAAAAGCCTAAAAAGCAAAACTTCTACATCTCTCGTCGTCATCTTCTTCTTCTAGCAGCTTTAGAGCTAAGGAGCTGTTGACATCTCCAAAAGGTCAAACTGCAGGGGAACAGCCATAAAAATGCAAATCTGCAAGACCAACCTGGGGAGATAAGGGCTGCCAACCTCTGTTCTTGCAAACCAGACCACCCTCAGGGCAGGTACTTTAGCACGGTCCAAAACCTCTTGTATGACCACTGTAAATGCTATATAAAGCACACACACTCTTGCTTGACTTGCACTTTACTCTGTGCCGGTCCAATCTTGTGAAACTAGGCACAGTGCAGAGACCAATGAGTCTAATATATTCTAAAGGGAAATGATACTTTATTTGGTTTCAAGGCCTATTCTGATCTTGTCAATTTGCCTGTGAGTATCTATGCCCTACACAGGGATTGCTCGGGTGCCTATTTGCTCTCTATTCTGCCTTTTGCTGTCTACTCTTGTGCCCCCATCCAGGGGCCTCCCTTGTGGGAAGCTTGAAGCACAGAACAATTCAAGCAAGAGAGATGATCTCAGAAGCGCTCTCAGCTACATGTCTAAATACCTCCAAATAGGCAGCAATACGATCCACATACCTGAGGAGGAATAAAAACGTGCAATGTTTATCTGAGCATCACAGGGCACACTTAATTCTCTAGCTGGTCTAACTGTTTGTATTTGCACTGGCATTTTTCATCTAGGTTTTAATTAATCTAAATTTTATGGATTGGGATTCCCAGGAGCTGTTTGCACTTCAGGGCATTTCTCATATTCCCTAACCTCCATCCTTCCATCTTTAATCCAACCTTTGATTAATCAGGATTGTACAGCTCGGAGAGCATTGCTTGTTTAGAGTACACATTTATACATGTTCTGCATTACCCGAACAGGCCTAGACATGCCTGGGCAAGTTGTGCTGGCCTTATCTCTGCACTTCTCTGATTCAGTCTGTTTAAACAAGGCTGGGAATGTTCTTCTAACATAATGTTTTCTATTTAAAGTACAGTAGCTCTATTATAGAATATACTTTTTCCTCCAGCCAGTTGATCCATTTTGTTAACTTACAGCGCTATTCCTTTTTTGTGAATTATTAAATGGTTTTCCTGCAATCAAATTCTGCTGTCATTTTCAAGGATAAGTCTATATTGACTTCAGTGGGAGATGACCCTATGTAACTGACAATAGAAACTGGCTCTTGGTGTTTGTTTTCACTTGGTTTCAGATAGAAGTGATACCACCTGTATGCATGATTGTAAAATGCTTATAACAGATGAATAAGGCATTTGGGATCAGGGTTAATAAAGGAGAAAAATGTGTTATTGTTTGAATTTTTGCTTCTTTAGCATGTAGCACCTCTTCCTGTCCTCTGGGGAACCAACAGATTTACCCTTAAACAAGGAATCAGGACTTCTTACATGTCTTAAAATACGTGGCACGACACATTGATTCTGCAACACTTTCACCCAAAGCCTACTGACATCGGTGGAAGTCTTTCAGTTGACTACAACATGCTTTGTATCAGGCCTTTGAGTAGTACCACTGGCATCAATGGGACTACTCCATCGGTATAAAGCTCCTTGTGTACTATAGGGTTTGCAGGATTGGGCTCTTGTCTGCAGCAGGGTGCTTTAGCGGAGCAGTAATTATAGAGTAGCTGGGACCATTAACTTCAGTGAGAATTTTGGACATGCAAGGAACACACAGCTGAGCTCTGTGGTCAAAACTGTCAAATTTCAGGCACCCAAACTTAGGTGTAGGAACATACATAAAAGTGACCTGATTTTCAAAGGTGCTGAACATGTGCAGCTCTTACTGACTTCAGCGGTCACTGACTGACTTATCTTGGTGCCTATGCTTTAGGCACACAAGTTGGAAATGTTTGGCCTGAATTCTTAGGAAAATAATTCTTTCATGACCACCTTGCATACACCATATAGGGGCTGGCTGGATTTCTCAGCTTCTATCTGCACCATCCTGATGCAGCTGTCGACCCTTTAACTACATTTTAAGTATTTTCCAAGATGTGCAAATCAAGCACTCAATCCCAAGACAACTTTACAATGCAACGTCTCTTCTGTGACAGGTCACTAATTTAGGCTTGGATTCAAAACTGACTGGAGTCAATGGAAGTCTTTCCATTGAGTTAATGGGCTTTGGACCAGGTACTTACAATTTCCTCCAGCCACTGTTTTTGTATCTAACACACAGAGTTATATATTAAGAATAAATGTGGAACACTGGCAACCTAACCACTGCAAAAGCTAAAGAAATTCCCCTTACATATTTCTTCATAAAACTCTCTGCCGCCCCAATAAAAGGTAAAACTTAAACTCTTTCCTCCAATGAAATTCTAAGAACGTCTCCCTCAAATAAGAAATCCCCAAGTAAATATGCTAGAATAAATATTAACAGAACTATAGTCTCCAAGGTGAAACACTTGGAATGGGTTTTGCACAAACACTTTTCCCCTCAGTTAGGTAATTGCTGCAATTTTCTTGTTAAAGGTGTAATGCTACAAGCTGTCGACAATAATAACCCTACCTACTAAATTAACGCACAGTGCTACAGTTTCTTCATAGGGCTGAAAATAACTATCTATGAGAAGGAAACTGAAAACTGACCTGTGGGTGGAAAGTATTCCGCCTTCTCATGCTGCAGAGAAATCTTGCTATGATGGAACAACTCCATCAGCCTTTTCCTTAACATAGCAGCTGCTACTCAAGCATTTGCAATAAAGGGAAAGAGGTGCAGGCAGGTGGTTCAGACCAAAACATTAGATTTAGGAATTTTTTAAACTTAATTATAGCAGGATCAGCACCAGCTGCTAATATTTCAGTTCCATAAGTTTCCAGTCGAACTCCCTTTTCAGTCAACCATAATTTTCTCAAACTTTCATTTTAGGCCACTGTATTTGAGACTTGGTTTCATAGCCTGTAGGTAATTTGCGTGTGTGCATGTCTGAAAGTTTGAACCAAAATGTTTCAGCAATGTTTTAGTATAAAGAGAATGATAATAACCACCTCTGCTTGAACAGACCTCCATCAGAAACGACTGGGAGAAGAAAGCTGAAATTTGGCATGGAAATAGCTCTCACTAAGGAGAAATACATTTGGAGAATTTGGATTATATTTTTTTATTGATTTCACTGAGTTGTGGCTCTTGAGAACTCCTTGTAGAGATGCACAGTGCATTTGCACAGAGGTTTTTTTGGCTAATGTAGGCTACGTTGCATAGTTGAGCTGCGTAATGAAGAGTATACTGATGGTTTAGTCTGTGCAGGCCTTAAAAGGTGAAGGAGTTTAGAAATGTCTGGTTTCTTAAATATGTGTAAGCAAAGATTTCACTCATTTAATAAAATCATCAGAAACAGCATGTCATGGATAGTATAAAGCTGCTCCCTCTGCAATATGGCAGCAGCCTGCTAAACAGAGAGGCTGATGATTATATGACTGTATAAACAAACGCTCGCTGTTGTAATGATTATTGGTTTGCCCCTGATAGTTACACAGCAAGGATTTGTAAACCTGTTAAAACTTCCTAAATAAATAAATAGTTGTTGTTTTTTAGAGAAGAGGAACTGCTGTGCACCAGGCAGGGCTAATGCCAAGTCCCAGAGCACAGAACATCTACTGAGACCGCTTTCTTTCACAAAACCCGGGAAATGGCTTAAAAAAACTAAGTCAAGTTTTATGTTAAGGTTGTATGAAGCAGTTTGTTATCTCTGCCTGCCCTATTGTACATATTACAATAGTCTTCACCTATAACTACATTTTAACATAGAGATTTTCTACATGGGTGTAGCATCTTGTATGTTGCAGTACTATGTCTATGCCATACCAAGTCTATGAACGTACACAGTATCCACACCTCCACCATGTATTAGGGCTAATTTACACCCTGGTACGCACATGAGGTTGTAAGACCCCACCCACCCCCATGCCTGGCCATGTTACATGTGCCAGGATCATCTTTCTGGAGCATGAGGGCTGCATAGCTACTGCTTCCCTCCCCACCCCCTGCAGGCAAGTGGTTAGGGTGGAGGTGGAAGGGGAAAGCGAAAGGGAATAGTACGCAGAGCCATTGCTCCTCCCCACCCCATTCAAGTGGAGCTAGCTGGCGCTGGGCACATAAGGAAAAGGAAGCAGTGTCCTACCCCTGTGCCAGATGTGACCATGTGCAACGTCAGCGCCTCCTCTCTGTCACAATCCCTCAGGGGACTACTCGTAGGATGATGCAGCTAATGCACCACATGTTAGTAACGGCTGGGCCAAAGGCACACTATAGCACTGAATATGGCACAGGGATGGAGACTTTCATATGTGACCTTAGTGAGCTAGGTCTTATTCCCATTTCTACCAACTGTGACCTTGTGCAGCCTCTCAATTACCTTGCTTAAAAATTGGCAGGGAAGAGTTGCCTACCTCCTAGGGAAAGGGTACTGAGACCTTGTTCAGTAGCAAGGGTTGTGAACTGCAGAGAAATATTAACATGAGTTGGTAGAAGAGGCAAATCCAGGCTTTCCTGTCTCCTAGGCCAAAGAGTATTTTGAGTGAGCTTTTACCTGAGATGCAAGCAGGCATGCAGGCTTGCAACTCAAACCCTGCTACGTTGCAATAGTGCATGTAAAACATAAAGTAAAAGTGACAACAATAATAATACAATTCTTGGACTAAATTTAAACTAACAAGTCTATTTTCACTGTGCAAGCTCTAAGAAATAAACAAATAGGCATCATGAATAGTCAAAAGTATGTTAAATTCTTGAATGCATTCTGTTTTAATTATCCAAAATGTGATTAGAAAGAGCAATCGGGAATCTTTTTCTTTTTTAAATCTATGATTTTTAATCATAGCTGCAGCTCATTAAACCCAGAGCTGAAATGAAATATCTCAATGCATTGTTTCTGTGCGCTAATCCCACTGCAGGACTCTATAATCTTTCTAACTGCTGGTTGTCCTGGATTTCTAATTTGCACCATGACTGTGAGCTTTGGAGTCTGTCTCCAAAGGATGCTGAAAGATGTGGCTGTCTTACTTCTACCAACGGTAATTGGCTACCACTGCCATCATATACTAGGGCAATGAGGAAAAGGCCAAGGAATTCCAAGATCAACATTCATAGTGGAGGAAAGGATGCAGATTTTATACTGACATTACTTTTTCCTAGAACAAACTTCCAGTGATGAATGAAGTGTCAGAAAAAATTACGACTGAAATATCCAAGGAAAAAAACACAGGGCAGTTATAAAATATGTGAAATGCAAATAGAATACTCTGTCTGTCCTGGAGTCTGAGGTGGGTTATACCTAGGGAAACAGGCCCAGATATTGTCCGGTAATTAAATTCTCACTCAGCCAATATTTTTTTTCGATAATAGCTAATGCCTGTTTACCCCTTTTGAATTATTTCAACTCACAGCAAATTCTTGCTGGCTGAATTGACACACATGGATGGGGTCAGAACTGTGCTTTCTAATCTATGGGCTTCCTTTGCAGTTTCTAGAATGGGCTGAGGAATGAGGATAGGGAGAGAGAGTTTTTTTGTTCTTCAGAAAAGTTGCTGCTAAGATAATGTATTGGCCAGTCACATAGTGATCTGCATCTGGGTTATGCAGGACTTGGGGAATTCGAAAGACTAGATACTTTATTATTAATTATTATTATTCCTATTTACTAGATAGTTCATCATAATACATAACTCTCTATAGTGCTTTTCATTCATCAAAGTGCTTGACAAAGAAGGTATCATTATTCTCATTGTATACATGGGGAAACTGAGGCACAGAGCAGGGAAATGACTTCTCTAAGGTCACTAGCAAGCCAGTGGCAGAGCTGGGAAGAAACCTCAGGTCTCAGTCCAATGCTGTAGTGTTTGAGCCTCTCTTTAGCGTTAAAACTGCCTTGGAACCTGCAGATTGTATTTAATTTTGTTTGCAATTTTACTCTCGTCTTCTTTCCATCTCTGTAATTGTCCCATTACCATGAAGAATTGAATGGGTTTTTATGAATGGAAGAAAAAATGTTATGTTACCGATGAATAGGACTCTCTTCTGATATCTGTGTCAGCTTGGAGTGATCATTTAAAAAACTGTTCCATCCCCACTAAGAAGGAATAAAATAGGCCTGCATATGCATGATAGTAGAGGATGAAGAGTGTAGTAAGAGAAAGATTAGGTTAATCCAGATTCACATCAACTAGCCAACTCTTAAAATGACAAAGTTAAAATAAGAAACGCCAGAGATTTGGAAAGTCAATATGATCTAGCAAGCTGGATACTGAATTAAGAGAGAGGAGACCTGGGTGTCTGCCACTGATCTGTTGTAGGACATTAGATGAGTCACTTCCTGTCTTGGTTTCCCCTTAACTCTCTGTCTAGCTTATCCATTTAGACTGTAAACTCTTTGGGGCTGGGACTGTTTTTCCCAATATACTGTGCCTAGCACAAGGGGCCTCCAAATCTTGGTTGGGCCTCTAGCTGTTAGTGCAACACAAATAATAATAACTGGGGAGAAATCATCAATTCTTGCTAAAGAAAACTCCTTCGGCTATATCCCCTGACCATTGTTGTGCATGCTGGAGGAGTCTATATGCCCATTTAGGTCATTCTGAAACCATAAGTATTACACATTTTTAAAAAATTTCCCAGAATTTTTGTGGCTCCTTTTCTCCTTGATCCCCATGGTTACTTTGTGTCTATGCTCAGTGTTTGCTCTTTGTCTGTGACAGGCATTTCTCTCCTGGTATTTCACAGCATTCATTATCGAAATATGCTAATTAAAATCACAGCTCCTATATGTGCCATTCTAATTGAAAATAATAAAGCAAAAAGCGTCAGTCAAATTAATGGGCATCTTTAGTTTGTAAAGTGTTTTTTAATAGTTATCATGAAGGAAAAGTACCGTAATACTACTTCTGCAAGGCCCTCAGATGGGAGATGCTATGGAATGCCAGGTACTAATAACCAGATTGGTAGCGATATTGGTAATTATAGTAACTCCTAGAAGCCCTAGTAGAGATCAGGGCCTCTTTGCTAGGCAGTGGTACAAACACACAGTGTATAGAAGAGTCCTGGCCCTTAAGTGACAGAACTGACAAAGAGAGGGAAAAGGAAGGTTTATTAACCACTTTTACAGATGGGGAACTGAAGGTAAGAGAGATTAAATGACTTGCCTAAAGTCACACATGAGGTCTGGGACAGAGCCCAGATCCCTTAAGTCCCATTCCAGTGCCTTAACCACAAGACCAGCCTTCTTCTCAATTCTTCCCTTTATTCTATAACACAGACACTGAATGGTGCATAGGATTACAAAACCAATTTGGGGCCTGACTGTGTCCCATATATTGGAGAGCAGAAGAGACTCTCAGTGCATGGATCTGCCTACATCTCTGAAGAGGATGGGAGAAGCTATCTAACTGGGACCTGCAGCAAGCTCTCCTGTTGTCTGTATATGGGAAGAGTGCATGGCAGGCCAGGGGGAGAAGATGAGGTTGAAGGTGGGATGAATGTTGTAAGAGCAACAGTGCTGTCCAGTGTGAGACAAATAGCAACTCAGATGCCTATCTGTGGGGATTGCACCTGGGACTGTATTCACTTTCCCACAGAGCTCTCTCTACACAAGGCCACATTGACTCAAAGGGAGGCTCTGGAGGCTGCACAGGCAGGGAAGCCATAGCACATGGCTCTAACAACAGGGAAGAGGAGCGTTCATTGTTAAACACCTAATTGGTCTGAGTGTGCTCTGGCATGTCAATATCACCATCCACCGGTTCAGCAAATACACTGGGTCAAACCCTGTACTGATTGATGTTCTGTGCAATCCCATTGGCTTCACTTGGGCTTGTTAAAAATGTTAAATCAGCACAGAATTTGGCCCGTTCCACTGAGTTTGGGTTTCGTGTCTCTGCACCCAGAGCATTGGTCTACAAACGAGCAGTGCCAAGTTTGCTGAATCCGCTCCAGAATAAGCAAAGTCAATTTGGTCTTAAAAGCCCTGCAGCATGATTAGGGGCACCTTCTGTGAACAAAGACAGACAGGCAGCTCTCTAATATCTACTAAAAGCAGGCAGGGGAAGCGGTTTCCTACGATTTTGTTCAAGCATCATAGACAGCAGGCTCATTGAGTAATGTGCTTTTTTTTTCTATACAATATATATATATATAAAAAAAACTGAACATTGCACTCTGGAAAAGTCCTGCATGTCCAAAATTAACAAGCTGCTGGCTCAGTTAAAGCTCCTGGACCCAGAGTAGCTGCAAAAATATATTTGCATACATTTTGGAACTGGCCGTTTTTTCGGTATTCCCTCCAGTTATCCTCTAAGCCCCAGGAAGCCAGGCTTCACTCTTCAGTAGCTGTTCCCTTAACTCAGAATGGGAGCAATTAACGAGTATTGTTCATGAAGAAAAGTAGATCCCTTCTGCAGAATCGATTGTCTCAAGGAATACATGTTGGAAAGTATTGGTATATTTTGGTTCTATTTAATCAAAGAGGATTTTCTTCCAGATCAGGCTGAAAAGTTGAAATCTCAGTATTTTTCTTGAAACAAAATATTCTGAAAATATTGCAGTGTTATTGTTTCTCCTTTTATTTTAATGATATTTTGCTATAATTTAGAATAGAATAAATATAAAAGTTGAAATGGTTTGACTTTTATACTATATTATGACAAGATAATATACCGGTAATATAAATAAAAATGATAAAGTAGAAACAAAACATTTTGTTAATTTCTCATAAAAAAAATGCAACAAAATGGATACATTTCCACAAATTTTTCAATTTTGTCAAATCAGCATTTTCCAGTGGAAAACTGTTCCACTGGAACATTTTCAACCAACTCTATCATTAACATTCATGCAGTAGTATTAATATGAGACTACATTCAGCTACCACAACCTGAAACATCATGTAGCCTAAGCCAGTGATTCTCAGCCAGGGGTCTGGGACCCCCTGGGGGGTGGTGAGCAGGTTTCAGGGGGTCCACCAAGCAAGGCCAGTGTTAGACTTGCTGGGGCCCAGGGCAGAAAGCCGAAGCCCCACTGCATGGGGATGAAGCATGGGGCCCTGAGCCCCACCACCAGGGGCTGAAGCAGAAGCCTGAGTAACTTAGCTTCACGGTGCCCCCTGTGGCATGAGGTCCTGGGGCAACTGTCCTGCTTGCTACCCCTTAACGCCAGCCCTGGCTTTTATAAGCAGAAAACCAGTTACTGTGGCACAGGTGGGCCATATAGTTTTTATAGCATGTTTGGGGGGCCTCAGAAAGAAAAAGGTTGAGAAGCCCTGGCCTAAGCCACTGAAGCTGGTGGAATTCTCCAGGCTAACAAACTGTGCTTCAAACAATCTTCATTGCTATACCAGAGAAAAATTCTCTGTAAGGAAAATATTATATTTACATGTTAGGCACAGAGAGAAAGCAGCTCTCCAATGAAGACTATTTGTACTACAAGTTGTCCAGTACTGAACCAAATTAAACCCTGGTGTAATTCCATTGACTTTAATGGAGTTTTACCAGGGATGAATTTGATCCATTGTGTTTTAGGGGTGACATCACTTAGAATTATAGCACTTTCCTGTGACATGAATAAACATTGTAAAGCTCCTCAACATAGGCCCTTGCATACACTCACTTGTGACTCTGATCTGGGATTTTTGTTTATGGGCCATTATTGAATACATACAGCCCAATTTGTTTCTTACTTGCACAGGTTCATGCTATTGTAGCTACTGATTTCAGTGGAGTTACTGCTGACTTACACCAGCGTAAGTGACAGGAGAATTAGGTCCATTTAGTTTAAAGGGGCTGTGAGCTCTTTTTGGCTCATTCGGAAAGCACAGCTCTACTACCAAATATTTCATGGTCCGTTCTAATTTCTCACTCCTTGTTCAGTCAAGCAGCTTTGTTAATCATTGCTGATACTGTGGCAATGTCTACTTCTACTGCATCTGCCAGCAATGCATTCCTACCCAGCACCCAACGGATGTACTGTGATTTTGTCTCTTATCAGCCTTCAGTTCAGAAAGATGCTCAAGCCTAAATGTGATTCAGTGAATCACTTCATGGAGAAACTGGATGCAAACACGATTGATCCCTTAAATGGTTCTGGGAAAAGCCTTCTGAAGTTTTCCTGCCAGCAGGGAAACATGGCTAAGGCCTAGCACAGGACAGAACAGTAGTGCCCTGGCTGGAAACCTGGAAATGTGTGTTCATTATACTGTCTGCATCTAAAGCCTCAGAGGAGAGTTGCTACATAACTACTGGATTTTAGAGCTATTACCAGTTGGCTCCTGTCCTCTCCACCCCCACCTCCATCTATTCTGTAGCAACCATTACACAAACATACGTACAAAGGGCCAAATGCTGCTCTCAGTCACACCGTTGTAAATCTGAAGTAACTCCTGATTTCAGTGGCATTACCCCAGATTTACACTGTTATAACTGAGAGCAGAATTTGCCCCAAAAGCCCTGGTCTCCATCTGGCCCAGGTTGCTGAATTCGGAGTTTGATAATATGAGACAAATAGTATATGCACGGTAACCTAAAAACAAGGGAAGAGTCAACTGAACCCACAATCATCATGGGTTTGGATCTTCCTCTTTGGCGTCGGCATGTGCTAAATGTCTCATAACCCAGCAATGCAGTTTCCAGAACTGCCAGAGAATAAAGGAATACAATTTTACTCCAGCCTGCCATTAGTCATACGAAGGAGGACAGAATGGGGCAGAATTATAAAGATCCATGCAAGTCAATCCCAGTTATATCATCATGCTTGTGAGGCAGCCTGGTCTTAGAGACCTGGGTGACGTGCTGGCCCCACTGAAATCAATAGGAAAACTCCCAGTGAGTTCAGTTCAATGTCAGATCTTGGGGCTGAGTGAAGAAGTTCTGGGTTTCAATCTCTGTTCTGCTACTCACTCACAGAGTGGCCTTATGAATGACAAGTATTCTCTCTGTATCTCCTTTCCTCTAGTGGTAAAACTTGAGTGGTATATCTTACTAACCTACTTCACAGAGTGCTGGAGAGGCTAATTAGTTGGTGTTTGCACAGTGCCTTGAAAATAACCCCTATACTAATAAATTCCTAGTACTACTATATTACCATGTAATTGTATTAATGTGCAATTTCATTTAGGCATGGTACACTTTACAGAAGCATGTAGGAGAGACATGGTGTTAGTTTCGCAGCAGGCAAGACACAATCATAAAGGCAAGGAAACATTAGCATTAAATGATAAGGCATAAGGCAGTGTCACTATATGCAAGAGCGACTGCAAGGAGCACAGCAGCATTTATCCAGCACAATAGATGAGGCAAGCTGTGATTCAGTGGAATGGAAGTGAAGTGCTATGGGATACCCAGAGCAAGGCATCTTTAGTGCACTATGAATGGCAGCCCAGTCCTATCTAGAGTATGGTATGTGATTTGGTGGTGTTATAGTACAATGCAATACGGGCCTGATCCAGCTCTCGTTAAAGTCAATGGGAAAAAATCCATTGACTTCTATGAGAATTAGATAGAGCCCTATGTGAGATAGCATAGGTTACTACAACAGGCAGTTTACATACATCAGCACTGTCTTTATCACAGGGGACAGAAACGAGAGAGGGGATCATGCATGGATGATGCGAAATATGCAGGGATCATTTATTTAAGGGATAATGCAAGGAACATGCAATGAATAGCTAAAGATGGCGCACTTGTGCATTTCATACATGATTCCTGCATGCTGCATATACATGATGATCACTTTTGCTGGCATGGGAGGGAGTATGCAGTTAGGACTAGCTCTCAAACCCAACATCTCCTGTAGCATGTAGCTGATACAGGCTTAGTGCAGAGCAACTAATGTAACAAAATAATGTCAACTTGCTTTTCCTAATGGCATTAAATTAATGTTGTGTTTGATTTAAAAAAAAAAATATGGGAGGAAAATGTCATCTGGAGTAATGTACTTTTAACCAATCACATTCGTTCATTACATGTCATTTCATGCCTTTGTGCACCACTGCTCCTTCCTACAGTGTCTTCTGTTTATCTGCATTTATTTCAATAACTTTAAAGGTCACTCCTAGCAGCCTGGAGTGGGATTTACAAAAGCACTCAGCACTAGCCAAACTCCACTCCTGCTGAAGTCAATGGTCAAACTTCCACTGATGTCAAGGGAGCAGCATTAGGCCAAAGCTAAAGGCATCTGAAAATCCCACTCTTTGTGCTTTCCCCTTTGAAAGCAATTTAGAAACACATCACCTGTTTTTCAGGGGAGCGGAGCACCTTGAAAGGGAGCTATAAATGCTCAGTGCCTCTGAAAATCAGGCCAGGAAGGGTATGCCTACACTGCATCTGGGAGCAAACCTCCCAGTCCGGTTCTACAGACTTGTGCTGTGTGGACTCACACTGGCCAGGGGCGGCCCTAGACTAGCTGCCAGCCACCGGCGCCCTAGGCAAACCATGCAATCGGCATCCCCCACCCCCAAAGGCAGATCTAGGCTGAGGTTTTTGGTAAACTGGGAAACATTTTGCCCCTTTTTTCCTTTTAATGTTTTTAAGTGTTTTTTTTTTTTTAAACAGAGGCTTAATTATTTGGTTTGTCTGTCCGTCCATCTGTCCAACCAACGTTTCTGAGATCAGATAAAATAGAGATACAAAATTTTCAGAATAGATTTGTACACGACAGCTAGTCCAATTTCAAATAAAAATGCATTAAAAAAGTTAATTATAATTTTTATTATTACAAACCCAAAATCAGCCATTACACTATCCTGCTTTAGCTGCCATTACCCCCACATCCAGTATAGAAAGAAATAAGAAAACTCTTCAGTGAACTTTAACCTGCATTTGCAAAACACTCCAAATAAAAAACACTCTGTGCTCTTAAAACATGACTTTTCTTGCTTTAAGTTTTGAAAATTCAGTCACTAGTTCTTTTAGATCCAGTTTTCCAGCTATTTCATGCTCTACTGACATTGTGGCAAGTTCAACAAGTCTCTCTTGCACCATTGTTGAATGCAGATATGTTTTTATCAATTTTAACTCTGAGAAGCTAGGTTCCTCACTAGCTAAGGAAACTGGCAAAGTTAAAAGAATGCGTAAAGCTATAAAAATGTTTGGAAAACTGTCTGAGTTTATTTTCACAAACAAACTTCAGTAATTCTTCAGGAGTGGAATGTTTCTTAAGTCGTCTTGAAAAAGCCTGAAGCTCACTACACAAATCTGTAGCACAAATGTCTTTTGAATTTTCATGAGTCCAGTTTTATCCAAAATTCTCTTATCTGTTTTGCTGTTTTCTTTTGCAAGTTGAGGATATCATATAGAAAGCCAAATACTGACTAGCTGCTGGGTGTGTCTCGTCCTTCAAACGAACACTGTTGTTTCTTTTGCCGAATTCGAACTGGCTCTGATTCAAATTCTGTCAGAAAGTCTATTTCTTCAGCAAGCTCAAGAGAATCTACCAGTGTTCTTTCGAACCGTTCATCACTTCTGAATTCCTCCAGAATATTTTTAGTTTGCTGCAGTTTATGAATAGCAGAATGTATGTTCAAGTTCTTTTCCTGAAGCTGCTTACTAGTGAGGTTAATCTCAAAAGTGTAGCTAAGTGTAGCTAATCTCAAAAAGGATGTTATGCTACAAATGAGTGAAGTCACAAATTTGAACTTGGAAAGGCCATTTGCAAAAGCTTCTGCATCTGAACGTGCCGTATTGCCAGATGATCCAGTAAAGGTTGTATAATCAGAAATTTCAATTGGGGCATTATAAATGTTTCCAAGTTCATAGCAAAGAGGCTTCAAACCATCAATGCAACTCTCCCATCTTGTCTGACTTAGGGCTTAGCTACACTTGCAGATGTAGAGCGCTGGGAGTTAAACCAGCCTTCAGAGACCACAGCAGAGAAAACGCTGCTGTGTGTTTACACTGTCAGCTGCAAGCGCACTGGCATGGCCACATTAGCAGCTCTTGCAATGCCACAAAGAACAGTACATTGTGGTAGCTATCCCAGTGTGCAAGTGGCTGCAGCGTGCTTTTCAAATGTGTGTGTGGGGGGGTGGAGTGTGACAGGGAGTGTGTTGTGTGTATGTGGGGGGAGAGACTGTGTTTTGGGGGCAGAGAGTGTGTCAGCATGCTGTCTTGTAAGTTCAGACAGCAGCAGACCCTCCTCCCTCCCCCCCCCGCCTCTCTTTCTCACATACACTCACAGCAACAGCATTCTACAGTAATGGTTTGCTTTGTCCCGGAGCAGACAAGCATGCCGGCTGTCAGAAACAGAGCTTTGAAAGGGGATATCCACATGCCTGCAGCCGAGTTCAAAACAATGACAAGAGTGGCCACTTGCCTTCAGGGGATTATGGGACATTTCCGGAGGCCAATCACAGCGCAGTAATGCAACACGTCGTCCACACTGACACCCGGGCATTTCAGCCGGGGCGCAGCAAGCTTTATGCTTCTCATGGAGGTGGATTACCAGGAGCGCTCCAGCTGCAGAGTCCAGGCGCTCTAAGTGCCTTGCCAGTGTGGACAGCTCAGGAGTTAGGGCACCGAGGCTGATTTAATGCGCTCTAACTTGCAAGTGTAGCCAAGCCCTAAGTGGTTTCACAGTTAGAGAATTCACATGGCGAGTTAGAATCTCCCATCAGCGTGTTGAGCCTGAGAAAAACACATAAACACATTGCACCAGGTCAAAGAAACTGCTTGCCTCCAAGGACAGCATCTAGCATCATCATTGACAACCAAATTCAGAGAATGCACACTGCAAGGAACGAAAAAGGCCCTAGGATTGATTTCCATCATTCTCCTTTGCACATCATTGTCTTTATCCTTCATATTACTCCCATTCCCATAGCCTTGGCCACGTAAGTTTTCAACAGATAATGACATTGTTTCAAGCTCTTGTAGAATAGTTTCAGTCATAAATGCTCCAGTCGTCTCCTTCAGTGGTATGATACCCCAAAAATGTGCCTTTATGAGCACTTCAACATTATCTTCATCTACAGATTTTCCATATTCACAAAACAAATTATCATCGTCATTTGTTCAACACGACTTACATCTGGTGTACGGTCCAGTATTATTGAAAAATATTTTGCAGAATGGACAGCTTCTACAATTTTCTTTTTAATGGCATTTGCTAGGATTTGAATCAGTTCATTCTGCATATTTTTTCCTAAGTAATGAACCTCTGTTTCATGATCAGTTATTTTACGTAGATGCTCCTTCATGACTGAATCCAACAGAGCTAGGTATTCAACAAATTTTAAAAAGTTTCCATTACCCGGAGTGTATAATTTTTCATTTCTACCACGGCCGCAGAATGCTAAATGTTGCCCACCGAGAACTCTCACTAAAGCAATCAGACGCTCTAATATTTGTTGCCAATATTCTTCTTTTTCCTTGATCACACATAAATTTTCTTCATTGATAGTTTTTCCTTTTTTCAATCATAGTTCAAGTTCTTTCCAATTTTGAAAACATTCCAAATGTTCTGTACTTCTTTCATGTGAAGAGAGAATTGTAGATATGTTTTTCCAGTCCTTTGAACCATTTTCAGTAAGTGATGTACCAATTGCTTGATTTCTAAACAACTTGCAGCAAAAGCAAAACACAGAATCCTTCAACACTGAATATTGTAACCAGTTTTGATGAATTTCTTCCCCATTAATGAGTTTCCTCTTGTAATGCTGAGCAGAGAATTTTCTTTTATTTCCATCCTTAGGGAAGGGAAATTCATGAACTTGTTTGGGTCCATGTTCCACGAGAATCTGCTGCACACTGTCATCACATCTGGGCCATGGAGGTGGGTCCCCATACTGTAACTTATTTGTAACTTCCTCATCCTTTCTTCCTTCTACTTCATTTACTTCAATTTCTGCATGTGTCTCTGAAGGTGAATACATTTTCTCCACTTCCATATCAGTCTGATGCTGTGAGCTGCCTTCATCTAGAAGTAAGTGTCCATCATCTTGAGTTTCCAAACTGCTTTTTTGTGGATGTGAGCTACCCTCATCTCGAAGTAATATACCTTCATCTTGATGTTCCAATCTGCTTCCATGCAGATATGAGCTAACCTTCTCTCCAAGTAAAATTCCTTCATCTGGATGCTCTGAACTGCTTCCATCTTTATTTGGATTAAAGAGAAGATATTTCAAGAAGGATCCCTGCTGTTTTGCTTGGTCCTTTTCCTTCTCAGCCTTTCATTTACGATACTCAGCTCCTGAGGATTTTCTTTTTCCTCTTTCTGCCATGGGGCATTTGAATATTGTTATGTACTAACTGTGCTCCCGACTGCAAGCATTATAGCGTTAAGGATGGCTGACACACCACATGGTTGGCGATTTATACCACATTGCAGCCATCCCAACACGTCTTTTCACGGCTTAAAGGTTCAGTGATTAGTAACATACACTTACTTACCTATTAAAACAGTTAGTTACAGCGTTTACACGGAAACAAATGACCTATTTCGACGTTATAACCCGACACCAGTTGTTTGGAAAGTAATCCCTTTCCTCATGGTTACCTGCTTGGAGTGTGACATCATCACTTTCGTAGTCTATTAAGCGTTAACGCCATTGGTGAGCTGGAGCCGGTTTGCACCAATTCGCAAGAACCAGTTGCTAAAGTTAGACACCGGTGGAGAACCGGCTGTTAAAGGGCCGGGTGGGTGGGCAAACAACTCCGGTCCACGGGCCACATCCGGCTCGCAGGACCGTCCTGTCCCCCACCTGAGCTCCCAGGAGTCCCAGCTGGGACCTCTCCCTGCCCCTTCCTCACTTTCCCCCCTCCCCCAGAGCCACAGTGTGCCGAGCCGCCGGCAGCTCAGCTCCCCAGACCTGCCACTTTGAGCAGCTGCTGGCAAGGTAAGGGGGGGGGGTGCGAGCTCCAGGGCTGCCCGGGGGGGCGGCAAGTGGGGCAATTTGCCCCGGGCCCCACAGGGGCCCCCACGAGAATCTGAGGCTCCCTCCCAGCCCTGCCTCCGCCTTCCCCCCTATCCAACCTCCCCGTTCCCCATCCCCTGACTGCCTCCCCGAACCTCTGCCCCATCCAACTCCCCACTCCCCCTCTCCCTGTCCCCGGGACTCCCTGCCCCTTATCCAACCCCTCCAGCCCCAGCCTCTTACCATGCCACTTACCCCACTCAGAGCCGCGTGGTAAGGCCGGGGTGGGGCTGCGAGCTCCGGGCCGGGGAGCGGCGGGAGCTCAGGCCCCGGTGGAGCCACCATGCCGCTGCAGCACTGTCCAGGGCTGCCCCTGGATGCCATGCGCTGAGGCTCCGGGAGAGGAGGGAAGTGGGGGGAAGCGGCATGATAAGGGGCAGGGAGTTCTGGGCATGGGGGGGGGTGGATGGGGCAGAGGTTCTGGGGGGACGGGGAACGGGGGGGGTTGGGTAGGCGGGCGTGCCGGGGGTCTGTCGGGGTGCTGGTGGATGGGGTTGGGGCAGTAAGGGGACAGGGAGCAGGGTGAGTTGGGTAGGGGGTGGGTTCCTGGGGGGCAGTTAGGGTGGGGGGTCTTGGAAAGGAGTGGTCAGGGGACAAGGAGCGGGGTGGAGGCTGATTAGTTGCGGGTTCTGAGGGGGGCAGTCGGGGGCAGGACATGGGTGGGGGGTCGGATGGGGGGGATAGACTGTTTTGGGAGGCGGGTGGGGCTTGTACTCACTGGGTGGTTCCCTACCGGGTCTTCGGCGACACTTCAGCGGCGGGTCCTTCACTCGCTCTGGCACTGAAGGACCCGCTGCTGCCGTGCTGCCAAAGACCCAGTAGGGAACCGGTTTCTAAGATTTTGGTAGCTCATCACTGGTAAACGCTGTTACTTTTCTTTTGTGGACCTTATTTATTACATGTGAACCAATTATAACAAAGAAAAGTTCATAATTATATAGCCCAATAATAACACTAAGGTTTAATAACGCATAAAGATACTCACATTTTGGATTTATAATGCTAAAAGACGTTATTCTTTATTCTTTGGCACCAAGAAAAACAATTTTACACAGCGTTGGCTCGATTCTTAACCATCTACCTGCGACGTGTGTTAAAATGACCGTTTGACATGTATCGACTCGCGATATCTCCGCTCTACATGAATTTCCGGCTATGCGACCTTGATGTATATTCGAGTTAAGTGACACTAGCATTGCAGATCTTGCCGCTGGAGTATGTGTTTCATTGTGGCTGAGTTATTGCTTATAAAAATTGTGGAGTGGGTCATTTTGACCCTATGTTGCAAATTGAAAAAAAAATGGCTAAAATATTATTTATTTTTGCAGTAAATAAAAGATTTGACATATTAATAAATTCTCAGAAATGTGGAGAAATGAATTATAATTCCTATTCCCTTCATACGCGCACAGGAATTGAAATAATGACATCTTCATTATTTTATTTGTATTTTTTTTTTCATTTTATTTTTTTTATTTGATTTTTTCCCTCAAATTTGGTGCCCCATTTAACTTGGCACCCTAGGCGACCGCCTAGTTCGCCTATATGGACGGGCCACCCCTTATGCTGGCATGCTACAAGTATCTGTGTAGACATTGCAGCTTGGACAGAAGTCCAGGTTCTGACACCTGGAGGGAGGAGGGGCTTCAGAGCCCAATCTCCAGCTTGAGCCGCAATGTCAAAGCATTATCTACACAGGTGTCTTCAGGGCCCCGTTAACCCAAGTCTATGAACCCAGGTTGGGAAGTTCACTTCCAGATGCAATACAGATATACCCTTAAGGGCTTAGAAGGTGCCTAATCCTGGGCAGGCCCACAAGATGGGGTGGTGTAGAAATGCTGCAAACAACCACCCCTTCCCCACCCGGCCAATTATAATCAAAGCTTTCTGCCAGTGGCAGAGGAGGGGTAAGGGAAGAGCTAATGTGAAGCTGAGGGAGTGCAAAGAATGCAGCAGGGATTTCTCTGTCCCAACCCCCACATTCTCTCCACAACATTGTGCCTATCTCTAGTATCTCCTGCTAAATCAGTGTATCCCTGCCCCGCTCCCCCATCATGGGCTGGAGCTAAGAACCACAATGTGGCTCTAATTAAACTTCACAACTTTCCCATCTAGGAAGGCTGGGGCAGAGATATGAAGTGATTTATGGGAGGATATAGAGAGAAACAATGTCTCCGCGTGGGGATTAAAACTCAGGAGATCCTGGCACATAGCTCCGTGCTCAGACCACTAGGCGATGTCTCTCTCTATACTGAAAATAACGAAATGTGCCTTCAGTAAGAGAACCAACCTCCTAATTAGGTTCTTTGAGCCGCATGAGAGGAGGCAATACAATTATTTTAGCATAGCAGCTGTGCATTCTAGACCTATGCACCATGTATGACTGCACGAAACAGCCCCTCGCATTCTGGTTCTTGTCCTAAATCAACGGTCAACTGGCTGCTTTGCTGAAAAAAATGACCCTGCCCAGGTAATTCCCATGTGTTGTAGGAAAAGGTTGCATGGGTGGCTGGCACCAATATGCACCCTCGGAAAGAGTGCCTGAGTGCCTGGAAATTCAGAGTGGAAACAGGCCCAATCATTCTGAACTTTTAATGTTGCCTTCCTAAAGGAAAATATTATCAATAGCAGAATCAAAACCCTGCCACCACACAGTGGCCTTTCTCTGTTGGCCTGAGGAAGCTCCAACACAGGTTCATGGGAGCCCACATAGGACTAAGCAAGAGATAGCAAAGATGGGTGTATGAAAGGAGATTCAGTGACTGAACAGCTGGCTACGTCTACAGCAGGATAAATATAACCAGGAGCAAAAGGAGCACTGTCATGGCATGCCAATGTGAGTATCAAAGGAAGCTGTGGAAAAGAGTTTCAGAAAGTGGAACATTTTCCAAATGAGTCAACATCAGTTTGTCCAATAATATATTCTGCACAGTCACATACTGTAGTTAGTAGATGTCCCAAGAATTAGTGGAAGAGGACAACACCGCACAATTGGACAAACTGAGACTCAGATGAGATTGTTTCTACAGTCTGTCTTTTAGAGTAATGTACTTGGATTAGTATACAGTGTCTGTTTATGAGTAGAACCCACAATAATTAATCCGGTCTTTAATTACTATTTAGGCCAGTGGTTCTCAAACTGGGGGTCGGGACCCCTCCAGGGGTCGTGAGGTTATAACATGGGGGGTCATGAGGTGTCAACCTCCACCCCAAGCCCCGCTTTGCTGCCAGCATTTATAATAGCGTTAAATATTTAAAAAGTGTTTTTAATTTATAAGGGGGGTCACACTCAGAGGCTTGCTATGTGAAAGGGGTCACCAATACAAAAGTTTGAGAACCACTGGTGTAGGTTAATGGGCCAACTTTGTTTTTTTCCATGGCATTCCTCAGACGTTGAAAGAACTCCGCATCAACATGCAGGGTGACGCCACCTCATTCTCCTTAAGACTCATCTCTTGCATGAACGCTACCATTGAGCAATGACTATGCAAGTGGCAAGCTGAAACTTCTGCTTCTTATTATTTCAACTTGCTTATTTTATTGTTATTTCAGCCTTCCAACCACTACGACCAAAGTTTGCCAGTTTCACCCACCTGCTGTAACTTGTCATAAACCTGGCCTGTGAGCTTTCTGGGGCCTGGACTTTACTTGTTTGTACAGCAGCTAGTACAATGGGCTCTGATCCCTTAATTGGGATCCCTAGTTGCTACTGCAATACAAATAATAACCATAAGAATTAAATAAAGGGCTATTAAAAATTCAATACTAACTGTGACCTATGTGATTTACACAGAGGGATCTCCTTGTTTCCCATATTGCTTATTTTGTACAACCACATTTATAGCTTAACGAAGGTAGTTTTCTTAATATCCACGGTTGCATGCAAATAAGCTATCAAATTTTCATTTGCAGGAGACAGAGCAGTGATTGTAAGCAGTGCCCATGGTAGTGGGATGATATAGAGACCTAGTGCCCCAACAGGAGTTACGAAAGGCAGCAGTTCTTTCACTCCATGAGTATGTGAATAGAAGGACTTTTTGCACCATTTCCTTAGCACCAATATAGCTCCACAGCTGCTCGTAACAGTGGAAACATAACCCTCTCTGGTCAATGTGTGTTTCACATCCCCCTCCGTGCATAGGATGTGAATGTGTTGTAGCCTCTACCTACTGAGCCTGGACCATTAGCTCAGGCTGTAGACAGAAACAACTGCATCTGATCTACCCAATGCCTAATCATGTCTTTTTAAATATGACCTTTATTCAGATTTTGAAATACACCAGGGAACAAGTGCAGACAACTACTAGGAATGCTGCACAGAAACTATGGAGCAGAGTCCATCTCTCACCAGCACATGCCAATATTGGTTATAACAAAAACCTGATAGATCTCAGGTACTTTGGGTATACACACAGAGAAGGTGTATCTACATGACCTAGCCTTCATGGCCTATGTAGAGAGGTGGACAGTAGCCTCTGAGTATAGTGTGGTGGGCCAGATTTCTAGATATGCATCCATCTCTCAGTGGCATCTGGCTGGACAAATATCTGCTAGGTGGCTAGGTAGTGACTTGAGCACCCAAGTGCAGACCTTGACGATCCATGTTTGACAATTGGGCTCTGCATCTGGCAAGAGGAAGGATGGTCTTGTGGTTAAGGGACAAGCCTTGGCCTCAGGAACACTGGGAGAGATGTACCATCAGTAAAACTGAGAGAATATCCACCCTTTGTCTCTCTTATCTATTTAGGCTATACATTCTTTAAGGCAGGGGCTGTGTCTATAGAGTATCTAGCACCACAGGACCCCAACCTCAGTTTTGGCCTTAGGATGATACCGTACTGCATATAACAATGCCGCCATTCCCATGTTTCCCTTTATATTGCCATATATTTAGACACAAGTCTCTGTTATGCCTAGCCTGAAGTAGAAGCACAAGGATTACAGAAGAGGGTATAAGAGGGCTTTCCTGCCCCCTTGAGAATCCTTTGCAATCTTCTAGCCTCGCACGGCTGCCAGCCCTAGCCATACCAGTAGGGATGGGGCCAAAACCCCATTCTCCCCCTTTTCCTCATAGACAGCAGAACTGGTTCTGTGCAGGAGTTAGCACATACTACACCCTTGAAAAGATTATTTCAGTGGCCGCTTTTCCCATATGACCCAGCAGGTGCATTGCTTGTCTGAGGCACAGTCAAGGTCTCTGTACTTTTAGGCATCAACCTTTTTCTAGATGTGATGAAGCTCCAGCTTCTAATGTTGCTACTGCCTGTAAAACTGCACCAGTGCAGAAAAGCATGAATGAATTTCCCATGTAGGCGAGGCTTCTTTTTCAGTTTCTGTATGTGCTAGATGGGAATCATGATACCTCCCTCCCTTGAGGGGAGTTGTGAAGTTTAATTAGTGATTGTTTACACAGTGATTTGAAAATAAGTGGTATGTATAATGATTTACTGTGTCTTACTGGAGTGTGGCAATTTACCATCATTAAAACAACCGCCTCAAAGCATCGTATAAACAACAACTTATCCTCAAAAATCCAGTGTAAGGTAAACACTATCCCCCTCAATTTTTTAGATAGAGAAGCTGAGACACATTAGGTTTAATGATCTGTATGAGACCACAAAGCAAGTATTGCCAATCCTGAGTGTTCAAAAATCAAGAGATTGGCTTCAAAATCATGAGATTTATAAAATAATAGCTTTGGAGTTCTTTTGATTTGCCTTCTGGTTTTTTGAGCCATTTGTATTCATGTTTTTTCTTCACAACCATGAAACCTAGAAACTTACTTTTAAAAAAAAAACTGTGATCTTCATGTAATCACCCAACTGCAGTTGCTTGGGGCTTTAAGAAAATAGCGAAATATCAGGAGATTCATGATAAAATGGCAAGTGTTGGCAACACTGCAGCAGAGTTGGATTTAAAATTTTCAGGCTTTGCTGTTGCTTAATCCCATGAACTATTCACAAGATCATGCTGCTCCTTTAAGAGTCACTGAACAAAATCCAGTAAGCACAAGCATACATTTAGCAATGTGAATTACAAACACAATTCATTACCCAGCACTTATCTCCAGTGGCCTTTTGTGTGCTTTTAGGAATCATAAAAGATGTGTGTATGCATACGTGCGCATCTTTCTAAATAACTACATATATCATCTGCCGGCATCTCAAATTACGGTGGAACTTTGCATGCTGGGATTTGTAGTTTTTGTGGGTCACACTATCACATTAAAACTGTCATCATCTGCTTCATTTTATGTAAATTAGATGTAAGTCTCAGGTTTCAGGTAAGTTTCCAGTGCAGCCCACACTTGGGCATAGTTGGGAGCATCCCTGCGGTACAGGAAGCATTGATTGTCTCTTTTGTTTATTTAGCTCCTCTTTCTGTAATGATTTCACAGAGCTACAAAAAAGAGTCACAGAGTTTAAGGCCAGAAGCATCGTCTAGCCTGACCTCCCATATATCACAAGCCACCAACACCATCCAGTACCCAAATTTTAAATCCAACAATCAAAATTATACCAAAATATTACAGTGCACAAGATTCCCTTTGAACTAGCTTGACCATGACTACCAAAACTTCCCACTGGAAAATACTTTAAAAAAAAAAAAAAAAACATTGCCCAGGAGACCTTGGTAACATTATCTCATGCCCAAAGGAGCTGTTATGACAGCTGTGCTGAAATTGGCTGAAGATCCCAAATCTTCTTTTAATGCCCTGCCATGCATGTTCCCTGGACACTGTCTGTTTATTTCTCTTCTGATCTCTCTCACACTCTTTGATTCTCTTCAACAACCTCAGACAGAAAAAGAAGACACAATTATCAGCCGGGGGGAAAAAAAATCAGACTACTGTTTTCAGATTGCATTGCTGTGATATTTATCAGAAATATTGATGAGGATCTCAAGCCAAGAAAACTGCAAAAAAAGATCTTTGTCTAGATTTCTTAAAACATGGTGAACAAATGCTGTTGGCGGGCTCTTTATAGTATGTCAGTATGTCAGGAATCTGGCAGTAGCTAGCGAGAAAGTACCACACACTGCCTGACCTTGATACCAAGCCAGCAAAGAGAATATACTCAGTTTAAAATAGCTGGCAGCTGACAGACAAACAAAGTCAGATCTTGTGTGTTTCAGCCAGTCTTTATAACTGAGTCTGAACTGTGATTTGCAAGGATAGATGACACTTGCTGACTCACACACTCCTCAAGGCTCGAGTGTGTGCTGAAGCTGAAGTTGGCATCATCAGCTAGATGGCACCAAATTAGACAAAGGATATGTCCTCTGCTTGGGGTGGTCTTTGCAATAGCAGGAGGCTGACCTCTGATCAGGTGAGCCTTTCCATGTTTGCTGAGTGCATAAGACAATCTTAGCTAAGCTGCTGTATGCAGATTAGACAGAAGTCAGGAAGCAATCATTATTTAGTAGCCACGTTTCCCTAGCAAGCTCTCAGGCTGGCAGCCTTCAGGCTACAGGTGGGTGCAGAATGCAACAATTAGCTGTAAAGTTCTAGCAATGACAGCTTGAACTGCAATTTTCTCAGCAGAGAACTTTCTCAGCATTTCCTTAACTTGAAGTGGGAAACTCTTTGCCAAAGGGTTTTATTTTTCTATAAACAGAAACTATCTATGGACCCCAGTACCATAGTATCTGAATGCATCATAATCTTTAATGTATTCTCCTCACAACACACTCACTTGAGGTAAGGAAGTGTTATTTAGCCCCCTTTTATGGCTGGGGAACTGACACACAGAGAGACTAAGTGACTAAGACACACAGGAAGTCTGATGGAGCAGGGAACAGACCCGGGCTCTCCCAAGTCCCAGACTTGTACCCCAAACTTCCTCACTAAAGACATGGGCCTACAAATTTATTGTACGTGCAATTGTGATGGCCGCCTTCTTGGCTGACACACTGAATGAATGAACCAGGATCATCAGAGTGAAAAACATGGGTCTGTAGGTTAAGCTAAAGAGCCAGGCTCTTTCTATATCGCCCCCATTCAAGTCCTAAGCAAGGGATGATCAACAGTGGACACTCCTCTAGTTCATCAAGAAGCAGCCCAGATTATAAGGAGTCACTGTGCTGTTAGGCAACAACCTTAACAGCAGCTATGGAACTTTCAGAATAATTTAGCAATCTTTGAAACTGGGATTTGTTGGTGTCACTAGTGGACTTGCCAGGAGAGCATTCAGCGTGGAACAAATTCCTTTTGAAACACAAATCAGAACCTTATGCAGAGACTTTAAAGGCCTGATTTCTCCATTACACCATAAATTTCCTTTCCTTAACGATTGTTTTGAGAACCAATAATGTTGCTGTGGGTTAACCAAGGGCTTTTGCTAGTGACCTGCTTCTTACAAAAAAACATACAAGGTCACCCTTAAGCTGCCTAGCTTTCTAGATCATGCCTACACCCTCTCCCCAGGACTTCAGTAAATAGGAGTTCAGACCGGGTCACATACCAGGTTATGATATGACAGAATGACACAGTAGTTATTTAGCTAGCTGTCAATAGACAATAAATGACATTCCAGAAAAGATGCCGCAGTTGTGTGAGGGTAGCAATGTGTGCCAGGCCGTGTTTCTGGGAAGGCCAGTTTTAGCGAACAAAGAAATGGCACATGTGGTCTAAATCAACTTCCATGTTTGCTACAAAGGCCCCTGACCCACCTAGACTCTTCACTCCTTTGTATTCATGCATAACTAAAAATATCCCATGGAGATTTAAAGGGGCTTTAAGATCTGCCACACTTTGTCAGTTTTAAAAAAGGAAGCTACAACAGTGGCCCGAGTTAACCCAGGTTGAAATTCATCCCTTCAACATTTCATCCACAGAGCTGTCCATCTCGTTTGAAAACCAGTCCTTGCTATTGTTCAAAATGTTAAATAAAAAGGCATGTGGTTCACTGGGGTGAAGAGCAAACCAACGGTATATTCTGAGCCAGTATGTGACAGGCATTTACGGGAATACAGACAGAAAACAGAGCTTTATTCAGACCTTCTGTGGTTCCCTCAGAAAGTCACACAATGGGCCCAATCCATCTCCATTTAAAGAAACAGAGTTTTGACAATAATTGGAAGCAGAATCTTTTTCTGGGGGCAAACAATGGGTTCCTGAAAGAATTTCAAAATAGACCTTGCAGGTGGCTCCAGTCAATCATGGATCAATTGACATTATTGTATCCTTTTAAAGATGAGTTTGCTTCAGAAACCTTAATAGGATAATGCTGAGCTTTTAAGTTTGGGATACATCTCTAAGCCTATGTAAAAGCTGGTTTATGGGACTGTATGCAAGGTATCTCCAGATGCTCAAGAGTTAATTACAGACATATGATACCTCAGATGTATTCCTTTTGGATACAATTGGAATCTGTCTCTATTTTGAAGAGAAACACTGTACATCTTTGTTGTATTTTAAGTCCAGTCCTGTCATGTGAGTGCAAACAAGGGCATAACACTTGACCCACTGTTGTCTTTCAGAAATCATGCTGGCCCAGCTCTGCCCTTATCCACACCCCTCTGACTTCACAGAGGTAAATAAGGGCAACACAGGGCCTCATGTATTGTTTAAAGGGCAATAGAGGGTTGAGTATTATTGCCTCCGTTTCCATTCATATAAGTAAAGGACATAGATCAGCCTTTGCCCCATAATAAAGCGTTAATTCCATTCTGGCCTCACTTACTGGGTTAAGGGGATGTATGGAGAGCATGCAGAATACTCACATTAGACATTGGGTAGATGGGCACTGGGATAGATGGCCACCTATGGCCTCAGATTTCCAGAGCTGGCAAAATATCCAGTTTTCCCCTCCTTTCCCCCCAAGAACACAGCATATAATGCTGCTGACTGTGCCTCTTCAGAGTAGCATTTCCTACCACAGCTACTAGCCACCTGGTGGAACCATAGATATAGGGTACACATTTTGGCAGTGCCCGCTGGGCTAAGACCACACAGTCTGTGGCTTGAGACTGTTCAGGCTTGATACGAGTGCTCTCCCAAGATATTCAGGAAAAGAAGCTTTGTTATTTGTCTTGTTAATTTTATGTGGTCAAATCCCAGCTAATCTGAATTCATTGGGAAAACTATCATTCGAATGACTAAAATCGAAAACAATTCCAGGTTCACGAGACAGTGCTGCACAGAGCACATGCCAGGAGACTGATATCACGGAAATCTTTTGACTACTCCAGAAACATCTGGCTAAATTATGCAAAGGTTAACCAGGTCTGTCTGTGCCCCTAAATCCACTTCAGTTTGTTTGTCTGATGGGAATTAGTTTTTAACCAATTTGATAAAGTTTTTTGAAGAGAGTTGCAAATTATAATTCAAGTAGATGGGATTGTTTTGATTTTGAAGTAAAAATAAAGTATGTCTTTGCGTTATATATTATTACTAATTGGATTATAACTAAGACAGAGCCCACTACAACAAGTCACATCCTTGCAGGCTCTTTCAGAACCTCAAAGATATCCTGCTTCAATAGGTCACCATCAAACTGTACTCCCGGACTGCCCTTTTACAGGCAAATGGACAGTCTTTCTATATTATTATTATTAGCAGTAGAATGACACAGAAGCCTGAACTAAGGTTAGAGTGCCATTGTGCTAAGCACTGTAAAGATCACTGCAGAGACAGACCCTGCCCTGAAAAACTAACAATCTAACTAAATAAAACAGACAAATGGTGGGAGAAAAGAAGTGTTGTTATCCCCATTTTTACAGATGTGAAAATGAGGCACAGGGGCACGGTCGCACAGGAAGTCTGTGGCAAGCCAGGAACTGAATCAATATTTCTGAGTCCCAATACAGTGCTTTAACCACAAACCATCCTTCCTTTCTGTGTGCTGTGCTTTATGTATTCAAAACGTATGCAGTTTTCCTTTGATAAGGAAATGCACAAGGTAGGCCGATCCATGATAACTAACAAAAGTTCTTTTTTTTTTTTTTTTGCGACAATGTAGAAAAAATCTTTGCACAAAGATCTATAAACGCAGAGTAAATATTTCAGGCATGGAGAAATTCGTTATAGCAAATTAACCACTTTCCCAGGGTCATAAGATGCATTGAGCTTCAAATGTGGGTTGTGCCAATGAGTAACCCCACATTAGTACTACTTACTCTGCCTTTTTCTTTGGTGAACATGAACAGTAATGTGATTCCAATGATGTTATAGCCCAATGAAATGAATAGGGTGAATTGTTTGTCAAAGAAACAGGAAGGGAAGAAACATTAAGATTTCATCCCTGGACTAAATGTTGTTCTAAACATAATTTCCAAGATTGATTTAATATTTTTTCAATCATTTGTGATTTTAAATAAAAATTAAGGGATAATGAATAGTTATGCCCAGATGTGTAATGATTTGACCAAAGAAAAAATCCTTCTGCTTCCAAGATCCTCTACACTATTTAAACATGTCATTTCTTTTTGATCTTGAAGTGAAATACAGTTCTGATGTGTTTTCCCACCAAGCCACAAATTGACTTTTACTGTCTTGCACACATGTTTATTTTAAAAACTCTGAGGCTTAAAAGTTGGAATCTGTCTCGTGAGTTATATCAGAATCAAACTATTTCCTGGGATACATTTGGAATTTAAACTCTGTGGCTTTTTCACTTCAATACCTTTTTTTTTTTTTTTACAATGTTTGCCATTCATTTCAGTGGGTGCTGTACCAGAAGTGAAATCAAGTCATTTTATACTGACCAATTCAAGTATAATTACAGCTGCAATGAGCCGTCCACCAGAGACTTTGAGCTGAGGTGCAAAAGTGCTCAAATTTTCACTGCTGTCCCAATCATTTCGATCAACCTGAACGCGAGTCTGAAATCTTTCAGTATTTACATAGCACATCTTTATGTGGAGATTTTTTTGTTTTACGTGAGAGGGAAAGAGCTTTGTGGTCCCAGAATTTAGTAACAATAATAAGATTGCCAGGTGTCCTGTTTTCAACTGGAAAATCCATTCAAAAAGAGGACCTGCCAGTGTCTGGTCAGATGTACTGAACGAACACCAAACATTCAGTTACTGTGGGCAGGAGGGGGGATGCACCAGGTCTTCAATCTGCACCAGCCCGTGTTCAGTCGGGACTGCCCCCTATCTGCATCTTGTGGACGGGCAGGCATCAGGCTCTGCATCAGGCTGCAGCTCCCATCGCAGCCCCGAAGCAGGGGGACCCAATCAGGGGACATGGGGGAGAGAGGTGGAGAGGATCAAGCGATGAGGAAAGGGTAGGGGAAGAGCATTGAGCGATAGGGGGACGGGTGAAGAGGAGCGAGAGGGGGCTGAGGCCTTGAAGGAAGAGGTGGAGCAGGGGACCGGGCCTTAAGGGAGGAGGAGGAGCAGAAGTGGGGCCTGAGGAAAGAGGCGGAGTAGAGGGAGGTTCGGTTTTCAGAAATTAGAAAGTTGGCAACTCTAAACAATAATAATAACCAGCCTTTACGTGGAGCTTTCTATCAGTTGATCTCAAAGAACTGTGCAAAGCTGGTCAGCATCATTATCCTGATTTTACAGATTTACAATGAAAGGGATGTTGTTATAAAGAAATTGTCAACTAATTTGTTACGATATTATAACATCTGTGTTGTTTTCAAGCTTTTAAGTGGGTATGGTAAGGAGAATGTCTTCACCTGTTGAATGCCCTTATTTAAAACAACAATAATAATGCATGTAACGCTTCTAAAAAAAGACCATGCCAACCCAGCCCCCTTTTTTGTTTACTTTCTTGTATGCAAATTAGCAAAGTCAATGTGTACAGATATGGGGCTCAGATTCAGTATATGTTAGTTCATTATTGTGAAGTAAAAGAGAGGGCACCATTCTCATTCAGTCAGCTGGATTGCACAAGCAAAACTGTTAAGTGTTTCCAGTCTACGTGAGGGAACCATTTCTGGTGGAGAGCCATATGCTGAATATATACTCAGGACCACCTTCTCCAAAGCTCACAAACTGTAGTTGTTCTCATCGCCACAATCTGCTCCTATCAGATTACCATGAGGGAAGGGCTCAGGGCAGAACACCAAACCCAAGCAGTTTGGATCTCAATCCAGAACTGAACTTTGGATTTGGGCCTATTTTCTACAAAGGGCTAAACTCAACACCACATGTGAAAATCCCTGAAGTTTTGCTCTGGATCCAAACGCTGCAGCTCAGGTCCATCTCTGACTTGCACCTAGTACTACTTTAAATCCTTGGGTCATATCCACAGTTGCTGTGAATCAACATAGCTCTGTTGTCTCCTATGCTCACACCAGTCTTGACATCTGTCTAAGATACTTTGATCCCCTTCATTACTGTAGTATGTGAGCACCCCACCATCTTTACTGTATTTAGCCTCACAATACCTCCTGTGAGGCAGGGATCCCCATTTTACATGTGGGGAACTGAGGCACAGAAAGATTAAGTGAGTTGCTCAAGATCATACAGGATCTGTGGCAGAGCAGGGAATGAACATGGGTCTCCAACAGGCCAGTCTAATATTTAAACCATCCTTCCTCTTGTTGATGGAGTTATGCTGATATACCCAAGATGAGGATCTATCTCTTATATATATAAAACAAGGAAAAGAATTACAGCAGAAAGTGGGGTAATTTCCGTGCTCAATGCAAAGGTCAGTAACATGCACATGGTTTAGGCATGTGTAAATCAAGCCCACCTTACTATTTCAATCCTGAACAATGCAGGAGTCGTCTATTTATATGTTTAATAGCATTCACTTAATATTATATAATTTAGGAATCTATGCGGTCAGGGTATGTGTTCCTAGCATAACAGCCATCTCATCATGAATGGCACAGTATGCATGAGAGAGCCAGGAAGCAGAGATGAAGAGTTTTATTGCCTATATCACAAACAAATCAACACTCATCCCATAAAAGACACCCAGCAGGCACAAAATCCTTTATTATAAAAACTTTACAAGTGTTTTATTATTTTCATCTTCTTCAAAGCTAGCGTTCAATGTGGCCAAAATCCCCCCATCCAATTTCAACAGCAGATATCCCATCTGCAGGGCATATCTCCACTGTGAATCCTCCTTGCATTATTGTGGAATTCCCATTGATGTCAATATATTTTTAATTTTCATTGCATTATTTGTTTTCAGATAAGAACACTTCATCATCATGGAATGTTTTATCTAGGAGGAACACTAGCCTTACCGGCCAGTCAGGATTCCCCAGCATACAGAGAGTCATCACTGTGCAAAACAGGAGGCTGTCAGAGTCAGAGATAACTGGTGAGGAGAAAGTAATGAGATTCTGAAATGTAGTGTGGCAGATACAGCTCTTTAATCCAAAAATGCCTCAAAAAATCATGTAGAAGCTAAAAACCTACAGCCTTTCATTGGAACTTATCAGCACTAAAGATCCTGCATTATAAACAAGAACGAATGCCAGGGTAAATTTGACTGGGAGCAAAATTTAGCTTCCTTAGTACTTTCTTCTAACCACCTGTAGATCAAAATAACAAGTCCCCTAAAATATGACTGAAGGCAGTTTGGAATGTATATTCTTCCTCTAGCCTTCTGGAAATGTACATTAAAGAAGTGTTCCATTTTTGATCTTGAGCCTTCATCTGGCCGTCTAATGATTTCTTTGTCTGTACTGTACAGTCTGTCTAATTTAGGACCTGGTCTTGGAAGGTTTCAAGCCCCACCTTGGAGCCTTCAAATCCCACTCTTATCAGTGGGAGTTAGGGACACTTCAGCTTTGTCTACACAAAAAAGTCGCATAATTAACTGTACAGATATAATTACACTGGTAGTTGTAACTACAACTACCCTCGGTGTAAAAGGCACCTTTATACTAGTATAATGGCATTCATACTCGGGGTTGTTCCAGTATAACAATTTTGATAAAAAAAAAATCCAATCCCTAATGGAAATAGTTATATCAGAACAAAATCTGTGGGTAGTCCAGGACTCAGCACCTTCCAAATCCAGTCAGATCTAGTATGGGACTGACTATCCAAATGAGACTATGTAATACTGGCCAAGCCACTGGGATTATACCACCCATTACTACTGCGAAAAATGCCTAGAGATTATTAATTATCACCTGCCAAGGGTGATCAGGGCCTCAATTTAACATCTCAACCAAAAAGACAGAACCTGAGTACCTTCCTCTAAAACTAGTCTGGCTTGAGAAAGTGGATCTCCACCTTCTGATTTCCCATCACCACCTCCTAGAGCCCTGGCCACTCCAGAGGTTTCTCATACGAGTACTAACCTGGTCCAGCTGTGTTTGGTTTATGAGGTCTAACAGAATCACTGCCGAACATATTGTTTTTCAAATGAGTGAAAAGTTAAAATAAGCTTAATTTCTCCTTCTCTATACAGCTCGAAACACTCTGGTGCCATCACCATGCAACATCCACACCTTCCTCCCAGTTCTTACTGCACTGACTTGAGATGGGTTGAGAAGGGATGTTTGTTTGTAGTTGGGGCTAGAATAAACTAGAGATTGGAGTTCAGATTCTAAGGTGAATCAGGCCAGAGTTCAAGTTCAGCCCCAGAGGGTTAAAATTTCATGGGATTCACTGTGCTTTTGAAATGTTTCCTTATCTTGACCCAAATTCTCAAGAGACTGGATATTCCTGCAAGATTTCCAATACATCTGAACCAGAAATGCAAAATACAAATTAGGCTTTGGATCTAATGCAAAAATGAAACTGTAGCTGCAGGCTCCAATCCAGCCCCAATACATGGTGACCCCGTCACGAATTATTTTCCTGTTTTATAATCCCTTTCTTGGAAACCTCCCTTCTCTTTTCTCCCTCAAACCTTGGGGGAAATTCTCATGTCATACTCTGTGCTCATCACACTCTGTGCTCATTAAGAGCACTTAATCAAAAGGTTTATCTTTTAACAAACGAAAAATCTTAATTCTGGCCATCTTTGATTACAGCCTGCTGGTAGAGAGACATTTCAAAAAGCTGTGAAGCTAATAGAGCTAAATTTAGAAAATAGAGCAAGTTGCTGCAGGATTAATTAACATGTTAGAAAGATAGTCATTTGGATAAGGAGGGACTTGCAGGGTGATGGAGCTTCACATGAATGGAAAGATGCTCATGACAGAAAAGGAGCCCCAAAACGAAATTGGAACAAGAAGAGGAGAAGAAAGAGGCTTTGGTTCTGTATTTAGAATTATACAATGAAAGTGATGCACAATTCTACAGAAACAGGGGGTTTTATTTACACTGGAAAAAAATTCAGATTCTTCTTTAAGAGTAAAACTTCTCTTCCTAGATATGTGCAGTGGATCTGAACTTGCACGGAGCTCCCATTGATACCAATGAATAGTCAAGTACCATAAACATATGGTGCTTTATAAATAATAAATAATGACTAATATATTATATTTTAAATGCATAGGACTCTGTTTTCCCTTATTCAATTCAATTTAATGGGCCTGATTCTGCAGTGAGAATTTGGCCAAATGCTAATGGAGAACTATGGCCCTGATCTAACAAAGCACTTCAGCACCTGCTTAACTTTAAGCACATGAGTAGTCTCAACTGTTTTGCTAGATATTGAGGAGATAATTTCAGAAGAATCCATGCTACTAACAATGTATTTATTGAACTTTGAATGTTCAAATTTACATAGAAAAATCTATGTGGCTGGGTTGCTGTAATTTCATCAAACTCAGCTTTATTATTCTAATTTGGGCCTCTGGTAAACATACCCTTTTAAAAGTACCCTGGACTAAGTTTCAGATTTCCATAATAATCCAATTACAGCACATGTAGTCCTTTAATACCTTCTGAATGACCTATCACCTCAAACTGTCTAGACAGCTCAACAATTTTTAGACCAGAAGTACACTGGTATCTGCACCGATATGCTGATACATGAGATTTATATAGGTAACTCAGGTTTAGGCATAAATCAACAAGTCTGACATGTTTGCCATTCATTAGGAAAAACAATATTGCTGTGATAAGAAATCTAGGGCAGTTCTTATGTGTAAAGGGCACAGTGAACGAAAGTAAGCCAAACTCCAGTCAAACTTTCCTTTTCTGTGGTGATGGGGGGGCGGGGAGTTGGGGAGTGAGATTTGAAAACTGACTTTTCATTTTACTTCTAACAGTGAGATTTCTTTTCAATACATATATTATGCAAGATTGTAATCCACTTTGCTGTCATTTTAGTATTTTCAGTTATGTTCTTACCCAGAGTATATTCCTTAAGGAGACAGGGCAACTAATTTTAGAACCAAAATGTAGGTTAAAGAGAAAAAAAGGTGTTAACAAAATCTAATGCAGAAGAGGAGTATTTTTGTAGGTTTTTTTATTTCAATGAAAACAATTTTTCTTGTCTGTTTAAATTTAGCCTCGGAAAACTGGGAGCATTAGGGTACTGAATGAGAGTCACAGAGTGAAATGGACCAGTCTTAGTTTCCCCGTCTAAACTAAGGGAATTGCAAAGAGTCAAAAATATTAGGGTCTGGATTTCAAAAGAGTCTCAGGACTTGTCCACATGCACAAGTTGTACTGCTTTAACTGTACTGGGATAGTTAAAATGGGGTACAACAGGCCTAGTGTGGACACAGTTATACCCTCACTTAACGTTGTAGTTATGTTCCTGAAAAATCCAACTTTAAGTGAAACTATGTTAAACGAATCCAATTGTCCCATAAGATTTAATGTAAATGCAAGGGGTTAGGTTCCAAGGACATTTTGGGGGGCAGACAAAAGGCATTATATACTGTACAGCACTGTACTGTACTGTGGTTGGGAGATGTCCCGGCTTACCCCACACGGGCACAGTCCGCTGCAGACAAGGACACTAGGAAGCACCTTGTGCAGCAGCAGCGGCAGTTTCCTCCCAGAAGAACAGGCGCTGACTTTGCTGGGGGATGCTCCAGGCCCGCCTCTTCCTGTCCCCGCTCCACTCCAGGCCCACCTCTTCCCACCCCCACTCCACCTCCTTTCCGGAGCACGCCATGTCCCTGCTCCTCCCCCTCCCTCCCAGTGCTTCCCTGCTGCCAAACAGCTGTTTGGCGGCGCTTAGGACTTTCTGGGAGGGAAAGGGAGGAGAGGATGCTCGTTTAAAGTTGTGCAGTGCTCCCTTGTAAAGTCGCTGCTCTTCCACAGAATCTTACAAGCAGTGGACAGAGGAGGCAGCCAAACGACGTTATAAGGGAGCATTGCACAACTTTAAACGAGCATTTTCCCTAATGGAGCAGCAACGTAACTTCGAAACAACATTAAGCGGGAGGACGTTAAGTGAGGAGTTACTGTATTGGTATAAGAGTGCTTTGTATTAGTACGGCTATTCTTCTATAGGATGGGGAATAAGCTATATCTTAGGCACCTTTATAGCTGGATCCACACCAGGGATTGTGCTGGCAGAACTATTTCAATGAAAAATCACAACCTTAACTGAAATAGTTCCACCAGTACAAAAACTGTGGGTAGACCAGGCAGAAGGGAGTTAAGCTCCTGAATGCTATTATAATTCAAAATAGCATTCCCCAGCCTATCAGTTAAAAAAAAGTTCTTTCAGTTCCAGTTTTTATTTTGATTATTATTTCTACTGTAATAGTATCTAAGCCAGAAGTGGGCAAACTTCAGATGTTTTAATCTGGCCCTTGAGCTCCTGCCAGGGAGTGGGGTCGGAGGCTTGCAGTGACTCCACACGGTTCCCGGAAGCAGCGCCATGTCCCCCCTCTGGCTCCTACACGTAGGAGCAGCCAGGGGGTTCCACATGCTGCACCCATCCAAAGCGCTGCCCCCACAGCTCCCAGTGGCCAGGAACCACGGGCAATAGGAGCTGCAGGGGCGGCGCCTGCAGACTGGGCAGCACGCAGAGGCGCCTGGCCATGCCTCCGCGTAGGAGCTGGAGGGTGGATGTGCCACTGCTTCCAGGAGTTGCTTGAGGTAAGCGCCACCTGGAGCCTGCACCCCTGACCCCCTTCTGCCCTCCAAACCCCTCGTCCCCAGCCCCACCCCAAAGCTCACAGCCCCAGCCTGAGCCCCACCACCCCTGCACCCCAACCCTCTGCCGCAGCCCGGAGCTTCCTCCTGCACCCTGAACTCCCCATTTCTGATCCCACCCCAGAGCCCGCACCCCCAGCCGAGCCCTCACCCCTTCCGGCACCCCATCTCCCAATTTCATGAGCATTCATGGCCTGCCATACAATTTCCATACCCAGATGTGGCCCTTGGGCCAAAAAGTTTGCCCACCCCTGATCTAAGCTCTGTACAAACAAGTGTTGTAATTATTAACACAAGTAAGGAATTATTTATCTTCCCATTAAGTGAGCTCTGTTCTTGCCACTTCATCGTTCTGGGGTTTTTTTCTGCCTCTGGGGAAAAAAATGTTTAATATGTCTGTAAATCAATTTGATTTGCAGAACATCTTTTAAGTTACCCTGCTTATGCAAACAACCTTCAATGCTTTTTTAAAAAGTAATTTAGAAAAGTAATGGATAAGAGGTAGATTTTTTTATTGCAACATGGCATGGTAACTGACCAGCAGAATTTACTTCAACTTGGGCAGAAGTACACAATGTATACTAAACTTTTGTTGTTGTTTGTTTGTTTGTTTGTTTGTTGCTAGTACAAATTTGCTTCTGGAAGGTAACTAGCTAACCCAGAGCCTCAAATTCAGAACACCCCTGTCATCATTTTGTTAACTTTTAGACTGCTTATTTTGATTGCCCACTCCAGGAATTACAAAGAGCCTTTCCCCCACAAAACTTGAGGGGAGAGCAGAGGAAACATGTAGTAATAAAGACAACAAGCCATTATTCAGTGTCTTTATCTGACACCATCTAACCCTCCAGTCTTCTAATTCATATCTTACTCCTGTAATCTCATTAGAATCAGCCACAGGGAATGGTAAGTGTGCTAGACTGCACATTGCTCTATAGCAAAGCTATGCCAGTTTCTGCCACTGTCCAAGCAGCATGAAGTCACTAACATTATGTTCTTTTTACCTCCAGGAGTCTGCCTTGCTTGCCTGCTGTGTCAAAATCCCCTTCACCTATGAAAATCGACTCCACCAAAGTCAAGAATGTTCAACATAACTTGCCTAATCTTGCTCTGTTGCTCTGTGCCAGTTAATATATTACTCCCACATGAAGATATCCTGTACTTTAGCATGAAAGCTGGCAGGGCTACTTTCCTAAGTGAACTGTACAAGTAATAAAAATCCAGCCCATACTTGCATCTGGTCCTTTTCCTTATTATTTATAGCTACAGTCCTGCTCCTACTCAGGCCAATGACAGAACTCCTGAATTATGATTGGTAAAGGGTTACTCTGTAGTGTTCTCTCCACCACCAGTTGAGGGCCAAATTTTGCTCACATTTGCAGTGGTGTAAAACTAGAGATAGAATGTCAGGGACCTCAGGAGGTCATCTAGTCCAACCCCCTGCTCAAAGCAGGACCAATCCCCAGACAGATTTTTACCCCAGATCCCTAAATGGCCCCTCCTCAAGGATTGAACTCATAATCCTGGGTTTAGTAGGCCAATGCTCAAACCACTGAGCTATCCCTCCCCCAGCTCAAGTTAATATAGTCACTCTGTATTTGCTGAGAGTAAAAGCTACAAAGTCACTGTATTGCTATGTATTATTTATTTATGGTAGCACACACAATGAGCTAGACACTTTTCAGGCATTCGAGAAGGGATGTCCCTGGCACAAGGAGCTCAGTCTAAAGCTTGATAGGTAGAGAGAAGTTACAGGAAGAAGAACAATCTTTAGGGATTTTATTTTAAACATAGCCACAGATTCACTGTCAGCAGCCAGCCCAAAAGAAGTGGGGCTAGAAGTGGGACTTAATGTGAATAGGGTAGGGTCCCTGCAGATGAGCTCAGGGAAGCCCTACCAGGCACAGAAGGAAGCATGGACGCCTTCTGCCTGGGCGCTGAGAGAATCTAACCAGCAGGTGGAAAGGGGGTGCAGAGAGGAATGTGCAGAGGTGAGGTGAAACTTGACAAGGAGAGGATAAATAGAGAGAGGCAGTTATATAGCACTTTGAAACTGGAGACAAGACACTTGAATCCAATGCAATAGAGGATGAGGAGCCAGTGGGGGGACACAAAGAGGAGAGTTACATGATCAGACCAACAGCCAAGAAAGATTATTTTTGTGGCCATGTTTTGTATGGGCTGAAGGGCTGCATCATGTGTGTTTGGAAGGCCAGGAAGAGGGATGTTGCAGTAGTCCAAGTGGGATATAACGGTGGCCTGATCGACAGACTTGTCACTGGGGATGGAAAGAAAAGGGTGAAGATGCTAAGGAAGATGAGGAAGCAGGATTTGGATAGGGCCTGGATATGTGGAGCAAGGGAAAGGGAGGAATTGAACATAACCCATAGATTGCAGACCTGAATGATAAACCATTGGCACCATTTACCAAGGGATGTGGTGGATTCTCCATCTCTTGAAATCTTTGTCAAGATCAGATGCCGCTTTCTGAAAGGTACTGTCTAGTTCAGCCCCACGTGAATAGGTGCAACGCAGGAATTACTGGGTGAAATTCTATGGCTTGTGTTGTGCAGGAGTCATACTACATGTTCGCAATAGTGAATTCTGGCCTTAAAATCTCCACTTCTGTGATGGAAGGTGTCAGTGGTGATAATGACTAGAGCCTGACCATTTTCCAAACCATGCTCTACAATATTCAAAAATAGTTTACTTTTGAAAATTTTGTTCCTGGAGCAAATATGGCTGAAACTGCAAACAACAGTCATGTTGAAACAGGCGCGTTGCTAGCAGGGTTCCAGCATAGGTTCACTGATCAGCCTGCACAGGGATTTGTTTTTTCTCAGAAACATGAGCCTGGTATAAAAGGCCTTGGTTCTCAAAAATATCCCCACATCAGAGAAGCCATGCTATAAGCCAGTCAGGAAACATCTGTGTATAAAGCATTGTTTGTTGCTTTATATTACTACTATCATTTATTATTCACATACTACCCAACGCGTGCTCATCACCATGGTTGCGATCATGGCGTGGACAGGGCCAGAATGTCTGGAGCCTGCCACACCATGGCACCTAAAAACGGAGACCTGTGCTTGGAAGTGACCTTGGGACTTTTGTTGCCAGGGTTGGTGGAGGAAGACCAGTTGTGTGGCAACAGTTAGCACCCCGGTCTCTTAGATAAGGGAGAACTTTCTCTGATCATGCTGCTTTATCAGCCATGCTTTGCATTTTATGAGTGTGCAGTACCCTTGTCTAGGGTTATATGGTTTGCCTTCTACTGTGCTTTACAGTGACAACTGCCTTCCTGGTGATGGGGACTGGGGAAATTCAGTAGCCCCAGAATGACAGGATGTTTGGTGATATGTCAGTATTTGGCAGGGAGATTTCTTAACAGTAAAATTACAACCCTTTTGTTTTTTTAAAGAGGGATAGTTCTGTAACTGTATCAGAGCCCATCACTCACTTGTCATGTCTTCCCATTACAGCCGCTGCCTTGAGGCCACTGTATACTCTGGTTGAAGGAAATCAAGAGCAATGGGATGAAAAAAGGACAAAGCTTCCTTTTAGGATCATCACCCCCACTTTATTTTATAGATGGTATATCTGTATCAGTGTATGAAAATTGGCACGATTATTGCTTGAAAACAATTTTTATCTAATCCAATGCTTCATAAGAGCTTTTTCAACTTGTAGGATACTAGGCACTAATGACTGTCCCGTAAGTAGTGTGGTTACTCCTTTGGGAGGTGAACATAAGCATTTCCTAAGCGGTTGGTTTTCCAGGAACATGGATTCGGTTGTTTTTGGAAGAGTGAAAGACAGACATTTCATTGTTTTGGGGTTGGCTGTCTGTGTCAAAGATGAAACCATGATCCATATTCTAAATCCAGGCATAAGCTTTCTTTTCTTCTAGAGGAAAAGGAAACTTCTTCTCCCTCATGAGGGGTCTCCCAGCACAAACGCTTGGTGGTTTTGTTTTCCACTGACAAACTGCCATCCTCGGTTAGACATGATGGAAAAGTTGTTGTTTTTTTAACCAACACTTCCGAAAGACTCCTCTGAGGATAATACAGATTGTTCCTAAAATGCTATTCTAAAAGCCACTTTATTTATACATTTATTTATGTATTGCTTTATATCCTGCCCTAGGAATAATAACATTTCAGGAGTGAAACTTTCCTTTAAAAGCAGGAGGGTGCTTCTGGACTAGTTTCCATGTTTTGCTACCATAAGGGCAAAGCAACTTACTACCTGTGATTAACCAGGAGAAGACAGTACTAGCCTTTCCTACTGGAGAGTAGCCCCTGGTTTCCCTAAAAATCCAGAAAGAACAAATTTAGAAATAAATTGTAGACTTTTTTTTAGATTAATCATGTATGAATCAGTGGAACAACTTATAAATTATCTTACTATTTTTATGAACCTTGTTAGCACACTTCAGCTGACAAATAATATGTCCAATAGTTATTCAGTTGATATCTCTAGGATATCCAAGGTCACGGATCAATTAATTTATACTATAAGGTTGTTGTCCAGTAATTCTACTTGTGGCATGGGAGCCAGAGGTGAATGCTGCCACAAAGATCATTTTCGTAGCCCGTTCCTTTGACTCCAGTCTTTGCATCCCTCCACTGGCTCCCCATTTTCTATTGCATCAAAAACAGGCTTCTTGTCTACCCTTTCAAGGCCCTTCACAGCCTATCCCCACCCTACCTATCATTTCTCATTCCCCATTGAGCTGTTAATCCCTGCCTTTAATGCCAATGGTGCCACCACCATCACTCACTTGTTACCTTTTCAAACTAGCATCTCCATGCTTTTTCCCGTGCTGCCTGCATATTGAGCAGAAGCTCCCCCTAAAAATATGCTAAACTAACTCATTATCCTCCTTCAAATCCTTCTTACAAATGCTCCTTTTCTGTTAGGCCTACACAACATTTGACAAGAACTAGGCTTCTCTGTTGTCTCTTGTCTTATACTTAAATAGTAAACTTCTTGGGGCAGGGACCATCTTTTTGTTCTGTGTTTATACTGCACGGAGCACAATGAGGTCCTGGTCCAGGACTATGCCTTACTGCAGTAATAATAATCTTTAACCACATCATCTTAGGGATATGTATTGTCAGAGAACTGCATATACGTGAGCACCTCTCTCTTGCTGATCTGAAGAGCCTCGCTCTCAATCTTTTGGTGGCATCACTAAAAGCTGGGAAAAAACAACTCAAGGCAGGACTTGCCTTATTTTTCTTTTGGTTATAAAATTTCTACAGGTTTAGTGAAAACTCATGTTCAAACCAAGGGCTGCAACAGCGTAAATTTGCAGATCTTCCCCTAACCTCAAACCGAAGGTTCTCAGCTGCGTGGGAACCTGCACCTGCTCTCCCTGACCTTGCTTGTCTTGCAAGACCACTGGCTGGGACTGAATGGAGAGTGGGGTTTGTTTACTCCAGTTCAGGAACAACAATCCCTGCAGCCCTTGTTTTGCAGATTGACAGGGCTTTTTCACTAGCTGAGTGATATATTTTGTGCAAATGAGTGTAATTTTGAGGGGAAGATGTTGGGCCTGTGTCAACCTTGACGGTATCTTTCTGAACTAATGGAAGCTCTGATTTTTCAAACCTCCTGCAGTTTAATAATAATAAAAGGTAGTTCTTCTTCACACAGCGCACAGTCACCCTGTGGAACTCCTTGCCTGAGGAGGTTGTGAAGGCTAGGACTATAACAGGGTTTAAAAGAGAACTAGATAAATTCATGGAGGTTAAGTCCTGGCTATTAGCCAGGAAGGGTAAGGAATGGTATCCCTAGCCTCTGTTTGTCAGAGTGTGAAGATGGATGGCAGGGGAGAGATCACTTGATCAATACCTGTTAAGTTCACTCCCTCTGGGGCACCTGGCATTGGCCAGTGTCGGCAGACAGGATACCGGGCTGGATGGACCTTTGGTCTGACCCAGTATGGCCATTCTTATGTTCTCCCGTGACTGGAGAGTAGAGGTGCTCCTACATTCAGCTCTTTTGACTCCAAGACTCCAGCATTCATAGTAATTGATGCTTTCTCCATTGATGCGCTGCAGTTTTACCCCAAGAATGATATTTAGATTTCATTAAGAATTTTTTATTGTCTGGAATAGAGCCATCAGGATCTCTGATCCGATCAGGTTACAAAATAAGGTAGCATGATCTTAATGTACTCAGGAGCATCTTTTACTGGGGCTTCCATCCACATGCACTACTTTCTCGGTGCTTTGCTTCTTAAAAGACCCCCATCCTCCCACCCTCCACTAGCTATCAGGATCCTGGCAGCACCTTGTAATCTCCAGGGTTCAAAACTATAGTTAGGAAATGTCCAGTTATGAATGGAAAGGTAGGAAATGCAAGTTACACATTAATTGATGTACCTATTGACCTGAAAATTACATCTTCTAGCCTAGATGTCCTTCAAGAACCTAAAGTGAGATGCAATACAAAACCAAAGAAGGAGTAAGGAGCCATTAACATTCATTTTTCAAAAACTGCTGATTTGGAACTGAAATACAGTATCTGATCAAAGCAGGACACAATGACAACAAGAGACAGCATCATATTTCAGACTTAAATTATTACAGTGGCCCATTCGTACCACTGCAGCCGAGGGAGAATTTGTCAGGATTTGCCTTCAAAAAAGAGGAAATGATGGCCCTGATTCCCCACTGCTTTGCTGCACTTTGCGTGGTCATTTCCAGCAAGGCAAAGTGGGTGTAAAATGCCACCATTCTGCTGTGGTAACCATTTGCACAGGCATCTAAAATGATAGAAGGCCCAGTGCAGTGGTGAATTAAGACCCTGTGCTGTCATACAGTGTGATGGGGCTCAAACAAGGACACTTTTCAGGTTGCTGTGGTGTTTTGAGTTATAAGAAAATACACACACAAATGGATTCAGTAGCTTAAGATTTTTTTCTACTCATAACTCATAAACTACCTTAATAGGCCAGTAATGTACAGACTCTGACCAATGACTATCAGTGTAAACCCACTTACAGTAGGTTAGAAAAGCAGTTACATACCAAATTACAGACCAGTCTATGACACTGGTAACTTCTGTCTGTTCATCAGAATGGTTTAGATCTGTTATCGTTTTGTCTGACCCTTTAGTTTGTAAGCCTCCTTGGGCAGGGACAATGTTTTTTTTCTGTGTTTTTGTAAATCAGAGATGACATCTGCACTTAACAAATAATAATAACAAATAACAACAGAGACTGCCTCACTGTGACTTTCTCAAGGTCACAGAGCATGTCAATAGCAGATCTAGGAATAAAACTCAGCTATTCTGACTTCTAGTCCTCTGGTTTACCACTAGAGAATACTCTCTCTATATTACGAGAAATGACTTACTCCCCTAGCAAATGGAAGCGCTGTGTGATTTAATTCACCACATGGGTGGCAATACCAGAGGTGTAACAAGATGAACTCAAGTAGAAGTTTTAACCATAACTGGGAACGTCCTGATTTTCAGAGTTTTAAGGCTGACACCACTGAATTTACTTTTCTATTATTTTTTCTGTGTGAATCAAGCTGTCGCTCTTGTACCTCCAGTGAGTGACAATTAATCTCACACCGTTTTAGATTACATCTCCTGTTTCTTGCCAAACAGCTAATGCTGCATAATCGGCACCACATCTGTTGAAATTCTATTACCAAATACATTTGCTACAGTGACACGCTGCTGCTTTTAGTATCTTGATTATTTCATAACCACAACCATCTTGTTATAAACCATGTTGTCTCTAGTTCTTAGTCTTTTACTGTTTTTCTCCTTTTACCATTTCCACCTACTGTACAATATCCCCTTTATGAAACTCATTTCTGATTAACCTAGTGAGGAAGTTTTGAAGATGGATTGTATGTGGTTAGGGCTCTGATCAGTGAGGAATATATGAAGATAGACTGGGGCCCTGCTGAGTGTTTGTTTACCCCTTAAGGACATACAGCTCAAAATATCTTGGGGAGATATGGAACAGGATTGAGAGAGTACACCTTTAAATATGTAGCCGTGACCTCTAAAATAGGTAGCAAAGGACAAAAATAATATTTTCCTCACTTGTAACAATACTTAGCACTTATTTAATATATGAAATCTTCAAAGAGCTGTACAAATATTAACTAAGAAGGTATGGTAGGAATGCCTTTTTTACAGATGGGGAAACAGAGAGAGAGAGAGAGAAATCAAGTGAGCTGCACACAGGCACAGAGAGCTCAGCATTGTGTAACAAATCCATGGGTGTATACACACCTGCACCATGATTATCAGTTGCTCCTCAAACATGGGGCATCTGGGACAGAACCCAAGACTTTTGGCAGCAAAAACAAAGCTCTGTAGCACATGAACTAATGAACTCCTTACCTACCACAGCACTAATGGCCTGAATCCAAACTCTATTGAAGTTAATGGAAAGACTCCCATTGACATCTGTAGGCTTTGGAGCAGGCCCCAAGTCTCTGAGGGTATGGCTACACTGCCATTAAAAACTCGCAGCTGGCCTGTGCCTGCTGACTTGGGCTTGCGGGGCTCAGGTTAAGGGGCTTTTTAATTGTGGTGTAGACTTAAGCTGAGCCCAGGCTCTAGGACCCTGCGAGGGGGGAGGGTCCCGGAGCTCAGGCTGTAGCCCAAGCCTGAACTTGTACACGATAATTAAACAGCCCCGTAGCCCAGGCCCTGTGAGCCCAAGTCAGCAGGCAGGGGCCAGCCACAGGAGTCTAACTGCAGTGTGGACATGCCCTTATGCTTTCTGTGGGCTAGTCATTGGAAAGCAACATAACACACACCCTGAGTCAGGCAGAAAGCAAATGGGTGTACAGGCAGTTCAATGGAGGGCAGGTGTATCTATCTGACCTGTGACTCACCCTCCTCTTAGCACATTCACCCTGCTGGCATTGAGTTGGGATATACTGCCCATTCACGAAAATTTCACACTTACTATACCAAGCCTGCCCCTTATTAATGATTAAGCTGTAACACTTTAGTACAAAGTCCAGGAACCTTTTTAAAAAAGGTTCCCCCACCCACAACATGCTTCAAACCATATTACCAGGGATACAAAGCCAGCAGCCGTCTCAATTTACAAATGACAAGCGTGGTGCTCCCTGCAGTCTCAGGTCAGGCAGCTTGAGAATTGAAAAATGCATGTGCTTGTGCATTTGCAGAGCTGCTTGTTGCCAGAGATCCACACCTGCTTGCTGTACACAAGCACCACTTTGCAGTCAGAGAGCATACGCCTGGCTGTGACTTGCTCTGCGGGGGTCTGCAGGCACAGCACAGAGCAGTGGAAGCGGAGAGCTTCCTATGGGACAATATAGAGGCTGTCTGGTCGCACTTCTCATTTGGTTTTTGTGTTCCTGAGACCTTATTAGCATCTCTTTACTGTATGTCTAAGTCCTTTTAAGACATATAGTAGAATGTAGTCTGGTGCAGCACACAGGTCTGTGAACGTTAGACCACAATGTCCTGCCACTTTGCTATGGAAACTTTTATGAAAACAGAGCCATGCCTTGAGTTACTATCACACCTCAAAAGTTATGATTCAAGAGTAGCTACCGTGGAACGAGAGTGACATCACACTGACTCCAGTCATGTGATTCCTGAAACCTACAACAGTTAAATCTGTACTGTAACTTTTTTTTAAATTAATAAAATGCATCTGATTATCAAAACTCAAGACACATGGACCAAATTTGAAAAAGATCTAAATTCTATCTACCATTGGCCTGAAAAATGTAAGGTATAAAATTACTGCAATTTAAATAAATTAATTCTAAAACCTGGTCTTAAATCTGTTTTCCTTGCCCCACACCTCCACCCCACAGTTCTTCATCCTTTCCCTATGGGGTTTGCAATTCAAATTCCACCGAATAAAGGTGTATAAGCATCAATGTAATATGAGCTACCGTGTGCTGCTTCAGTGTTGCTTGGCATACGTTTACTGCAAGCCAGACACCCCAGCAGAGGTTGCAAGAGAAGCAGTGGCAAACCCCTACAAGGAATCTGAAGGAGAAGGTGCCAGGTCCTAGCAAGGAGGAGGAGCAGTTGGGTCCCTGCAGGGGTGAAGAACAGCGCTTGCCTTTCCACTACAGCAAGTGGAAGGTGTGTTATCATCTTGGGCTTTGGGCAACATAGCACAAACTCTGTTTCTCTCTTACCCCTCGGCCAGTATTTTACAGCAATCCATGCAACCATGCTACAAATACCTATCAAAAGAAAACTGAAATAATACCAATCGCTTCACTTTTTTAAAGTGTTGTACAAACATTAACTAACTAGTCCTCACCACATCCTGGTTAGATGAGTAATTATTATCCCTGCTGTGGGGAACTGAAACATTGAGGCTAATGACTTGGCCAAGGCCTGCAAGAGTCAGGATTAGAACTGAATTCCTAGTTTCAGAGCATGGATCCACACTACTCTAGCCCAGAAATGTATTGTGCTGGTAATTAGCTACGGTAACCAACTAAGAAACCATTAGCTAACCAACAGATAGGTTTTCCCACACGGCATTCAGTAAACATTTGCCAAGTGCAGGGTTCTCTCATCTTTCTCTGAAGCATCTAGTGCTGACCTCTGTCAGAGACAGGCTACCAGACTAGATGGGCCTTGGGGTCTGATCCAGTCTGGTGATTCCTATGTTCCTCATGTGCTGGAGGGAATGGAGCTGAAGAGAGAGCACATCGATGCTTTAGTCCTAGCCCATCTCGGCTTTGAATTCTACCACTTGCCCACATTTTACTCCTCTTATCTGTACCTTTTTATATCCCCCTATGTCGTAATGCTATCCTCCTCCCCAGGGTGTCTTCTCTGCAGGATACCAGAGCGTTGGCTGGGTTGGCTCCTGAAGCCAGGTCAAGGTTTTCAGAGAACAATTTAAAGATTTAATCACCAATAGTTATGCTTCCTGGGTGTCTTACACAAAAGCCTCAACAGTCATCTCTTTAGCCTCTGTTTTGGTTAGGGGTTTTTTGCTCCCTGCATAACTAGCGTAGTTAGTTTCTACCAAGACTGTATAGTGCCCTCTGTGAACACTGTGTTCCTGACATAGTGGCCCTGCTGTAGTGTGATAAAGCTGTAATACATTTAAATCTCTATTCAACATTATCTCACTGTTAAATATGCCTTTCCCATCCCTGCCTTGTTAAACCCATGGCTGGTCACTGATGACGGAAGTCCCCAGTGTAAGCAAGGCCCCAGTCTCAAACGCTGTAACTGACTCTTGATCTGAGACTAGTTTTCAGTCCTGCCCTCTTCTGTGACCTTTCCTGACTATAGTTTCCTATATGTGCTGTCAGCTGTAGAACTATCTCCTGCAGCTAAAAATAGCTCAGGCAATAAACGGATGATAGTAACTCTTTTATTAACCCTTAATTGGTTAAAAAGAAGGGAGAAGATGTGAAGGGAGTCAGACTTGAAGAAATTCCTCACTGGATCTGCATTCTGGGTTCTTTTAAAATTAAGAGGTTTTGATCCAAATCCTTACACACTGTCCCTAATGCTGGTTACCTTCTGATGCATACATCCCCATGTTTTATTTTGGGTGTTAATAGTGAGTAGCAGAGGATACCACTTTATTTACACCCAGGACTCAAATCCTGTGTGACAACAACGTCCCTGCATCCAGGAGGACTAGATGAGATCACCTCTCTTACCCATCGAGGTTGACACTTAAATGGGGCACTGTAGTTCTCTTTAGCTGCACATGCACTCATTCCAGGAGTACTTTTGAAATGCCACTCCGTTCTCTGCGGTGTTGTCAAGTTGTTGGATGCACCCTCCCTAGGCATCCTTGCATTACGCAACATGGTGTACTGAAGCCTGCTTATATGGTTCCTTCATTTGGAAAATGGAAGGATGAGGCCTTTAAATTGACAGCTGTGCACAACACACAAAACTGGGATGGAGGTAAATGTATTTTGCTTTGTTTAAATTTCCCCAGTGGGGCAATATCTCTGGTGCCCCAAGAGCACAACTGCCATTGTGTCAGTTCAGAGTACTACAAAACTTATTTTTCCCTTGAGGTTCAGTGTGCTGTTAACTCCACAAATCTTACATCCCATCACTGGTCTGGGAAGTGACCACAAGTTTTCAAGGTGCATATGAGGCTCCTTTGAAAATAGAGGGTCTACAAACAAGGGCCATAGTTTACATGATACATCTTTGAAGGAACATACTGTAGGAATTGCCAGATTCAGACAGAACTGTGGTCCATCTAGACTGGAAATCTGTCTTCAACTGTGACAGTATGTATCTGGGGAGGTGTAAACTGTTAGGAATGTACTACTTGTTTAATACTTTACCATGTCACAGAGTGGGGAGTTGGGGGTTGGGATTTCTTCCTGAATCCAGCTGGACTAATTTTTCTCTCAAAGCATGAGGATTTAGGGAATGATCCGATTTCAAAAAATTTGATGGGCATTGGATTGGGGATTTATAGTCAAACTGTGAGGTTTGTTACACTATCTGAAAAGTCTTTTGAAACTTTATTATTAGTTCTTCTTTGTAACCAGCCAATTAAAGGGGCTGGTATTGTTAACAACCTTCAGTGTATCATTGATAGCAGCCTCATAACTCTTGTGCGTAAATTAATCTGGCTCTTATTGTGTTGGAGGTACATTTTGTATTCAGTTATTTTTCTACTATTTTTTAAAGCATAAGAACATAAGAATGGCCAGACTGGGTCCGACAGTGGCCAATGCAAGGTACCCAGGAGGGAAAGAACAGAACAGGTAATCATCAAGTGATCCATTCCCTGGGTCCAGCATCCCAGGGTATTGCTGTATCTGGCCTTCAAATGCAGAATTGTTCAACTTTTGTCCAAAAACAAGTAATTAACCCTCACTTTGAATGCATTCAAATCAAGTTTGTCTTTGTGTAGAGTTTCAGTTCTTCGCTGTGATATTTGTTCTCTTCAGCTTCTAACCCAACATAAAAATGTCAGAGATTCGTTTTTGCCTCAGTGTGCATTTTAGATTAGGGGAATGGGAGGGGCAAAAGAGGAATAAGGACAAGTGTGTGAGAAGGAGCAGTTAATTAGAATTAAAGATCATGTTACACTTTAAGACATCAGCCCTTATAATGGACTACAGAAATATCAGTGGGATATTCCTATGGCTGGCTGTTCACTTTATCAGCTTTCATTGGCCAAAATCCTTGGAAGTTGGAGATGGGGTGGATTTTTCAGGTCCATTTTTAGATTTCACAAAGTAGGAATTTCTACTTCTCTCCTAGCCCCACAAGCATTAGCCTCAGTTTCCCCCAATATGAAACTGACCAGCAGCGTGTTACAGGAGTGCTCTAGAAAAGAGAGATTACTGTGTATATGTGAATAGTTAATAGATAAGGTGTTGGCCGATGGGTCTCAAGAATATACAATGTTCCTGGGTTTGTAGGCCCAATTAAAACTATTTGCTGTGTACTGCAAATGGTAGCTTATGTGCAGCTCTTTATATACAGCAGTATCTAACTGAGTAGCACAGCAGGGCAAAGGTATCAGGAGCACCTCACAATATTGGTAGGTTTAAACTGGTCATATCAGAAAAAATTGGACCCCTTGGGTAAACTCTGTAAGTCATTTTACCTTCAAATCTTTCTTGGAGAGAAAGGAGACTTTAAAAATAGAGCATATTGGAGGAGCAGAGACGACGTGACTGACATCTGAATAAACAAAATTAACACTGACACTCTAACACCATAACACTGGTGGTGACTTCTACACACAGGAAAACTCCGCTCCAGACCTATAGCAGAGCTCTTCCTGCTGTTGCTCATTTTTAGAAAATGTACAGAGCGTGTCGTTTTTATCAAGCAGAGCAGTATCAAGGATCTCGTCTCTTTTAACTTTATTGCATTAGGTGGGGTCCATGGATAAAACTGACAGAAGAAAGAGATTCTGAGACTAACTATGAAATTACAGAAGGGCTCAAACCACAAAACCTCGATCTGGATTTCAAACACCTCTGTAGTTCAGATGCAGGCAATTGGGACACCACAAAGATAGGGGCCATTTGCACAATTCTAGGGTTACCATATCTAACAAATAAAAAAAGAGGACCCTCCACGGGTCCTGGCCCCGCCCATTTCCCCACCCCAGCCCCGCCCCAACCCCACCCCTTCCCCACCCTAACTCCGCCCCCTCCTCCCTCCCACTCCCAGCCACGCGGAAAGGGCTGCCCAAGCGCTACCGGCTTCACGGTTTGCCGGGCAGCCCCCAGACCCTGCGCCCCCAGCCGGCGCTTCCCCAGCACAGCTGGAGCCCGGGAGGGGAAGCGCCCAGCCGGGGGCGCAGGGTCTGGAGGCTGCCCGGCAAACCCGTGAAACCGGTAGCGCTCGGGCTTCGGGCAGCC